>NC_132883.1:34615073-34989240 GCF_030463535.1 Salminus brasiliensis
AAAAAAAAAAAAAAAAAAAAGGATTACAGGGTAGTTTTGCTGAGTTGAATAAGGTGCGTCAAAGCAAATCGTCTCTCAGGACCTGGCCAAGGGTGTAGCCTCGTTACCACAACTCAGAAAATCCAGAAGCAGTTAACTGTGCAGTCAAACATTTGCAGTAACTTCCAGTCAGTCTTTTACATCACTGTGGATGGATTTTGAGCCACTCTTCTTTGCCCAGTTTAAGGTTTTGGCACAGCATCGCAATGAGATTCAAGTCAGGACTTGACTCGGCTACTCCAAAACCTTAGCTCGGTTTCTTTTAAGCCATTCAGAGGTGGAATTGCTCGTGTCCGTCGGATCATTGTCCTGCTGCTTGATCCAACTGTGCTTTAACTTTAAGTCACAAACTGACAGGCAGGCACTCCCCAGCAGTTATGGCAAGTTGTTCAAGTCTAGCAGAAGCAAACCCAGACACTACCACCACCATGTTTGACTGTTGGTATGATGAGGTTTCGCTTCCAAACAGTCTACAGAACATTATCCCAAACGTTTTGGTAAATGTAAGATGTGTTCTTTATGGTTAGCAGTGCCATTTTTCACCCCATGTCTTTCTTACTGTGGAATCGTGTACACTGACCTTACCTGAGACAAAGGAGGCCTGTCGTGCTTTTCTGAGTTGCTGGAGGAGTTATTATTTAAAATCATTGCGATGCTTCACAGGCTTGTAAAATGGAGAATAGCCTGTCCCTCGTTGCTAATCCAGGCTCAGCGCTAACTGTACTATGTAACTTTGGTGAAGCAGGCATGACAAACACTCACAAGTGCTTAACACTGCAAGTCATATTTGTGTAAAATGTAGTAATGCTATGGTACCACGTCAATCAACATGATTTATTCACCTTCAGCAACGGTTCTGTATCTCTCAGCTCGTCCAGAAAAACATGTTCTTTAGTCCCGGCTTAAAGTGGGAAATTACAAATAACACTTCAACTGTAGGGGGAGCCCAGGATCAAGAAATGTCAATTTCCCCATAGTGTTGCTTTCCATTGTGTGTGATCACCAAGCCTGCTCCTGGAGATCCACCTTCCCAGACTTCAGCTGCAACCCTAATGACTGCCTTCAGAAGTGCTTGAATAGCTGAGGTGTTAAGACTTAAAAGATGGAGCTGAATCCTGAAGGAAAAAAGATGACTAGGAGGGGAGCTGGTGAGCACTGCTGTTTTGAATTCAGTCTCTAAATGATCACAAACACAGCAGAAGTTTAGCCACACCCCTTGTTGTTATAAGGAATGGGACACGATACAATAAGAACAGAACACTTATATACACACACCAGTCTTAAAGGAACAGTAAAATACAGAACAGCTGATTCCTAGGAATAAAGAAAAGTTAAACAACTACACCTGGTGTTTGTACATATAACTACACACATGCAAAAAGTAAGGGGCCGAATTTGGACTTGTCTGCATGTGGATGGTGAGCATGCAGAAAGATGAATTTCTTTTTTCTTTGAAGTTTAAGTTACACTTATGAACGGCAACAACACGGACAGATCATCTCAAACTGCTTTATTACATCTTAAATAACAGTACATTTTAATATAGTTTCTATCTTGCATCCAGCTTTCTGTTGTACACTGAATTTAAAATTAAATACAAAAGATGGATAAGGATACAGTGGGGGTGTGCAGAGCTCTACAGTTATTTGTATATGAGAGACAGATAGAGAGATAGAGAGAGAGAGAGAAAGAGCGGGAAAAGAAAGAGGAATTGATTTAATCTTTACTCTTTTTTTGAATGTTTTTTTCTTTATTTATTTTGTTGCCAACTCCAGGCCTAACGCACAACGACAGCACTTTTTTTTGTACAGAATGTTGCAGAGGAATAACAGAATGGAAGAAATGCCACTACCGCTAGGGAAAGAGCGCCTCTCGTTACACGCAGAAAGGGAACAACAGAAAGATTCTGCCATTCAAATGCTGCAAGTTTTTTTTTTCTTTTTTTTTAATAAAGGACAGAAAAAACCTGTTTGTTACAAAATGTCTCTAGCATTCTTTTTCTTTGTATCTGGAATTTTTTTGTTTTGCTACAGAAAGAATGAAAATTTTTGTTCTAGTTATTCGAGAGTGAGTGAGGTGTGTGTGCACGAGTGTGAGTGTGTGTGTGCGTGCCTGTGTGTGTGTATGTGTCTGGTGTGGGGGTGTGTGTGTGTGGGTCGGTGTACAAGTGTTTTTGAAACTCCAACGTCTGGACAGAACGGGTCGATCAATGTGTCTGCTTCTCTTGAGTGCATAGCTTTGCAAGTTTAATTGAATTATGTATGCACAGAGTAGCAAAAAAAGAGGAAATAAGAATATAAATATTGTGATGATCTATTTAACAGGTTATTTTCTTAAAGAAAAACATCAAAGGACTTAGTTCCATATGCACCTCTTTTTAAGCAATTCTACAGCATGCGATTCTAAGAGTTAACCCACCCATGGCAGACAACCAAAATAAGATTTTTTTTTTTAATTTTTAACTTAAGGTTTTTTTTTTTTCAATATCATTATTTTCAAACATTGATTTTTACAACATGTCATTCACAGAGTAGTAACTGGATTTCCAAGCACTGAACGGGCACCTCTGTTGAAACCAGGTAAAAATGGGAAAAGAAAAAAAGAAAAGAAAGGAAAAAAAAAAAAAAAAAAAAAAAAAAAAAAAAAAAAAAACACAAGTTCATCCCCCTGAACCCGTGATCCCAGCCCTGAACCCACCCTCATTTCAACACCCTCCAAACCAAGTCCATACAGAACGAGAAAAGAAAAACAAAGAAAAAAAAACCCCAAAATAATAAAAATATTGAATGACAGGAAAATCTTCATTTCATATTTCATTACATTACCCAACCGGGGAGAAAACAAAAAAGTGAGAGACATGATTAAAAAAATGGACTTTTCCATTCCTTTTTTAAAACGAGCATTCATCATCATCGTCGTTAACAGAATGTGCTTGGTTAGTTGACATTTTTCAACATTATTCTATATATATATGCATTGTTTTATTCCTGTGCAAACAAAGATTTGTGACTAGACAGAAACAAAAAAAAAAAAAAAAAGAAAAGAAAAAAATATCGCTAAACTAAATATACAGGCTTGGTTGCGGCTAGTGGACCCCTGTTCAAGCTCAAACCGTTCACTTTGTCTCCTCTTTTCTGACACGATAAAGCTGGATTATAATGACGATTATTTTCAACATTGTTTTTACCTTCCATCTATAAATAAGATTCTAAAATATTTAAAGACTAGGCGATAAAAGAGAGCTTTCGATCCTCATTCGAAACACTAACCGCCAAACAGCTAAATGTAATTCTTGGGATGAAAAAAAAGAAAAGGGGGGGAAAAAGAAAAAGAAAAAGAAAAGAGAAAAAAAAAAAAAAAGAAAAGAAGAGAGAAAAAGTGCCCAAAAAAGCTATTGAGAGCTAGCTTGTTTAGGGGGGAAAAAATTGCCTCCTTTTCATGTTACAGATAGATAATGTTAGCCTAAACGACAGTCGCAATGTAATGAGTGGGTATTTGGATATTCGTTCAACGCAATGTCGGAAAAATGGTCCCGGAAGGAATGCACAATTATTTTTGACCCCCTCCCCCCCACCACGTCAAGATGAACCCACCAAATTTCCAAGTGATCTGGCTGAGTGAAACAATTGTGCTCTTTTTTATGGGAAGGAGAATAACATTTGCCCTTTTGTTGTTTCTTCAGATAATGGGGTCAGTTCTGTTGTGTTTGAGAAGATTGGATATGCAATAAAATTTAACTTTTCGATGTTGGAATGGTCTTCCAGTCAACTTTGGAGTCCGGATGCCATCTGAAAGGAAAGCAGATGCAAGATGATCATGAAAGGGTACCCCTGAGAAGAGACTTGGTCACAAAAGGCAAAATAAGTGAACAAATCCTGGAAACAAAATTATCATTTTCTGCTCATTTTAGATCCTAATTATGTACTTGCTTAAAAATAAAAACCTGCACCAATATTTGCTGAAGTTTATTAGAAAATGAATAAAACATGTGACTTGCTCCTACGCTTCTGCATATGACCGTATCAGAGTTTTTTTTTTCCGTTACTATTTCATAACTGGCATTTTCCTGATTCAGGCATGGATACACTACACTATAATTTCCTGGACGTATCAGTTTTCAACCAGCAGATAGCACCAGAGACATATACAGCTGTGTCAGCATCTGCATCAGATTTAAATAAATAAATAAATAAGTGCGTTTGAGCATTACTGCAAAAATCCTGGGTTAGAGGGGTTTTCAATATGCCAGAGTTTTGGTATAGATCCATTTTACAACGCTGTATACCCATTTATAGTACGGCAAAAAAAATTAAATAAATAACACTCAATAACTTCTGATCATAAACAAGGGACAGGTTCCTGGAAACTGATCAAGTCTAGCAATAGACTAAACTGAAGTGTTTTATGGCGGAATAGCTACTGGAAATGTTTTATTTACATCGGTACAAACTCTTTTATTCCTCTAGCCAGGACTTCCCCATCACAGAATGCGACAATGAAAGGCTGAAGGCTAGCATGCCCATCCTCCACTTTTTCCAAACTACAGCTAATGCAAAGTCATTGGATAGCTAACGGAGGCTTGGGGTGCTAACTGACATTATTGAATATAGCGATTAAAAATGACATTTGCGACGAGATCATGCAACTTTTTCATCACAAAGGGTTTTCATCACAAACCATTGCCATACATGCCTTTTTATTGCAGCACACACTTTGCTCTCAGCAGGGGGCACTGTTTGCACGCTAGCCACTTTGGCAGTGGTTAGCTGTATTTTATGAGGTCTAGCAGCTATTTCTGGCACACTGAATCACATGACTGGACACAAGTGATAAAAAAACAAAAAAAAAAAACAAAACAAAACAGCAGTAGTCATACCTATAGCATGCCAATGATTCCTACAACGTTCATGCTTTAAAAACATCAAGAAGCGCAAGTGTGTGCAGTGTGAAGTTTGTCAACATCATTGACTTAGTGAGCTAAATAATTTGAGATATTTATACTGAGCTGATGTGGCAAAATTAAACTGTGACTACCTGAATTTTCAGTATCTGTAGCCTAGCCTTAGCCACCTAGCTATCATGTCTGTTCCACTTTAAAAGGCAGAGCAATTGCATTCTGACAGTTGCACATAATCTTGGGCCATGTTTAAGGTGGAATGAAAAATTCCAATAAGAAGTCTCATGAAAAGAGTAACTCCCCCCAAAAACACATTCAAACTGAACCAGTAAGTATTTCATTTTGGAGATCTTTAATACTGATTCACTTCAGCTTTGTGTTCTCAAAGCAATTTACCACCATATTTATAGCAAAAATCCTTAAACATCCTTAAATCCACAACATTTATATGCACCAGCTACTTTTAATGATGTTCAGGCAGAGCTCTGTAATATATTGCACACTTAATACACATATGGCTGTGAACAGTGTTTACATTTGCAACAGATGCTGGTATCTGTAGAGAGTTATGGTTGTAGGTAAGTAGCATGTGGAGTCATGTAAACTTTTTATTGGGAAGTCATAGCAGTATTTTACATCTGCACTTTCAACACTATCGCTTTACCTCCGAGACACAAAACAGTAAATAAAAGGTCACATGGCAGAAACAGATTAAAGGTGATGTAATGCTCATGGTGATTAATAATATATTAGATATTAATTATATGAGAGATTAATTATTCTGCAAATCACAATTGTCCTTTTTCCAAGCCTACTGAGCGCATTTGGAGGGGAGAGCTAACTGCCATTATGTAACATCAGCTAACTTGCGCAGATAGTATTAAGAGGAGAGGGATGCCACCAAGATAGAGCTAGGCCAATGTGCTCTCTTAGACCTACATTTACATTTACGGCATTTAGCAGACGCTCTTATCCAGAGCGACTTACAAAGTGCTTTGCTATTTACCCAAGAAAACCTTAGCTAGTTAGAATAGGCTAATAATTCAAAAGATACCTCTAAGCTTAGACATTGCTAAACACAATACAATAAGGCGACCATAGAACTATTCGTCCAAGTACTCTCTGAAGAGGTGGGTCTTCAGTCTGCGTTTGAAGACAGCGAGCGACTCGGCCGTTCGGACACCCAGGGGCAGCTCGTTCCACCACTTTGGTGCCAGGACAGAAAAAAGCCTGGACGCTTGTCTTCCGCGGATTTTGAGGGATGGCGGGTCAAGCCGAGCCGTACTTGAAGCTCGAAGGGCTCTTGGTGCGGATTGGCTTTTGACCATTGCCATCAGATACGGAGGGGCTGGTCCGTTCTTGGCTTTGTAGGCCAGCGTCAGTGTTTTAAATCTGATGCGGGCAGCTACAGGAAGCCAGTGGCGAGAACGCAGCAGTGGAGTGACATGGCTAAATCTACTATGCTACGAATGGCTGTGGAATCGCTGGGGACAGACCCCACATTCTCCTTATGCTTTTAGGCTTAATAAGTTAAACAAAAAAGGGAGTCAGCAGTTTAACTTCATTTTGTTCTTTTACACAATCATTTCATCAACTTTGCTGCAAGTCCTACCTTTAAGCTTAATTACATTACTTTAAACAGATGACATCTACCAACCAAAAGAAATATTAGGATATATATTTAAAAACAAAATTAAGGGCACAATGTGCTTCTTGACACAGCATAGCATATTACTGCACCAGGAAACATCAATGACACACACTTAAAATGAATGGAATGCAAAACTGCCTGTGTGTTTAAGTGTCCGTAAGTGTCTAGTCTTCCTGTTTTGACATTCTTACCCAGGAATGATGGAACTTTATGGTGGTGTCGCACACTCGCAAAACAGCATATGACATTACGCATTAGGTGTATACAGCTATACAAAATTGAGTTGATTTGACAGTGGTACCTGGATCTGGACACAACCAAAATAATGGGAGTCCATTAAACCTTTTGAAATGTGCCTATTAATATTTATATATTTATTAGATAATTCCACAACATAGTACAGTATGCTTATAACAACCAGCTAGCCACAAGTTAATATGTTAGCCCTAAGAAGTATGAAGTTGGCCTTCGTTTTTCAATCCAGCTGTCCTTTATTTCTAGTGAATGTGATCCAGGGTCTACTTTTTTGGATGGTCAATAAATACTTCTGTGACACATTACAAACTTTTTTGTTTATGAAGAACTCATTTAACAATTAAGATGGCAGCAACATACATCTTTCTTTGTATGTATTTAGGAAGAGAAATGTTCACCTTGTGGCTTTAATTCCAGATCTTAAGGAAACTGTCCCAAGAGCCTGTTGCCACTGCCATTCCATCATCAGTAACGCCCAAGCAGCTAACACGGTTATCATGGCCTGCCAGGACACCTGTAACACACACACACACACACAAATATTAGTCAGACGTGTCTAAACCTCACAAAATAAGTTGCTGACAAGCTAAAAAAAAAACCCAAAAAAAAAAAACCCAAACTATTGTTTACATTGTTTCCCCTCTCATTGCATCGGGGAAGAATCTGAAGGTAAAGTAACAATTTGAATTCTGAAGGACTAAAGCTATACCAATTTTTTATATGTTTCAGCAAATTAGCGTTTTTAAAAGAGTCAGAACCTTTCTAGCAGCTTAAATGGAATTGAAGTTCATTTAAAGTTTAGTTTAGTTTAATGTAACAGGAGAGAGTCATTGATGGATGCTCATATTTCTGCATTCATGGCCTGCTTTGTATGCGCGCGCACACACACACACACACACACACACACACACACACACACACACACACACACACACACACACACACACACACACACACACACACACACACACACACACACACACACACACACACACACACCTCCATTTCACATCTTTCAACCATGTGCATAATTCATGAGTCTGGTGAAGTGGCACTGTGCTTCTGATCACAGATGCACATGCACTCAGTAAGTATTAAACTATTCATGTGCTAGCTAGTTGGACGGGGTGGGAGAAGGGTGGGTAAAGGTGTGCCCTGTATCTTGGGGGCAGAAAAATGTTTTACAAAAGGAATCCTCAATTCTCAGACAACAAGGCATAGAGCTATTAATTACAAGATGTCCTCTGCATAATGCTGGTGTGCAGCAGAACTACAGAAAAGGGTAATTGGGTATGGATTTTAACAATTTCAGTCACCATTGGTGATTACACTATAGCTACAGCACAGAATAGAGAAGGTGGGCTTGTACCAGCTACTGAAAAATAAAAACATCAAATCAAGATGCATGCAAGGACTAACAACTTTAAAAGTATAATAGCAGCTAGGATTAAAAGGTATAACTAGTATGGAACAGAGAGAGTTGTTGCTCGACACACCATGCCATAGCAGTACGCATGTGTCACTGATTATTTACTTATTCCTACATCTTTGTTTTCACAATAACTTGACATATGGCAGCATGGAAGCAAAAATACGACTGGGTGAGCCGTGATCTGATGGATGGTGTTATGTTTCCAGAGGCTATAGTTAACATTCCAAAGTTATCATCAATAGTTATATTTCAATGTGTTTTTTATCACTGACTGAAGTCCGAGTGTGGTCATAACCCCAATTAAATACTGACTGAAATCACGTGAGCATTTTATTGACATGTAAAATTTAATCTCTGGTAAATTCTGTAAATGACTTTTCACATCTTATAAGCTTACACAGCACATCCTGTTTTTACATTATTGTACTCCTTAAGGTCTTGCTTAACACAAATCAGGTGTGCGTTTGATTAGACCTTAGGGAACCCTGTCTGCCCCCACCATGCTTGTACTGACCTGCGCGGTCGGCTTTTAGAGTGTCCCACACATTGCAGTTGAAATCGTCGTAGCCAGCGAGCAGCAGGCGGCCGCTCTTGGAGAAGGCCACGGAGGTGATGCCACAGATGATGTTGTCATGGGAATACACCATCAGCTCTTGGTCAGCACGCAGGTCAAACAGCCTGCAGGTGGCGTCATCCGAGCCTGTGGCGAATGCGTTCCCGTTGGGAAAGAACTGAGCAAACAGGACAAAAGTATGAAAAAACAGGATATGCCTGGTGAAGGCCTAGTCACAGCATAGTATGCTTTCCAGCATTTTGGGTCAGAAAAAGGAAAAACAAGCAAGCATGTGTGTTTGAGATACATACACAAATGGCATTGATGTCGGACTCGTGGCCGGTGAAGGTCTGTCTGCACATGCCTTCTCTGACGTCCCACAGCTTGGCAGAAGCATCACAAGCGCCAGACACAAACAGGCGAGTGTCCGGGGCCAGGGACAGGGACATCACGTCCCCAGTATGGCCCGCAAAGGTGGTTGTCTGCTGACCAGTTTCAATGTCCCAAAGAGCACTGCAAACAAAAAGGCAATGAACATAGAGTCTAAACAAATGAAATATTCTGTGACAAATCTCACCACATTAATGCATAACGTTTTAAATAAATCATGAAGGATATAAAATAAAGTATAAAGTACAAAAATCAAATCCATTATATATATTATTATTATATATCCATTATATATAATATATATTCCATTATATTATATTCGGTTTTCATTTTGTATATCACATTCATCAGATATATTTAAAATTATACAGATATATGCACAGCCAGTGAATGATGTGTATGCAAGTGTCTGACTCTGATGCAAATGGCTACAGCAGCAGTCTTGGCACACTACCCCAAACTCACCAGGTGGTGTCGCCTGAGCTAGTAACGATCTGGTTGTCGTCCACAAAACGACAGCAGGACAGATAACCTGTAAGATGAAAAAAGAGGTCAGATACAGACAGCTTTTATTAAAATAAATAGAACACTTGCATTAGTATAAATCAGAAAAGAGCCACATATTAAATAATTGTGAAGAGCTTTCAACATGAACATTAAATTCTCCACAGCTGGCTAAATCAATCAAAATCAAAACCGTCAGGTTCTACAAACCAAGTCCTTAGCACTCCCTGTGGTGCAGTACATCTGCTTCAAATGATCAGCTAATTACAAGCACCTTCATGAGCTGATTAAAATAGGTTAGGGCAAGGAAAATGTAACTGTAGGTCAGTGGGTCCCCACAACTGGGAATCACAATGTACGTGATCTGTCCTGTCTTTCAGCAGTTTTAAGAGCAGTCTGGCTCTGTAGGGCCACTTAGGAACTGGTGAACTCTCAAAAAGACCAATGACCCAAGTCAGCCATGTGACTGCCAAATGTAATGAAAGAACATTGCTAGACTACAACAATCTAGTCGACAAGAACCTCAGAACAGCACAGATCAATCAGTTTCTGCACATCCAATGTAACCCTTTAGCTTTGTTAAACTTTCCAAGATCAACATCAGAATATTGCAGCAAAGAAAAAAAACAAAAACAAACAAACAAAACAAAACCATATAAACAGTATGACACAACACTACCTAAATCACATGAAGTGCTTAAACCATCTAGTTTGAAATGGTTTACAACTAAAACTCCACACAAACACTGGATGTGTACCCGTATGGCCGGCCAATTCGCGGCTGACGCGAACGTTGCCCTCACGGGTCTTCAGATTGTAGATGGAGCAGATGTTGTCCAGGCCACCGCAGGCCACGTAGTTGCCGGACGGAGCATATGCGCATGTCATCACCCACGAGGAGCGCAGAGGGATGGCGTGCACCTAGATGGCGAAAGCACTCTGGTAAGAAAGGTTGTAGCAAAAAACACTTTGCACTGAAAGCTCTAAAAGTGCTGCCATTTTACAAGTTTACAAGTTCTACAAGAAAATGTTGCTAGTCAGATATGGCAGAATGCAGGGATAACCAGCACACAATTAAATCTAGTTAAAACAGTATGACATGGCAGAGGATCTGAGCTCAGGATTTCTTAACCAATTAAGAAGTTTATGACTAAAACATTCACAAAAGATAAAGAAGAAAAGTGAGATGGTACACCAAGTAACTAAACAATGTGCATTATCAGAGCTTGGGAAAACTAGTTTACCTTGTTTGTGGTATAGCTGTCCCAAATAATAAGTTTACCATCCTGGGAAGCACTGACTAGGAGCCTGCAGACACGAAAACAAAGATGGATGGTAGATATTAGACTCTTTTGTCCGGGCATTATGAACAAAAAGAGTTTGGTTACATAATAAGTTCATGTGATCAACTGTTCTGAATTCAGAAACTTATGCGAAAGCACTCGTTTACATGCTTGGGGCCTCCAGTGCCCTATTATCGTAAATGCTGCGATTTGCATAAAAAAAGTAACAAGTCTTCATGACTAAACTGCACCGCAATATGTAGGTAATCAAACACCACCTCCATAGAAAACACAAATATAACAGACATGCAACATGGTCACACTCAACTCATCTTTTTGAATATGCAAAACCATCAGCACAATGTACAATTGCTCTAAGGGTGGCACTGACTACAATGTGCCAAAGCAACCTCTCCCAGGTGAATCAGTATAAAGCTATAATGGGAAAATGTTTACACCTACATGATTATTATTGTACTTCTACAAAGATCGTACTGAAATGATTTAGGGATGATGAAGGGTACCGTTATCCATAGAATAAAAAAATACGGGGTGTAACTGTGTATAGCACTAAACTACACTCCACACTGTCACTGGAGAATAAGATGCTTAGCTGAGATTGCATGGCATTATCTTACTGCCTCTTCCAAACACAGTTCAATAACCCAGGAGTGGAATTAGAGTCCTCTCCTCCATTAGATTAACCATGTTCAGCTACATCTACTGATTAACCACACAAGTCTTATTTGAAAAAGCATGAACAAAACCCCAAAACAGGCTAGTTAAATGTTTCGGGACACTATCTGAACTTGGATAGTGTGGAAGTAAAAAAGTAAATGTAAAAACAAAAAAACAAAACTAAAAATGTACAGACGCCACACATTGGCAATTTTATCTGCCTGCCTTACCTTAACTCATCTAACATTGCAAATTAGGGTCAAGGAAAAATATCTATCCAAGTTCTGAGGACTGCAATTAGTCACAGGGCCACAGCCTACTTGCCCACGACACAGAACTGTCCCCTTCGTAATTAGGGAGCTATTTTTGCTTCATCATTGAGCCACCGGGAAAAAAGGGCTAAGCCCACAAACTAGTCAGGTGCATGTGAAGCATTTCCCATTGTCTTAAAGCTTGTAACAATGATCCAAGTCAATATGTCAAAATTACATTTCCTAAGAACATGCAGGACATGATGTTTTGCTCCTGTGTGATCACATCATTGCAAAATCACACCATGACAGAGCACAGAGTGTCTCCCTGGGGCAGAACCTCACCTGGAGCCTCCCAATTAGCCTCCTGGAGACCACGGAGTGCGTTGTACTCCACAATCTTTCCCCGTATACGCACACAATTTTCACCATTACCTCAATGCTAGAGTGCCCAGTGTGCTTTCCCTTCTTATTATACCTCACTTTCCCACTCTTTGCTTTAAATACACTTGCAGCATCTACATCACTCATCTACATCTCAGCTTCTGTGACGGTGAAAGTGGATTTGTGAACCGATAGTTTGAATGGCATTACCTTGAGTCAGTGCCCCAGTGCATGGCATAGATTTTAGCCAAGTGACCCCTCAGTGTCCGTCTAGTGCGCATCTGAATTCGCCCGACAGGGTCAATGTTGGCTGTAATCTGTGCAGAAAGACAGAAAATTATAGTATTTAAAAAAATCACAATCCCTGAACTTAAAACAACAGCTCAATATGTGACTTTGTATATAACTGTGAAAGCAAGGTTTAACCTGAGATAGGGTGGCATCCGCGCATGCTTTCCTTGCATCCTGCAAAAAACAATTGACATTAGGTAAACTAGTTTACAAAACCTGTAATATTATACATTCTGCACCCAAACATTAACCACCCACTTCTGACCATCTGCTATTGTTAAGAGTTTAATACATTTTAAGAATACATAAATAAATGTACACACTTAAAAAAATCAAGCTAAAAAAAAAAATAATACATGGCTCATCTCAACACATCTGAGAGGAGAAGAAATGACAAAGTTGACTATATTATTGTGACACTAGTTGACACAAGTACTGCAAATGTATGAGCAGTAATGACCTGGAATAAAAAGGTAAAGGAACTTTTTATTATTATTTTATTTATTTATTTATTTATTTTTTTTTTAAATGGTACATAGTTGAATGAATGGCTAATGTTAGAACTCTGAAGGAAGTCACATGGGGTTTTAACATTTTGCTTAAAGCTGTGTACTCTTTCCATGATTGATTGCTAAGAACGGACTCCGCTATACCAAAATAGCACTGAATTGTTTTCACATTCTGATCTATGCCTCTCGTTTTTACATAAATAAATAAAAATAAATAATACATTAATCTGAAATCTTGGTAAATGAGATTGAATTTCTTTTATTCAGGTCTCAAATCAAAAGCAACATCTTACTTTTTTATTGTCAGCATCAACATACATCAATCTAAACCTACCCCGTCTCTAGACAGCACACCACTAGCAAGTCTTCATAATTGTTATTTTTTAAATAGTAAAAACTACCAATTAGTTGAAATATTGAGATACAGACAATCAATACAGACGGTACTTGCATTTTCAATTTCCAATAATGAAAAAAAAAAAAAAGAATATTTATCAAAAGACTGTACATGGAATGCATGCAGAATATTCCTTCAAATTCCATGCTATATACATATATGGACTCACTCTGATCTGGTTCTTCAGCTGTTCAGCCTCCTGACGTAGCTGGTCGAGTTCGCTCATTTTCCTCTGCTAAATGATGTGCTTCACTCCTGCCTCGCGCTGGGTCACTCACTGATCTGAGAACGAGAAGAGAAGAGGGAGATGAGGTCAAGCCTGTAGCATAAGCTTCACCAGATACAGTGTGGTCAGTGAGAACATCCACTTACAAATCCAGCGGCCTATCCTGTCATTTAAATTAGTTCAAGTAGTGTGATCCATTGTAAAAAATAAACTGCTTCAGTTGTGAAATCATTATATTTTCAAGCTACAGACTCCACAAGCTGATATGTAATATTAATAGATGGGTTGCTTCCAAAGCAAGAGGCTGTCTGCAATAACTTGATGAAAGGAATGAAGATGCAAAAAAACACTTAATGCAAAACAAAACATTTGGACAAGCCTTTCCTCTAGTCGAAATGTGACAGGGTTGTGTGAAGAGCACATATGACATTTTACAGGTCCATGGTGAAGACCTGCAGCCCAACATTCAGCCCTGGGCTTAACCATCTTAACCAACAAGGCCAAGCAGTGCAATAAATGTGCCATATTAAAAACTGATCCAGCAAAGGCAGCCTCAGTCGCTCACTCGCGCTCTCTCTGCTGGCTTCTGGAGAGAACCCGCTCATGTCCTTGCCAACCCGTGAAGCTGTTACTAAGCAACTAGCCTGTGCTAAAGATCACCATTTCTGCGCTGGTGCAGCAAGAAAGCTATTTACAAATCATGACCGACAGATCCCACAGCAAATTCGGCCGGCTTCACAGCAATGGTCGATCCCATCGGTGTACTGAAATGTGGCTGATTCAACTTTTGTCTTTGGCTAAAAGTGGGGGCGAGCAAGCAGATGGAGCTGTGCTAGGCGTAGCCCGGTTTCCCTTCAAATAGAAATCCGTTAAAAAGAGCCGCAGTGGACTGTAACGTACGAGAATGTGCACGCTGCAAACGTCCCATTTTGCAAATCACAGCATCCCAGAGACCAATATAACTATCCCCTAAGCCAGAGTCAGCTTTGATCCATTCTAGGCAGGTGTGGCAAGGCCCTACTTTAACTGTAAAATTTTAAAGCATACCCTTTCTTTGACACCCACGAAAAAAGGGCCAAACGATTTAGCACAGGCAGGGGGGAAAAAAATACTCCAGTTTGCTGAACCAACCAGTCAACAAGGAAAACTAGGGAGCGATAGGAAAGGAAACGGTAGGAAGTCCTGACAGGGTGTCAAACAGTGGCCAGGGTTACAAAGAGCTAGTCTTGTCCTCCTCCCCTTCGCTCCAATGTCACACCAGTAATCCAGGGACACCGTTGATTCAGCTCGTCCATGCAAATCCGGTTAACGCCGAATCTGCTGATGATCCTAAAAGCAGTGACTCTCCTGCTGACCCAAATCCAACAGCCAACGCGCTTACAACTAACACTTTCACTTACAGGGTCCCACTTAATGCATGCATCATCATTAAAAACCTAAAAGAAAACAGGCCTACTAACTTAGTGTCTTAACATGCAAATTGAAAGCAGGTAACCAATGTGGTTATCATGTCTGGACCAAAAGTGGGGTTTGGTTTGCTGCATAATTAACCAATATTCTCAACATAAAAAAAAACACAAAAAAACTTAAGTCCTAAAACTACAAATTAGCTACTATACAACCACCGGCTAGTTTTTATGAATAGATGCAAAGAAATCCAGACTGACAAAATCAATGGGCAAATTTCTGGCGATAACTAGTCTAATTAACAAGTGCAGACTATTTTGTTATGTCCATCAACAGGCTACTGTTTTCAGACTCCAATCTACCTTACAAAAACAAACCTTACCTCGCACCCCTTTGCCTTAGATACAGATCCTGTATCTTCGATGGCCAAGGACCTTCTGAATGGACACTATATCCAATAAACACCTAACCGCATCGCACTACAATGCAGTGCGCTGATTGGTTGGCGGGGCCTAAACTGGATCTGCATTTAGACAATGCGACTTAAGCCCAGCATAATCCAGGTGATAAAAATGTGTCATGCTAATATTGCTAATACTCTTTTTCGCCGTCACGAGTGCAACAGGGTTAGCACTAGTTATCCTCCATATTCAGATCACTGTGACCTGAATATGGTCTTCCTTCCACCTCCACGGCTCAAGATGTGGCCAATCAAAACAGGCAGCCAACAGCCAGTCGAAACATTAAGACACATGTTGAAGAAAGAAATTTGTGGTTCTAGAAGTGCTTGTGTGTTAATATGCATTTGCTGAAGCTTTTTCCACTGATCGGTTGGTTGGTTGTTATGAGACAAAAAAGAGGAGTCAAAATCCATCCCCTAGATTGGAAAAGGGAGATGGTCCACATAAAGTTTGGTTATCGCTTGTTAAGGCTAAAGAGACTGCGATAATGGTGAAACTGCTTAGTTTATAGAAAAATAAAAGGAAAGCGAAATGAGAATGAGAGAAGAGGAAAATGACAGCAGCAAGAAAGAGGGGGGGGGGGCGGCGAAAGCAAGCGCAAGAGAGAGCTCTTATGTGCTGCCTCCCTCCTCAGCACCCCCCCTTCCTCTTTTTCTCTGCACTATTTTTAGTCAGGTGGTGGATGGGTTCGGCGGAGAGGGTGGAAGCGGTCTTCACATTTTCCAGCGACGCCTATCAGCTCAGTCATCTCAGCACAATGATGCCCTGCACACACACACACACACACACACACACACACACACACACACACACACACACACACACACACAGGTGGCACGAGAAAGTCCAGGCCCATACCACAGTCATTCATTTCTCCAAAAGGTTCTGATTATATTAGAGGCTTGTTATAGCCTGCCGGGATAGATTATTTATTTCTGCTGTAGGCAGGAAGGAAGGAAATGGGATTGTAAAGGACTTCCTTTTAGTTAGAAGAAAGAGAAAGAGATGGTAAGAGGGGGGGGGCGATGCCTTAATGGACTGGGCTGCTAAAAAACTAAAATCATCTTTATCAAAAGAATTAAACCATCAATTGAAACTGACCCAACATGAACACTTTCTACACAGAAACAAGCATGCAACTAAATCTTCACTATAGGATTAGATATGCTAACCATTAATTGAAGATGCTAATGCCACTCCTTTTATTGTAATAAGTCAAATGCAACAGGGCAAAACATCTCAGTATGGACAATAAGAAGCCTCTAATGGCACCTGCTAAGCAAAATGTTCCATTCAACATCCAAGCAAGTCATTTACCTTTATGACAGCTGGCAAAATAAAAGATGCATATCCACATACACAGGTTTTACAGGCATGTCAGAAACATCATGAACGTCCTCTTACCCCACTACTCTATGGCAAGTTACATCAACTTAGCATTTTGATAATGCACTAGTGATGCAAGATACTGGAAACATTATAATGAAATAGATCAACAAAACGATTGTTTGTTGTTGCTCGATGGAATACTTCATAACACCGATCACATCTGTATGATTTAGCCTTACCACTTTGAGTGCATGACAAGAAGAGTGATTTCCTACAAACATTTCCCTCACAATGTCCATTGCAAAACCCATGCAACATCTGTAGAGTTGGCATACCTAACCCTTTCACAGATTTTTGTTGTTCTAAACATTACAATCCATGAATACAGAGTGATATTTTTAGGCCATATCCACCACCTCTAACAGAGAGATTAGCCTAATGGGAGTCTACACTCAAGAGGATGAGCTGGAGCACAGCTCTCCTAATGAGGACTGTGGTGAAGGGGACTGGGGCGTGGTCACCTTCAGAGCCACACACACACACACACACACACACACACACACACACACACACACACACACACACACACACACACACACACAGCTGCTTAAAGCCACATTCCACAACCACAGGAACAAAAGTAGCTGTAAAATGAACACTACATCTTTGCCTTTTCCTGCTGGATTGCACAAAAAGACATATTCTGTCTACACATTTACAGGTTCAACAGAAATCACAGAATTACAGTAACTAGCTTTAAGGTATGAAGGCACTGTACAACAGTGAAATCTGTATTAACCTTAGCGCTGGGACTCAATCCAATTCATACCCCCCCGCCCCCACACACAAATCACTGAAATTAATGCCATATCAAAGGAGCTGCTAAATCAGTGTGGTGCACTAGGTGACCAGTTCAAAGTTTGCAGTGCAGCTTTCCTCATACTGTGCCATCTATTAAACATGGTGCCCTGATTCTGCTGGTGGGGGCTTAATAATTTAAGACCCCCCTCCCTCTACGGCAGCTGCCCCACAGGCTCATGGGTAGCTGCAGGGGATTAACTCCTTCCTGTCTGAAAAATACAATAATAAAAATAAATAAATAAATAAAAAGTCCAGACCAAAAACAGCCACCACAGATGAGTCTGGAGCAGGGGAAATTATGAGGAACAACCTGAATGTCAGTTACCAGGTTTTATGTCATCGTTATACATTCGATTAGACCTGGAAAAGCATGATCCTTCCAGGAAGAGAAGTCCTATGAATCCAAGTGGCACAAAACCAACAGATTCCTTATTACATAAAGGCAGAGAACGAGAGGGCTAAGGAACATTCAGACCTGATCAGCAGTAGGAAGTGTGTTTGAGTGTAACGTGCGTGTGGTTTCGGGAAGGCGGATACAGTGCTCTTCTCTGATGGGGCTTTTGTGTCGCAAGAGCAGAGCAGGAAGTATAAATGCTGTGCCCTGCTAAAAGCCTTGGCCACTGCTGTGGAGGAAAGAAAAAAAATCCACTCATGGAGTTTCAGCCTCTTCCTGACGTGAAGATTTTGAAAGAATGAGAAAAAAAAAATAGTTACAGACTTAATAGAACATGAAAAATGAACATTAGTGATTAAGAGGAAGAGCAAAACATAAGATAACATAAGAAACTACATTAGAAACTACACATCCTAAGTTCCTGCTCCTGGCACTAGCATGTTTGCATTTTTGGCACTCTGCTGAAGGTCCGGAGGAGGTATGTGTATTTTGAATTTTGTGCGCTTTTGCACTCGAGACAAGTGACATCACATGACCACAAAGTCAGCTGAATGTGTGCGAGTGTGTGTGTTACAAACAGGAAATGGAGGGTGGAGTGAGCCGCAGAACTAGAACACACACGACAGTCTTGCTCATATTTGAAGCCAAAACATACAAGCAAGACAACTACACAAATTAACAGTTTCAAAAGCTAAGCTGATCGGGTGTTTGTGTCAAGACTTACCAGAATAAATCAACTTTGCCGTCTTTAGAATTAATTATTTTTTCTCAAAATCTTTAAATACAACTGCATTTAAAACACATTTTCAAAAGCCTGTAATAGCCTAAGGACCACTATTTTACCCATCAAACTCAGATGTTTGTGTGCCTTAGTGCAGTTAGACTTAACCATGTTTCAGTGGTGCTTCATCCTTAACAATGCAGTATACACCACAAGCAAGCTTAATCAATATACAGAAAACCAGCTATGGGTGTACAAACAGTTTAGTGTATTGCTATAGCATTGTATGGTAGAACTGTGACATTAGGACGGATATTAGTATCAAAACCAAAACACTATCGATTTCTGATGGTTGGCAGATCCTAGAATTTTCTTCCCATTTTTATATATTTAAAAACAGACAGTTCTCTTTAAAATCTTTGGAGTGTCTCCGCTCTGTTCACTGTAACTCCAGGACAGGCTCTGGCAGAGAGACACTGCTACGAGGTTGCCTTTTTGGAGTTTGGTGGGGGGTGGGTGGGGTGGGGGGGGGCACGACACCACACCTTTAACACTTCTTCTATGCTCCAAGCCTCAGGAGAGAGGATATGGGGGGAGGGGGGAGAGAACAAACAAACAAACAAAAAAAACAAAGTATTTGCTTTTTTTTCCTCAAGGTTGGTCTGAAAAGGTCACCAAGATGGCCTGTGCCAGTTAATCCACATAGCACAAATACGCATGGTTCATCGCTGGTCTTTGTCAGTCATAGCCTGAGGTGATAATGCACATATAAAGGATTCAGTACATATGGTGCATAAGTGCAAGCAGAGAAAAGGCCTGGCTACTTGAGCCTGGCTAAATGGCCATTGTGAGCGGGTGTGTCTTGTGTGCTTTAGACGCAGCAAGCGCCTACAGCCATGCGCCGAAGACAGGCTATGCAATATTTAACAGCACTATGCCAGCTGCCTTTCCTAAACCCTCCCCCCAATCCTCACAATCCTCAATTTAAAAACAGAGTCAAGCCAGAGAAAAGATCCTTTCCCCCATTCTTAGACCCCACTCACCAACCCCTCTCTTGCTCCTCTCCCCCTCATGCACTGACAGCAGAGGCAGGCAGCAGGACAGTCTCCATGTGGCCTGTATCTGGAGGGCCTGAGGAGCTCATGCATGTAAATGTAATTGAAACACAAGGGGGTCACAAAGTGCGCTGGGACAATGAAGCTGAAGGTGAATGACTGAGGATACGCGGAGGACACAGAAATTGCTGGAAGCCAATTCTTAAAAGCCCTTGCTTCTCCAATGCTATGTCACTCCCCTCGCTCTTAGCTTCTTTTGGCCCTGCCACTTCCTTTTCTTGCTGTCCATTACATGGAAACAAATGGCAGTAGGCGGGCAGGGCTAGGTTCTGGTTGACCACTCAAAAATCAATCAGGCTGTTAATACTCTGATGTCAGTAGAGGGGGTGGGGCTGGGATCAGCTGAGTGAGTGGACCAGCCCACAGGACAACTGTAATACAGCTTTACTTACTGTCACGGTCATCAAGCAGACTGGCTTAGGGATGTCACTCGTATAAACTCGATTACAATCGAGAACACACGTTTTAAATTTACCGACCGAATGAATCAGCTGGTAGTCACTCCACAGATCACATTTTCACGGCTCTAGAGTCCTGTGGCAGAGTGGCTTCAACAACCATGCCACAAAGCTCCCAGCGCAGAGATTGTGCCGAGGTTAACACCAGAGGAGATCTGGAACTCCAGTTCGACGGTCAGCAAAACGTTGGTGACTTTTATGCACCATGCGCCTTAGCGCTTTGCGACCCTGCACTGTAATTTTACATGGTCTGGCACTTTGTTGGCTCCTAAATGCTTTCACTCCTCAATAAGACCACTCACAGTTGATGGTGAAAATTTCACAAAAAGACTAGGTGCCATCCTAGTACAGTATCATGCTCAAATTCAGTGAGCTCTTTAGAATGATCATTCTTTCACAAAGCGCTCGTAGAAGCGGACTGCGCGGCTAGGTGCTGAATGTAACACCCGTGTCAATGATTAAGAGAGATGCCCCAATAGGTTTATCCATATAGTACATGTCAGACAGTAACTGAACTGTCAGTTCTCATAACTGACATGCTGAATTGGAGACTTTTGAAAGGGCCAAATTATTATGGCCAGATGAATGGGTCAGAGAATTTCCAAAGCGTTAAGCCGTGTGGGGTGCTAGGAGTCAGCTGTGATGGGTAATTGCTCACAGTGGTCCGAGGAGGGATGCATCAAAAAACAGAGACAGGGTGTTCAGCACCTAAGGCCCATAAAAGTGTGAGGGCAACAAAGGTTTTTCTATCAGGGCAGAACTGACAGAAAGGTTACCAAGGCACAAGTTTTTAAACATGGTTAGACAATTCCAGACAAGTTTGAGTGCCCATACTAACCCCTGTCCAAAAACATCAATGACTACAACGGGCACTTAAGCATCCGGGCTGGACCTTTGAGCAATGGAAGAAGGTCGCCTGCTGTATCGAGACCTGTTTGCGTTTACATCGCTTGGATGGCTGGGTACATTCACAACATTTACTTGCGGGATAAGCTAGATTCAAGCCAGATCCGTTGTGGGTACATCTTCCAACTGATGGAGTTAATGGACCTGATGCTACAGTTTTGGTATACAGTTACCACAGGGCACCTTCACAGGTTTTGTAGGGTGACCTGTTTTTGTGGAATGCAGAGGGTCAGCAGCACACTAGGCAGGTGATTTTAATGTTTTGGCTCAATGCTCATTTGGCAAAATGTTTCTTTTATTTTTATTTTAAATCACCATCATCAGAACATTTGTCTATAGTGAAAGCCCTAGTTGGACTACAAAACCAGATGGAACCAGGCAATTTGATGGAATCGTGTTACGTGTTAGTGAAAATCCTCTGCCTTGACAAATGCCAGGAAGATATCCTCATATGTGCAGCAGCCTATAAAACAAAAAGAACATACAAACCTTTTCCATGGAAAAGTAGAGGGTTTATTCCGCAGGACTGGAAAAAATCACTGGCCACAAGCTGTCTATGAACAATGTCAGACACTTTCAGAAAGGTGTCTGAAGAGCTGGGGAACTATGGAGCTGGGGTGTGACAATACACTGCATCACTGAACTATCAAGATGTAGAACATGTATAGTACTGCAATACCTTTATCATCTCGTACTGCATGGCTTTGAACCTTGCACTCATTTCTGTGGAAAATGAACGCCGCCATTTTACTATATTGGATTTATGCTTGGCCTACAACAGCTAGTTAAAAAGAGGTCATTAAGAGTTTAAAATACATCATCAGGAAAACTAATTAGAATTACCACTAGTCACTAGCCCACTGGCCTTGATTCACTGTATTAGCCTGATTGAGTAAAGGCTAAAATCTGAGGCCTGCCTCTACAAGACTGACCAGTCACTAAATCAATGCTTGCATGGCTTCAATGCCAGTACCCATTTTCTCATGTTGAGGGTTAATTTATCGCATCAAATTTATTTGTATAGCGCTTTTTACAACTGTTGTCAGAAAGCAGCTTTACACAATCAGTAATTAATAAAACACATCAAAATAAACAACATAAAAAGATGAGAAAACCCAAAACCCCCAGTGACCAAGCCAACGGCAACAGTGACAAGGAAAACCTCCCTCACAGCTGGAGGAAGAAACCTTCCTCCTCTAATCAGAACGATTTATACATTATTGACCAAAAAACAAACAAACAAACAAACAAACAAAACCCACTACATTCTTCTCAAAAGAGTGGAAAACCAAAAACACACCCAGTACCCAGTCTCAATGGTCTCTGAGTCCAGCTGCACTGTCAACATTGTCAATTGTGGGTCTATTTTTAACCCACTGCTTCTGCCTTTAGGAAGAGAATGGAAAGGTCTGGCTTTAGGGATAAATCACATGTTAAATTAATCTGCTTCACTTTCTGCCAATTTAAAATAAAAGTTCCCAATTCTGTACTACAGACCCAGCAAGCAAATTAGCCTAAACTATCAGAAGTGCAGCAAAGATTGCAAAGATTTGTCAGAATGTAATTTTTGAAGGTTTTTGACTGGCAATAGAGGGAAGCAATAAGCACACTGATACTGTAATGTCATTCATCCCAATAACAATCAGCATATTCCCCAGTTCTAGCTGGCAATGTGTTACAAGATTAAAATGTATTCAGCCATTAATTGTTGATAACTAAAAACAATTTAGTTATCAACAATTGAAAACAATAACAACTGAAAATAATAAAATATGTTACCAAATCTAAATACTTCAAAATTAACATTTAAAAGGTAGTTCCTGTGAAACAAAAATGACATCTCTAAATAGGCACTATGGTTTCCTCATATTCCATAAAGTAAAAATAAATGAATAATTTGAATAATAATTTGTGGCAAAACTAGTGTTATGGTTTGAAAAGGTTTCTGGTGTTTTAACCAGGCTATAAGTAGGTGACAACTTATGGTTTCACTCTATTAAGCAGTACACCAGATGACAATCTAGCCACCTGGTAGACAGTTTGCAACTCTGAGCCAAACAGTTACCTTTGCTAACTTGAGTGTCACAAAACATATGCCTATGACTTTATTTAGAGAGCTGCTTGAAGTTTGTAACGCATCATTTATAGTCGATACTGCGGTGTTGTGTGCAATAATGTGATGCCACACTGATTTTTTTTTTTTACTTGACATGTAATAAACGTGACAAAGAGATTCATAGATGTTTACCTTAAGTCAGAAACTGAACAGAAAGCAACTCTTTATAACAGGATTAGATCACATTGATTGAATCACTTTTGAGATTGGTCTTATTAATAAAATGCAAACGGCACTCACTAGCTAAGGAAAAAATAAACTCAAGTCCTTGTGCATCTTTATACAGTAATAAAAGAAGTGGCTTCTCTGAAGAGAACTGCCAAACTACTACCATGACATCCACACGGAGCCAGAGTTTCTCTAAGGCCAGTTACAAATAAGTAGCAGATTTATTTAAGGAATATATAGTTTTAAGCGGCAGATAAATGGCAAATTAACAACTATGGGTTAATGACAGTATTTATTAAGTTACCCTACACAGTCACAATATGCTTTTCTAGATAGATTGTGGATATCAATACTACAAAATAGCTTTAGCATAAATAGTCCTGGTTTATTTTATTAAGGACATTACACTGGGTGATTGTTTGGAGGACAAACCCCCCCCCCCCCAAAAAAAAAAAACCTCTTATTCAGTTTTTGGTGGCATTTATAATACCTGCAACAACGATGATATTTATACCATTTTGCCTTTCCTAGGCACAAACAAGCCATCTTCATTGAAATATACAGTTCTGTTCTTTTAGGCCAAGATAAGTTATTGACAAAACTTTTTACACACTAAATGTTCATAGAACTTCATATATAAGTGAGTAAAGTTTAAATAAAGTACCAACGAGAGGTTATGTAGGTCACATGCAGCTGTGCAAAGGAAAAGTCTGATAAATTCACCCCCAAAATGACCTGAAATTAAACCTTCTCCTTTAGGAGCATTAATAAGACATCTGCACTCATCAAGCTCTGTTGATCAAATCTTTTAGCCAAAACTTTAACACCAACACCACCTTCATACAACATTTTAAAAAGAAGAAATACAAAGAAAACATTCAGAAAATAACTATGAATAACTTTGCATGTGATGTAATAACTCGAGTCTCTCAAAAACCTGCACTGATCCTAAAATACAGCAGTAAGGTTTTTTTGTAACTTTAAAAAGACCCCTATTGCATTCTTGGCTTCAGACCTCTCTGAAAGTCTAAATTTACCACAAAGGCAGTCGCCATGCTTGAAAGTACAGGGACAGACTGGTGGTACTTTAAAAAGTTTGCGACCACAAACAGAGGTTTGTTTACACTACAGCTTATTACAAATGCAACGCGTCAACTGGTCCCTTCCACATTAGAGATTGTCTCTAGTAAAGGCAGTCTCCCTAAGCCTCCTCACCCCACCATGTCTTCTGTCTATAAATCACTCAGCTTGGACACTTGTCTTTCTTCGAGCCTTCCTGCCAAACAAGGGCTCGACCATATACAGTGAACTCTCACTAGTCATTCCACCGCCTGTTTGCTGTCGCCTCTAGCTAAACTGGTTCCTCTGGATAGCACCAATGCTGGCTGTACCCTGGCTATGAGACAGTTACTTAAAATGCCAGCACCATGGGAGATAGTCATTAAAGCAGCTTCCGGATATGGCAGCTCTGCCACCGAGCTGTACTCTGAGAGCGTGGATCGTTTAAAGCAGAAAATAAATTTTAAGGCCCTTCGTAGCACAGGCACACAAAGCTGCGGTTGTGCTCATCTCCCGCCGTCCATACAACTGGCTTTTTCATAAAAGGAAATCACGAAGCCTGAAAAGTTTGCCCAAAGCCAAAAGCATGACTTTGTTTGAAAGGCAAGAAACTCATCTTTGATTGCATTAATATAGTAACCCCCACCACCACACTGTTCCAAAAAAAGAGACTCTAGTGAGCAAACAGTCACATGATTCAAAGCTAATCATTTTATTCCAGATACCGAGTTAGTCCCCTTCTTCAGACGTTTCTTGTGCTCTCAAGAACTAGAGAAAGGGGAAAAAAAAACTGAAGAGACCTGCTGCTTCAAGTTTGGGCACATTTTTCCCCTCTGCCTGTCGCTCAGTTCATCTATGGCCTGGGACTGGAAATAGAAAGCAAAGGCTTTATTCAAAACACCGGTCCTGAGGTACAATATGCAAAAGCTCACTAGGGCTGAGGCAACTGGTTATACTGCGGTGAGCAAAAAGTTTGGATATTCAAAACAGCACAGTAGTGTCTGATAACGGGAAAAACTGAGGACGGCTTCATGCAAACCATCTCCGAGCGAGAAATACTAGGATGGCACAGTTACTAACTCGGGGCTGTGCAGTAACAGGTTATCTACGTTTTTTTTTCTCCTGTCCATACAACTACTACTGCACACTGATTGAAGATGAGTATAACACCAGAGGTGAGGTTTGTGGTAAAGTTGTATATTAAACAAAACCAGGCCATCCAACTCATGAAGCCAGTTTAACATGCACTAATGATTTGTTGCAAGCATTTGCTTCCATCTTTCTAGTGGACCCATCTTTTGGCGAAAAACAGGGAAGGATGGTCACATGCAACAGAAGCTAAAAATAACACCATGGTGAAGATTCGCTTGTTTGTATGCTCTTGGGTCACTGCCTAGTATTGCCCCCTCATCTACAACAAACAAATATAGAAGACTATTTTACCTACAGGCTGCTGCATTTAGCAATACAAAATCGAACTAGATGGTGTATGCAGCCTGCAAAATGTGAACATGTCCAACATAAAGCCAATGTAAACTGAGACAAAGCAGACGTTTGAAAACAAACATGGAGTCGCTTGAAGATATACGCTTGTCTACAGCCAACCATGGAGAAGTACTTGCCCTCTTGCTGCACCACATTGGCACCTGCACTGGACAAAGGAGGAGAAGTGGATGGAGGGGGATACGAAACATGGTGCAATATTACTAGTCATTAGCAATCTTCTCCCCCTAGTTGGCAGCTACATTGTGAAACATTAGAAGCTGTTTAGAGGTGGGTAAAAGCCATGCTCTTAAAGATTACATAAAATTAAGACTTCAGTATATTAAATGCCATGTCTCTGCATGTAATGCTTAAACTGACCAAGGACATGAACTAACATGATTTAAAAAAAATAATAAAAATTAATTATTTTTTTTTTAAAGTTCCATCCACGATTGTGATGTGTGAAATAATTTAACTACATCCACCCCCACTAAATCTGAATTCAGCTCAAAGACTCTCGTTTTGTCTGGCCTTGAACTGTTGACCATCTATCCCCCTCATCTCAAACAAGGTATAGGATACATGAGGCGAAAGTGAGGGGGGACAGCAAGAGCAATGAAGACACAACACAGACACATCCAGAGACGTCTCAAAGAACATCCAATTCCAAACAAAACGTTAACACTTAACAGGGGACTTACTGAAAATGCCTTGGCTCTGTTTCCGATTACTTTTGGGAACAGACTATTCACCATTTTGATATTTTAAATGAAATTAACAGAATCTTACCACATTTGCTTAAAGTTAGGAATGTCCATCCTTCTTCTATTAAGTCACTACTTTGGTAATAAAAGCTTTTATAAACAAGTTGTTGTCTGTTGAGGTGGGCTAGCCCATCCAAAAGGATTAATTGGAACATTCCTATTAGACAGGCTTTATTCTGGAGCTTAAATTATGTGGCGAACTAAAAAATTATAACCTGTTTTTTTCCTTTTGAAAAGAACATTATTTTTCATAGGCCAATAATCTGTCACATTAAAACTGGGCGCATTCCATAAAAACTAAAAACTGTACGTAGAGCGGCACACAGACTTGCCTCGGTTACATGTTTATGGAGAGATTCCGCTTGCTTCAGCTGGACGCGATTGCTCAATTATGACAGAAACATTTGCTGTTGCAACTTGAACCAAAAAAAGACTTAAATTAGGCTGTTATGGGTCGGAGTTCCACGAACCATAGTGAATTGCTTAGTTTACTAAAAGGCATTGGCATATCTGATATGTGCACGCACACACACACACACACACACAAGGTTAGGAAGAAGAGAGAACATGGAAGAAGTGTCTTGAAAAATGGCTGACAGGAAACACATGCACGAGAAAAATGAACTTCCTGCTGCAGGATTTTTGCTGGGCGTTGTAACAGTTTGCTACTGAGGTCACTTTCGTTCCTCACAACCTGCCAAAAACAGTTTCTGCGCATTGAAGAGCTGTATGACAAATTTCACTTCAGCCAGCGCCTTTGGGGCATCACTGTGGTCCACCATCGATGCTCTCTGGTCCAAGTACAAGAAAGATAACTCTTGAATGGTGTGCTTGTGTTTCATTGTATTCCTAAAAACTAAAAGCCTGACTCCTAATTTAGACCTAATTTTAAAATGATTCTCAAAAGGTTTAAGATCAATGCAATTACAGCTGCTTACAGTCAACACAAGTCAGTAAGACCTAAATGAATCTGCACGCCACCATCAACCTACCATGATGTCACCAGCTCTCTCACACAAACACGCTCTGACGTCATCTGTTGACCTACAACAATAACAGCCATTAAATTCGCCCAAAATTGTATGTGTTGGTGGGCAGGCTGGATTGCCTTCAACACGTGCACTTGTGATGACCAATTAAACATTCATTCATTCTTAGTTGGTACCTGTTACATCAAATTGGAAAGTAACATATGATACAGATAAATACATGCTGCTTCACTGCCATAATGTGAATTACCACAAATAGGAGATCAATGTTGAAATCCCCAAGCTTTACACAGAGTGGGAGTGGCACAAGAGTTCATTCAGAATTTGGCTCAGAACAGAGATCTATGGAAACAGGACACAGGATAATACGCACAAAAGCCATTGTTAAAAATCATAAATAAAGGCACTCTCAAATCAGCAGTATCACTGACCAAGCCCATAATCCTAAAAGCTGAGGTCCAAAGACAGTAAGGATTTAATCCTATCTGGGTTGGCTGACTGAAAAATTTGAGTGGGATAAAGTGAGTGACTGAGCGAGCGAGCGTGCGAGAGAAAAAAAAATAAAAACATTAAAACAAATATCCATCAAGTATCACAGAGCAGATAATTCTAAGCTTGTCATATGTTCCTCACTTAAAGCCGATTTACTTTACAGTATACGACATTAGAGAGCACAACAGACGGCAAAAAAAAGAGGATAAAGCCCATTTGTGAAGGACTACAAACAGCTTAATTTTTGTGGATTAATAAATTTGGACAAAGATTGTCTTAAAGCAGCTATACACACACACACAACAGTAAGTCAATGTGCTGGACCTTTAATAAGCACTTCAATAGAAGTGTTATTTCAGGGCACGGCCATTAAAAGTGCTGCATGCCCTGTTTGAACTCATTCTTGACATGAGTGTGTGAGAGCGCAACTCTTGGGCAAACAATGTCCTGTCTAAACGTGTATGAACCTCAAGTCATGTGTGACTTTACCTACTTGTTATGGACTAGGGAAAGGTAAAAAACTGGGAAATGTGTCAGTTGGCACTTCCAGGAACAATATGGGCCGAGATCATTGTCAGAAGCTCAATTTTACTTAAACATATCAGGGCAGCTAGCTTATATTAATGTACGTGTGTGTGTGTATGTATTTATATATTTGATATAATAATATAATACACACACATACACAGTAAAGAGTAGAAGTCACACAAACACCTTATATCTTCAAACTGGCCACTGGACAGAAGGAAAACCTTAAATTAACTCTAAACTGGATTTCAATATACAAAGATTTGAGTCATTATGGACCATTTCTATTGGTCCATTTACCAAGAAATTGTAAAACACTGTTAAAAAAACAAAACAAAACAAAACAAAAAAAACACCACCCACCAGATTTACATAATGTCAGAAAGTGAAAGTGTTTCTGGGTGTCAGTGATGTGCCTGTGTGCTTATGTGTGTCATTTTTTTTATTCTGACAAAATAATCGCAGAATTGACCAGTTAGTTACTAATAAAAAACTTAATCTAAGGAATACGCCGAGTACATTAGTGAATCTGGAAGAAACGCCGGAATTACCACTCTGTAAAACTATTATTCCGCCCCAAGCCCCCTCCATGTTGTCCTAAATCTTCTGCCATTAACACGCCTTTCTCGCGCTCAGCTGAGCAAAACAGTTGGAGAAGCACACATTACGTTTCTTCGTCATACTAAAGTCTAATTCTGGCTAATACACGCACAAATCGTTTATTGTCAAGTACGCTTGTCCTAAACCGTAGCCCTGCTCAGTCCGAGGAAAGCGGTGGAAAAAAATCGCTGCGAACGCCATCTTGTTGGTCGCAGCTGTTCGGGTCGAGAATACAGGGAGCCATTCATTCCGGAGAGAGGAGGGGGAGACTGGAGCGATCAATCCCGCATTGTGAACGAGCGCATTATCTTACCACTATGGGAAGATGGCTTGGTGGTTATGGGTGAAATAATAGCCAGGAAAACGTTTCGAAAACGTAGCTGATACGAGTCGGTGGACCGAGGGGCTGACGCAGGCGGGTCCGTTACACACCCGTGCGAGTTTGGTAGCTGCGGCGTTACTAGCTCTCAACAGCCTGGGCTACGGAGGAGCCGTCGTGGTGCGCGTTAACGCAACAGGCCTAGCCCACCGATCCGCAATAATCTTAGCTGCCCCCCCCCCCTTTTTTTTTTACTTCCAGTAAAAATTCCCCATCCTTCGTTTATGTATTTCTCCATTTCGGTTCACAACAATGGGATTAGCCGCTTCCTCATTTTAAAGGGTGCTGTCCGTTTTCGTCTGCAGTGTGTTCTCGAGGCGGTGGCGGCGGAGATCTTACAGTTACGAAGCACACGAAAGCCCAGATTTGCACCCAGGTTAAACAGATTGGGGGAAATCCAATTACATCGTTAAAAGCAGAGGCTCGATTTAAGAGCTGATCGGAGGGAAGCAACACCCCGGCGGAATCGCTATTAGCTCTTCGGCGGAACTGAAAGAGACGAGACGAATCCTTAAAACGACGATTAATGATGCGAGCTGTGTATAATCGATATCCGATCTGGGTGAACATCATACGATTTTAATACTATTGCCACCCCACTCAATCGAACTGGCCAACACTGGGGGAAATGTAGTCCAGACAACACGGGCAATTAGCAAGATGGTGGCTAATCCGAGCAGTACGTGCATAGGACACTTGGAGTCCATCCCCAAAACGAGCATTTTCGGTCCTGTTCACCTTAACATGAAAACGGTGCTAAAATTACATGACTTTATAATGCCATCAAACGTCTGTGAAAGAAAAAAGTGGCATTTTGCTCATCGAGACAATGTGGGGGAAAAAACACCCTTAAAAACTGATATTTACCCAAATCTTCCAGCAACTAACGTTTTGACTCCATTATTACATGCTAGCTAACATCATTCCCAAAAACACGCCCTGTTCTCAACCCTGAGACTGGTCACTGAACAACCTCAAAACCCCTGATGGTGTGGGCTGTGGACTAGAGTAACCAACTCAGGACCAACACAAAAGTGGGGGTGGTGGGAATGGGCTTCATCCTCCTCTACAGAAGAAGCCATTTTCATTCTCCTTTTAATGGTTTTCACATCTACAGCTGTGCACCCAGGCCCGGGTGTGAAATCCGCAGCTATCACGTTTAATGCCTACCCCTGTCGCTGTTTAAACGCTAGGCGATGTCTCAGGATGTAGTCAGATATGGCTGATTTACTAGCTGCGAACGGCTAACATGACTCGTTTTCAGTCCACACCAGAAGACGATGTCTAATGGAGGATGTGTGTCTGGGTTTCTTGGGGGGGAAAAAAGAGAGAAAAAAAATATATTCACGCAGTGCTGGTAATGAGGTTACCACTGCTGACAGGAACTGAACTAATTCCGAGGGAAAAAAATAATCTCGCACATTGGCGGGATTATGCAACCCCGAATCTGAATGAAGATAGCCGTTAGCTTTGCAAGCTAACAGAAGGGTGCCGTAAACCTGACAAGACCGAGTGGTAAATAATTCCGGCCCGTGACCGTGATTGTACAAGGCTCGACCACATCCCGCATTAAAACGGCATAGTCGCACGTTAAACACGCTAATTAATACGTTTTAAACAAAACAATAAAATATTTATTTAGATGTTGCCAATTACCCATCTGTTTACTTTAGCTAGCTTACCAGCAGCTACCCCCACCCCCGCCACAGCACAAGCTCATCTAACCCAGGGAAGTCAATCAACCCAATTAGCTTTCTGCAGCTAGCTACATTTCAGCGACGGATAACGTCAAGTTCGTCCGAGCAAAAACAGCCCAAAAAAGAGGTCTTACCCGTTTTCAGTCGTGGGCGTCCGTTGTTTATATCGCATTGACTGGAAACAGCGAAGCCAGACTCCCCCGTCTCTCCAACCAGCGCGCAGACGAGCTAACAGGCTACCCGAGGAGTGGCACTCCCCGAACCCAGCTTTTCGATACACACACCGGTACACGAACGCGAAGACGAGGCGGCCAGGAAAAAACACAAATTTCGCAATAAAATGCGCTTAAACCGAACTTCTTCCGCTGCTGCTTCAAACGTACTCCAACCCTCTGTCCAAGCGCAGCCTTCCTTTTCTCTCCCGCAGTCGTTCACTCCTGCTCGCTCTTTCTTTCTTTCTTTCTTCTCGCCCACAGCAGCTCAGGCGCTTCCTCCGGCCATCAAACAGCAGAGATGGGCGCGGTAACCCTGCTCTGGGCTCCGGGAAACCCCACGCTTCGCCTGCGTCACTACGTAAGCGCAAGGCTGTGCTCGTCGACTAGAACGTAGGCCTAGTCCTAAAACTAAACAACAGGCCTCAGCTTTTCTATCTTTATGTTTTTAATCTTCGTTGAACTCTGAGTTCTCAGACTCTGCCCTCACGTTAGCAGAACTTTCTGCTTTTACCTTCCTTTATGCTAAACCGCCTCTAAAGGCAAGACTTTAACAAGGTTTTACAGAAGGTGTGTTGAAGATTATTTTAGACAGTAGTTATATTATATAAAAAAAAAACAGAAAGTGCCTGGTTTAGTATTTCCAGTAGAGCCATTTTAACTCCTTAACTATGACTGCTAAAGCCTGCTTTTGGAATATGAACATGCCATCCAAAGCTTCCCTCATGTATCAATCTGCAGTCTTGCAGGCTGAGTTGAAGGAGCCCTAATTTCTATGAACATTAGCCCATGAGGTAGAACACCTATGTTAGCTAGCTTACTTTTATGTTGGGGATGCGTTAATGGTAGAGAAATATAATGGTCAAGGTTCAGGTTGTAGATCCCAAACATCATGCGCCTGTGCAACTTGTTCCCTCAAGGTTAGCGTTAGCTTCATGGTTAGTTTATTTACTACCACAGCCATGTTCAGCTGGACTCTTCCTCCACAGTAAAAGGGTAAAGGCACAATTATGGTAACATACACACACAAAAGACTGATTTTAGGTTATCCGACTTTGTGTACTTGTGTATAAGTACTCTGACACAATTCATTTGCACCAACAGATCGTTTTAACACTCAGCCAGCCAACCAGCCAGCCAGCTAGCTAACTTCGGTAGCCTGAGCTGGGGCTTCTTCAGACCAAAGCTCAGGTTTTGTTCTGTGGAGTGGCTGGCATGCAGACCTCAGGGCTATATCTAAATCTACTGACGGATACCTTACATTTTCTTGACGTAGTTAGAAGTAAGTGCACACTGTATTGTTGTACCTAAGTCCAGTCTTGATTTCAAGACTGCAAATGTCTCTCTCTTGTGTCAGCCTTAACAGTATGTCTCCACATGAGGAGGAACTCCATTTACTCCATTTGCGTAATGCATAAATGTAGTCTCTTTTTTTGCCACTCACAACAGCACTAATATACCAAACACCAAATAGCCACTTTAAAATCTATGCTATGCTAACAACAAAATGGCACTTCAGAGTTGAACCAAGACAGCTAATTCATAAGCTAAATTATTATTTTTTTAATTAGTATGCTATTTAGCAGGTACTTACACACTATATGGAAACAATTATTGGGACATCTGCTTATTCATTGTTTCTTCTGAAATCTAGGGTATCAAAAAAAGTCTAGACTACCCTGCTTTTGTTGGAGTTACTGTTGCTACGGTCCAGCAATGGCTTGCTACCAGATTTTGTAGCATTACGGTGGATTTGATTGCATTCAGCGGCAAGAGCATTAGTGAGGTCAGGATGTTGGATTATCACCACCCCGTCTCATTCCCAACTCCCAACAGGTTTTGGATGGAGCGCTGTCATTCCAGAGAACACAGTTCCACAGCTCAATGCTGGGGGGCTTTATACCCCACTATCCCACACCTGGCATTAAGCTTGGTGCCAGTAGGCTCATGTTTATCTGATCCAGAGAGTGGATCAGACTCTGGGGTGTGGAGTTCTTTTTTGTCTTACACTGATCTCAGTCTTCAGTGTTGCTTGCTCCTGCTTTTGGTTTTTACTCTGACTCTTGCATGCTGTTGTGTAGCTTTCTAAGGAAGCCTGTTGTTAAAAGCAAACATATTTACAACAGACAATGCACATGTACTACCACATGTAGTAGAATCTATTGCTTTTAGATGGAAGCCAGTTGTCTAATTTTTCTTGGATGAAGGAGGGCCTAGATGTCAATAAATGGTCAATGGTCAAGTTCTGACCACATAGCCGATCTGATCATGGCTGGATGTATTTGGGTGGTAGGCCACTGTCAAGTTATCAGTGACACTGACATTACAGTTCCAGATACAATTGGTCCAGCGTCACAGCAGTATTATATCTGTATTTTTAGTGGTCCAATTACAAAAAAACAAACAAAAAAAAACTCAACTGGCATACGAGGCTCAGGTGAACACTGACACAAAGGTTTATGCTCCAGAACTCTCGAAGTTTCTTGAAGTGCTTCAGCAAATAATGATGGCAAAAGATCCCTCATCACTCAGCACGTTAGTTGCATCATAAGCACAGTGTTCTAAGTGTCTAATTGCGCCGTAAGGTGCTTACTTCACCTACTCATTTAGTTCCAGTCAATGCTCATTGAGACCCACCCCCACCGGGGGAGATCCACAGGGCTGCATGCAAGGCCCGCTGTACCTCTATGAGAAAAACAAAACGAACAAGTGAAAGGCAGGCAGTCAGGGGACCTCTGGCAGATCCGAGGGAGGCAGGGGAGGGAGTCAGTCTCCAACCCATAGCTAATTATCAGCAGCAGCATGAGTGAGATATTACTCCATGGAGACATAGAAGCGAGCTGGGTAGCGCCGTTACTTAGAGACGTGGAACACAATATACCCTGATTCATTACCCAAAGGGTCTAGAGGGCCGCTAGCATCCCGCATGCAAACACTCTGCCAAGGAGATGGGAGCATCAACAGAGGCCTCCTCCAGGAGTTCTTCTCCAGGTAGGGTGGGGCAGGCACCTCAAATGCAAGGGCCCTCGGGTATGATACAACGAGACAGAGAGAAAGGAACGACGGAGAACACCACAATCTTCCATCAAAAACAAATATGTGGACTATATTTAGATTTTTTTGGGTACATTTCAGGCAATAAAGTGAGCTCCAGTGTAGTTGCAGTTTTAGTTATGAACAGTATACTTAAGGGGGGGGGGGTAGCTTTAGTAATTGTATGAGCCACATGACAAGAACATTTAGAATAATGTTAAAACTTCTCATTTACATGCGATAAGCCAAACATGTGTACCACCATCATTTTGGGTTAGGGTTATATATATAGGGTTATATAGGGTTATAGAGTTCATATACAGGTCAGGTATGTGTTGTTTTTCTAGAATATCGAATTATAGCAAATATCTATTAAAATCACATTTCTTGTGAGAATCAAATCTATTTGACTTAAAGGGGAATTCCACAGATTCCTCACAAATTCTGCATACTGGCTGCATTTCAAAAGTCATTCTATGTAAAAAAAAAAAAAAAAAAAAGCTCTGTTCTAGAGAAACTAAGCCAGAGTGCATAACAGTAACAATGATGGTTCAGACATCAGAAGAGTTTGATAACTCATAAAGCTACCTCACTTCACACAAATGGTTACAGATACCGTGTTTGATGTCTGAGACATTGTTTCATGCTAGCTGTGGATGGATACAGGATGTTGTGAAGCAAAATAGGATTCATTGGTGTTTCTGGATAGAAAATTAAATGACTTATTGCTTTGTAGACGTCATAATCCCTGATTCCTGCCACCACCGCCGTAAAGAAATCTGGTTCAGTTCTTTTCTCTACAATTAAACATTTCACATAAAACCACTCATACCATGTTTACATAGAAATGGTTGAAATATGCAGAATTTTGGAATAACAAATCTGTGTAATTCCACAGGGAAACGCTTTCCAATCTAGACATCACTGTGGAAATCAAGACTTTAACCAATGTAGGCTACTTGTGTGTACATAAATGTCAGCACTGTAAACTAGTAAATTGGACTCAGCTGTAAGAACCAACCATCTGATTGGATCAGGAACATGCTGAGATTTAGTTGCCTAGGATACTTTTTCTAAAAGCATTGTGTATGTTGGGCTGCCTCATAAAGCATCCCCTGGGATCCTGTTAGCAAGGCACTCTGAATACTGCCACACATGTAGGCAGCAACACATTTATGGTTCAGTGAAGAAAGCCAGCAGTTATAAATACTTGTTATGTACAGCCAGTTTGGTTTGGCTGCCCACCACTATTGTACAAAGTAAAATTAGATTCAAATGCATGAGTAGCATTGTTCTGATTATATTATGCTGAATGGTCCTCACAAGAAGGAATTCTTGTACACTTTGACTTAGAATTTATACTGTGTTGCTATCTTCTACTCCTCCACCAAGAAGTGTGTCCACCAAGTGGGCTTAAGAAGTACTACCGTGTGGCGTCCTGGAAGGTGGAGCAACCATAAAGCAAGAGGCCCTGTAACAGGCCTGAATTCAACTGAACCATCATACAGTGACATGAAATCGGATGCTTTAGTGTCATGTGAGTCCACTCAGTGGTTTGGAGATTCATAATGAAATTTAAATAAATTCATTTAGCTCCATAACATTATCTGCTAGCAGATACTAATAGCCTACATTGGATAAAGTCTTGATTTCCACAGTGTTGTCTGGGTCGGAAAGTGTTCCCCTGTGGACCTAATTACACACTTTTGTTTCTCCAAAAATCTGCATATTTCGAATCATTTCTATGTAAACACGGTATGAGTGATTTGAGTTGAAATGTTTATTTGTAGAGAAAAGTTCGAACGGTGGTATAGGTGATTATGAGGTACATAAGTAGTTATGATAGCTAAGTATTATTAGCAAGTACAATGTACTCTACATTCAGCCTACTCGATGACTACTCTAGCAGTATCTAATAAGCAAAGGTGGGAAGTAACTAGTCAGACACACTTACATATAAATGTGTGTGCTTTCCTGAGTGCAATTCATAATACTATTGTCATTTTGTTGTGACGCAAAATAGTTATCATTAACTTTACATACAAAACTCACTGATGTTTCTGGATAGAAAATAAAATGACCGGTTCCTGTCACCACCACCGTAAAGAAATGTGGGTCAGTACCTTTCTCTATAATTAAACATTTCAGATAAAACCACTCATACCGTGTTCACACAGAAACTATTAAATTATGCAGAATTTTGGAATAACAAATCTGTGTAATTCCCCTCTAAGTCCACAGGGAAATGCTTTCCAATTTGGACTACACTGTGGAATCAAGACCTAGTGTCCACCTAACAATTAAACTTCAGCACTGTAAATGTTGTTAAATGGGACTCAGTTGTTAAGTTGTTAATGGAATACAGTGACTTTGACTAGGTCCAGACTGTGATGGCAGGATGAAGGGTGCTCCAGGTATGCAGTGGTTAGTACCTGCTAAAAGTGCTCCAAGGAAGGACAACTGGTAAACTAGCATCAGGGTCATGGGCACCCAAGGCTCATTGATTCAGGTGGGGAGTAGCCGACCTGACTAGACTAGCCCGTCTGGTCCAATCCCACAGAAGTGCTACAGCTGCACAAATTGCTGACAAAGCTTATGCTGGCTGTCTTGTGGAGTCCATGCCTTGATGGGTCAGAGCTGTTTTGGTGGCACGAGGGAGACCTACACAGTATTAAGCAGTGTTTCTAAGGTAATGGACAATTAGTGTATGCATAATAACACATTAACAAAAGTCACATTCGCCAGTGTTGTCTAACTGTATAAATTAGTTGCCAAGCAAAAATATGTGAATTACAATTTACCATTGATTCTGAATGGTCTGGCGGCCTACTAAGTACAGTTATAAAGTGTATGTGTCTAATAAAGTGGTGGTCGCTGAGGGTATGGCGTGTATTGGCATGATACACTGGTGCACATCGTACAATGTACAGTATGTTGAAATGGTGAGTGGCTGATGCGTAATGAGCTGTTGAAGGACACTGTTATGAACATCTGTCTGGCAGATAAACTTTTTTTAAGGCTCTGCTGCATGACCCCACCAGCCTGGTGACTGAGTAGCAGTGTCATATGGCATTAAAAAAGATCAGAGCAGAAATGAGATTAGTCCTATAAAAAGGGCCAAAATGTCACCTAAGAATGATGCGATGCAGTCTATGAAAAAGACTGACATTACATGCTGATAAGCTTATAATAACCTTGCTTTTTATAGCAGGGTTGGGATGCGGTAATCTGATTTGGAGTAATCTGCTCCAATCTGGCATAAATGCTGACCGCATGCCTCTCTCCTAATGGACAGTTCCTATTGGCTGAGCGCCGGCTTTACTGATATCTGCTGTCAAACTGGAGCATGTCATATTGACATTCAATAGCAGACCACTGGATGAGGCAACTTTCCAAGTAGTCTATAGATTCAAAGCCCAGTTTAGGCCTATATGTAGGTTACTGCAGTGCTCTGTTAGATGTGCTCTATACTCATATAGAGCATAGAGAAGAAATAATAAGTTACTACATATTCAGAGATATAATCAACCCCATATTATCCAGTTATTAATCATAATGTGGAACCTATTGTGAATATTCTGGTAGCCACTTTGGTTTAGCAGACCTCGTGGAGTCCCACAGGGTTCTATTTTGGGGCCTATAAAACCGATGTTAATTATGACAGTAATGTCGTTTTGAGAGTGATGCAGTGTGGGCTTAAATACATGGTCTGAGTGGTTATAGCAGGGTATTGTCACTGGTTCAAAATTACTGACTGTAAAATCAGTAAAGCACAGGCTTAGAATAGATACACTTGATTTGTACAGTTAAGAGGCTCTCAGTGTTATCAGAAAAATGAATTTCCCACCAGGAGGCACCACAGGAAGACCCTTTAATCAAGTCAATGTAGAGTAAATTTAGAGTTAACTGAGGTCTGGTGCTTTCACTGATTTTGGAGAAAAGATATGAAGAGGCATCCCAACCTAAAACTAGCGTTCAGTGTTTTTTGTCATGCTAAGTTCATTCTTGAGCGGTTTTGCATTCATTTGCCTCATCAGTTGTTCAGAAATCTCAATTTTCTATTCTTTTTATGTTTTTATCCATCAGTATTCCTTCACTACACTACACAGCATGCATTGCACAAATACAGTGTAAAACCCCTGAGAGTTCCCCCTACAGTAATAAAGAAATCCTGATAGCTAGCATAGTCACTGATGTATCGCCTAATAAAAACAAATGTACTATTTGACTTCCTAGCAGTAACGTTAGATACAGTACTGCAGAAAAGTCCTTCCTGATTCTCTCTGTTTTTGCATATTTTTGCATAATTCCTGGATGAGTCGCTGCGCTCTTGGAGCAGCTTCTGTAGACCTACCACTTCTGGGAAGATTCACCACTGTTCCAAACTTTCTCCATTCAGAGATAATGCCTCTCACTGTGGTTTGCAGGTGTCCCACAGCCTTACAAATGGTTCTGTAACCCTTTCCAGACTGATATCTCGCAGTGTTCCTGAGTAATTTGAGGCCATTCCTTATGGGCAATTGCCTCCAGTTTGCTAAGATTTTATGTTCAAATAACGGCCACTCCAGAATCTTCCAGGACTTCTTTTGAAACCAGACCTTGGTGGGCTCTGAGATATGCTCATGCTTCAGCTTCCTTACAGAAGGCATGATTACATCCATCTTGCCCTGCACATGCTGCAGGTTTCCAGTGCCAGATGAAGCAAAGCAGCCCCAGAGCATCACCCAAGCCACTACCATGCTTCACTGTAGGCAGGGTGTTCTTTTCAGCATATGCGTCATTCTTTCTCCTACAGACAATCTGCTGATCCATAGGCCTGAAAAGTTCCAGTTTTGTATCATCGATCCACAGAACAGAATCCCAGAGCTTTATTTAGTTTTGAGCAGATTGGATTATTTTGCTTTTGGGTCAGTAGAGGCGTATGGGCATTGTCCGGTAATAACTGGCTTTGTAATAGATAGTATTGTACAGCTGTAATAGTGTATTTCCTGAGACCTTTAGCGTTTAGTATGCGCCTTACTGTGCGCTGAACTGAAACTTCAGTTTTTCTGCAGTCAATGTTTTTTGACCACCTGCCCCCTCAGGAATCTGGTGATAGCTTCCTCTTTCTTCCACGTCCAGGTAGTGTAGCGAACTACGCTTCCAACTGTATCTCTAGGAACATTCTTTTGCACAACTCTCTTAACTTAAGTGGCCATATTTCTAACATGCAGTCAAATGTCAAAAAAAGTCCTAGCCAGTCCAGGTATTTGATGTGTTTTTCCGCAAGCACATCTGGCAGTCCAGGTGTCCGTCATAGGGTGCCCCACATTCTAATTCAGTCATTGCCATAAAGGCAATTTAACACAGTCAACTCACCTACCATGTGTTTTGGCAGGTTGGAGTAGGGAGAACCAAGCGGACACAGAAAGAACACGCAAAACTCTTCACAGACCCAGGAGCTGTGCACTACACACTACCCGTTGCACCACCATGCTGCCAAGGTTTTAAGTGGCGACTTCTTGATCTGCACTCAAATGTCTAGTCTAATTAAACAACTAAATTTGGTTATCTGGCTGATTAAGTAACTAGGTGGCAGTTGCTTTTTCCATACATAGTCAGTTGGGGGTTTTCTTCAACAAATGAAATCTGAAAAGCTGCATTTTGTGTTTACTCTGTTGGTCTTGTATTAAATTTAGTTTTTAGATAGAAATCAGAGAAGACCTTTTTCTCTGCACTGTATCTTTATTAGTGAGTTAGAAAAAACAGCCAACATCCAAGGGCTTTTTCCTCCCACTGTCATACTTTGTCATCAAGAGTGTGGTTTTCCCAGGTTGTCCCAAACAAGACATTTTTGCTCTAGAGACCACTAAAGCATTCCTGTAGGACACAAGTAGACATGTTTACAAAAGACCTAGCAATGGTTATGCATTCCTTTTTTTTTTTTGCCAGAGTGTTTTTAAGTATTTGGGAGCATTGTCCTGTGATAACCGGCTTTGTAAAAGATATTATTGTACAACTATATTAGTGCACTTCCTGAACAAAATGCAGGCTGTTGGTACAGCTTAAGTGGTTCCCACTTCCAGGCAGTTAATAGGTCACTGTTAAGACACGGACCTTCAACTGATAAAGGTCCTAATTTTCACATGACTGTGTTATGTTATTGTGTACAGTAACAGAAACTGTAAACGCCACCCTGCAGAATGATATCATTCTTCCCAAAGAGGAAACCTTTTGGGGATGTTTGCATTGATGCTTGATGCCGTGGAAAAGCAAATTACACAATGCTATGCTAATAGCATGATGTTAACTGAAATCGACTTGAAACCCCAGTCAGAGATCGCTAAGCCTGTTTTTAGCACTGTAACAACAGCTTGTTTAAAATAACAACTGGGCCACAAAAGTATACAGTATGTACAGTACATTTGCTGTGCTCTCAGTTAGCAAACTGTTTTAGCAGTCCTTGCCAGACGCCACAAAACCCAACCACTATCAAAACACCACCATCGTGTTTTAAACATTTGTTTTTTTGTGTTCTGTTGATTTATTCTTTGTAAAGAACATATCCTTCTTATGTGTTTAACTGATTTAAATAATTTCAGTATTAAATTGTTACAATATTCGGGAGAATTTAACTACAAACAACAAATAGAAGAGAAGAAAATAATTTAGAGTGAGACTTTAATATTTGATCAGCAGTACCAATCAGGCAACTCTACAAATGAATAAAAGGATGAAATAATTATGATTATTAATTGTACGTTGTGTAGGATAGGAACTATGTTTTTACTCCCTTGCACATTATTTATTACAGTTTTTATTGCACTTTTATATAAAAAATGGTATGAGTTTTTGGCCCTTGGCCCACTACAAACATTAGAGTTTGGCATTCCCAAACTCTACTGAACATTTATGTGGTGATTTATTTCTCGCTAATACAGACAGTTTACTGGTTTTCCCTGTAAATATCAAACTATTGCTTTTAAATAAAGAGATTCTAGCATTCATAATACTTGGTATCATTTGAGAAGGAAATTATAGGTATCGACTATCCCTAATAGTGTTGATAGTAATCGCTGTCCCACACAAAAAAAAAATCCTTAATTTTTTTAAATATCCATTTTAAATCCCACAGTTGTTCTCTATATTGTATCAGAATTTGATCACATTTTTTGACATTGAATTCCATTGAAAGTTCATCCTGTAAAGTTGTCGTTTTTGGAGATACAAGGTATTTTTGTGCTTCAGCAGATTCCTCCAAATGACAGATTCCTACTGGTCGAGAGGATGTTGTTATTGTAACAGTGGTTGGTTTTCCCCGACCCGCTTTTTCCTGCTTCCTGCGCGGGGTTTTACTGATAACTTATGATAATGGACTCCTGGCCAATCATTTTGCAGCAGGTAATATTCCTAGCCAATCCCAGTCCGAATCCAGGTCTATCGGGGGACTTTTTTATTGACGGTGTTTTCTGTTATTTTCTTATTCAGTCTAGAGGTGAAAACTGAGGCATGATATTTTACACGAATATTATATATTATATATTTAAGTGCAAATTAATGAAAACTTCTTCTTTCCTGGTTTTAATCTTCCCAGTAAAAAAGCAGGGTGGGGTGATGCGTGCATGAAGGGATGGGTGGGCGCTCAGTCTCCCCCTGCTGTACGTCTGTAATACGACCTGCATGAAAATCAGGATGTGCAACATTGCAATGTAATACTCGAGTAACCCCGCGCGCACACACACACACACACACACACACACACGCACACACACACACGCACAGTAGCTTTTACTGTAACAGTGGATCGATTTTTTTTCCACACTCATTTTATGGTAAGTTCCTTCCTTCGTTAGAAGTCCACACACACACACACACACACACTAATAGCTCTGGGACATTCTCAGTCAGTCAGACTCATCAGGATTTTAATGCACTACATTTACCCTCATCCAATCAATAATTTCAGACTAGTGAACTCATTAAATTAAATTACATTAAAATTACTAAAAAAAAATCCAGATTTTTTTTTTCCAGCAAGTGACACCAAATAATCAGTAACCATCTTTTTGGTTAGCTCCATTTTTGATTAGCTTATTTTTTGTTTTTCAGTTGTCACATCCAGCCAGAACGAGGGATGTTTGAGATGTGCGCACTTTGCCTGTCCCGACCCGACCTATCTCCCAACTGAGCCATTTACAGTTTATCCACACCCTGTTCTGTTAGATCATTTAGGTCGTGTTAGCTCCTCAAATGACCTTGCCAAGAACAGGTCAATATAATTAATTAAACTGGCTGAATCTCGTCCTGGCAAATCAACTAGATGATCTTAAACAAGGTATAACATCATTGTTTTATTAAATTAATATTTTACTGGTAGTTTTTGTACGAATCTCCTTTTCTACGTCTTCGTTTTTGTAGTGGAGGAAATTATTGTGTGAAGTCCTCATTTCATTGATTCCCATTAAGTGCTATACTATACAGCAGTGGCGAACCACTGTTGGGCCTAGGCACAGATGTGCTGCCACCAGAAGGCCACTTATGGTTCATCAAAATGTGTATGGCTGATTCCAATGTCATGGCGTTAGACCTTCAGATTTGCTTGTCAAGTCCTAACCAATTGAAGAGCTTGTTTTGCTGTATGTTTCTAGATAGCATGGGGAACACAATCCTGATGGATAGTTTTTAAGCTACCAGTGACCTTGTACCTTTCCTTACACTGCCAAACAAATCCAGACAATAAAATAAAAAAAGGCTTATTTACAGTGAACACTTTCAGACAAACTATATGAGCACCAGCATTCAAGTGTTCTACACTCATCAAAATGGTTCTTCAGGGGTTCTTTAGTGTAGTGTTATCATTCTGTGTAAAACTACCACAACTCAAAGAATTATTCAATTGCTTAAATGCTTCTGTGACTCGTTAAAGGGCTCTTTGCATCGGTGGAAAACCTTTTGTAGATGGTTCTATTTTAAAATTCATTCAGTATCTCACTATGGGAACCACTTTAAGCGTGACCAACCATGAAGGCACCCCGTTTCCTTTTATGACGTTCAGTATGGCATCTCCAGTCCCAAAAGGGGATTCTGACTGAGCTAGGGATATTACATCCTGCTCTTGTGAAAAGTTAAATATGAGTACAGTGGACCTTCCTCCCAACATTACTGGTGCTTTTCAAAGAGCAGATAAACGTCAGCCTGTTGGCACCATGCCTAATGCCAGGTGTGGGCTAGAGGGGATTCAAGGGCCCAGAATTGAGCTGTGGAACAGTGGAACTGTGTTCTCTGGGATGATGGTGCTCCTTTCAGTACTTCTGGGATGAGTTGGGGATGACATGGGGTGATAATCATCCAACATCCTGACCTCAGTGCTCTTGTTGCTAAATGCAATCAAATTAGAAAGCCTGCCCTGGACCTTTTTCTTTTTTTTTTTTTTACATATCCTTTATTTCAGATAAAACAATGAATGAGCAGGTGTCCCAACACTTTGGTCCATATAGCATACCTCACTCTGTTATCAGAGAACGGGGTTGCTGGTTCTACGTATATAGTCAAAGAACCCTTTTTCAAAACTATTTCAACCCTATTTGCTTACAGTATCGAGTACACAGCAAGTGTTTTGGAGGTACGATTTGATCCCACCTTTAAACAAGTTTTCATATATATTCACGGCCATGCAAAAAACTTGTCCAAAATGGTTACTTTACAGAAGGAGACAAAAACCCTCTTAACTTTAAATGAATATCAATGTAACAGATTTTATTTTGGAGCATTTCTATGGATCCATTCATCATAACCAGTAGACATAGTATAAATAACACCTGATAGATGCAATTCAATTATTTGAAAAAAAAGAAAAGTGAAGGTTTTTTGTAGGGCAGCGTTGATAAATATCATTTTAATTTAAAGTATATACAACAATAAACACTTCACATAGCATTATTTGTGATTCTCCATCATAGTAAAAGCCTTGAGGCAGATTTAGTGTGCAAAACCACAAAAGAGGAAAAGTCCATAAAAAACAGACAGTACACCTGGTTACTTTATTTGGCTGTTACTTGGTCACTTTATTACATAACAAAGAAGTGTCCAAAATATCAACACCTTAAAGTTACACCTTAAATGTCAACACACAAAGTCATAAAACCATGAATATTTACAGACCAATAAAAACTTCTATTCTTGGGATGTGTAGGCCAGGAGTGTGACACTATATACTTCAGTCTCGTCTCCTCTCAAAATCAAGGGAACACACACCTGAATCGCCTCGTTGGGCTGGAACACAATTTACACACACACAACTCAGTTACTGATGAAATGTACATCATTACAAGACTAAGATGTGGGGTTTCTTAACCACAAAAGTAATACACCCTTAAGATGGAGGTTCGTCAAGGGTTATTCAGGTTTATACAGAATTCCTTTTGTTGAGAATGAAGAAAAGAACAGCTCTCAGTATGTAAATTATTCTAATGTAAAATCACACCCTCTTTACATTCTATGGTTTTATGTACCAGGACATGACATAAAAAAACATCTTGTCCTTAGCAGGTCTCAAAATGAGGTGAATACAACCTCAGATGAACAACACTACACAACATATTCCACCCTGTCATTGTTTATTTATGAAAAACTAAGCCAATACACAGAAGCAGTGTGTAAAATTGAAGTGCACCCTTACTGCTTCCATTGGAATTCAGAGGATAAGTAGCAGCGAAGTGCTGATAATCAAAGGAAGGAAGAAAAGCCATCAGCAATGATATTCAAAAAGCTAAAATACAGTGAAAAAGATTATTCACAAGTGGAAAACATTCAAACCAGTTCTAACCAAACTTCCCAGGACGGCCCAACAAATTCACCCCAAGGTCAGCTCATGTAATGCTCAGAAAAAAATGTTAACACTAATCTAAGACTCTACGTGCCTCAGTTAGCATGTTAAAGTTCATGACAGTACAATTAGATAAAGACAAGTATCTAAGATAAAGAACAAGTAGGGCTTGTTTGAAAGGGTTGCCAGGAGAAAGCCTTATCTTTCTAAAAAGAACATGGCAGCACTGCTTAAGTTTGCATCCGCAAGGCTGCATCTGAAAAAACCACAAGACCTCTGCAACAATATCCTTTGGACAGATAAGACCAGAAAGAGACGATTGACCATACTGCACAGCGCCACACTTAGCGAAAACCAAACACAAAATATCAGCACAAACACCTCATGCCAACTGGCAAGCACGGTGGTGGAGGGGTGATGAATGGGCTTGTTTTGCAGCCACAGAACCTGGACACCTTGCAGTTACTGAGTACACCATGAACTTCTCTGTAAGTGTTCTAGAGTCAAATGTGAGGCCATCTATACAACAGCTAAAGCTTGGCCGAAATTGGGTCATGCAACAGGACAATGATGCCAAGCTCACCAGCAAATCTACAACAGAATGGCTAAAAAGGAACAAAATGAAGGTCTTGCAATGGCCCAGTCAAAGTCCAGACCTCAACCTAACTGAAATGCCTTGGCAGGACCTTCAAAGAGCTGTGCAGAAGGGAAAGCCCACATACCTCAATGAACTGAAGCAACATTATAAAGAAGAGTAGGCCAAAACTACTCAAGTCATACTGAAAACCATTATTGCAAGCTACTGATTCATGTAGTGTATTTAGTTTATTCCACACATGGTCTTTATATTGTGGTTTCATTAAAAATATATAATAATAATAATGGCAGGGTGGAATGTGTTGTGTAGTGTTGTTCATCTGAGGTTGTATTTACCTCATTTTAAGACCTGCTAAGGACCATATGTTCTTTTCATGACTGTATATGGCTATTAACAGCACAGCATGGGATTGCCTCGGTGGACTAGTTTGAAGGCTTCACATCTACTCTCTCACTGATAATGTAGTCAACTCAGTCACCATTTTATTAGGTTAGGGTTAGCCAACTGGATTTATTAGGTACCTACTTGACCCTCAGCCGTTTTACACTATACTGTCATTATAGTGCCATGTTGGTGGGTTAAGTGCTGTGTTTAGTGAATGAGAGTGTAAAATTGTAAGCTTACAACTTTGACCTAAATGAGATTTTAATTTCCACCACCATGGCTCAACAAATGATTCTAATGTGTTATATAATCCTGTTGGTAAACCAGACACTTTTCTGATTACTGAAGCTTTATTTATTTAGTGATTTTCTACATCACTGAATGTTCTCGGGAAGACTTAAATGGGGTTAATGGGGCATGATTGTAATGCTTTTAATTTTCCAGATATGCCCACTTTCAAAGTGGCAAGCTTTAACAAATCACTGCCATTTAAGAATATTGACAGTATACTGACAGTCCAAAAGATTTGGACCATCTGAACATTTTTAAATCGTACATAGCACATTTAATATATACGTAAAATACTGAAGCTTTGTCATTTTAAGAAAGCATGTTTAAATGTTTTAGTCAGTGTCATTGTATGTCAGCCTCAGATGCCTCAGTCATTGAAATAAGTGTGTTGGATTAATGACGGCCATTACTTTAAAAACACACGAGTGATTGCAAACTATAATTCAGAGCTCGAATAGCACTTGTTTGTCAATAAGTTTTAACTGAGAATAAAGTGCCATGGGTTTTCCACAGTGATAATTATACATCATATTAATAAGCTTGTAAGAATGACTGCTATAGCTCAGTGGCTAGGCCAGCAGTCAGGACTGGTTAGACACCCCATGGATTCCCAGTGGTTGTATGAGCAGCTCTGGCTATGTTTACACAGAGGCAATCGCACAGTAATGAGCAAAGCTTTTACGGTAGTGTCTAACATCATTTGCTACCCTACATTTATTTATTTATAGATTTGGAACAGATTTGGAAACAGGTTATTTTCAGACTGGAGTGCCCCTTGAAGTACCTACTTTAGTTGACTAATTTCCTTGAAAAAACTCACATTACCACAATCTTAGCTGTATTGCATGTTATTTTGGTGTTTGCTGTAAACATCATAAGCTCATGCTGATGATAAATCCAGAATTCTGAGACAATTCATATCCACTGAGTCAATCCATATCCACTCTGTGATAAAAACTGACCAAATACTACATGCTGTTCAAATGGAGTCCAGGGATGTTACTCACAATGTGGCCAGCGGAGGGAGTCCAGGTGACTGTGATGGTGCGCCTGTGTCCTGCATCCACACTTCCTTTGGTGGGGTCCACATTGAAGCCATGCTGCTGGAGAACTGCCACATTTTCCCAGATAAACTCCACATTCTTGCCAAGAGGTGAAGACAGCAAAAGAAGTAGTGCAGAATGTATTAAAGTGGAGAAAAAGTGTTTTTGCATTCTCTAGAATAAACAGTCAAAAACTCCCTTTTGGGCATGTTACAATATGCACTTACCAGTTTGTCTACCCAGTAAATACAGTCACTAGCCCTTTCATCAGATACACATTTATCATATATGTAGTGATACTCATCTGTTGGTACGCTCAATTTATCAGACATCTGTAACACCTGTAACAGGTTTCTTTAGTAGATCTCTAATCGGTCCTAATACTTATTGAGCTCTCTGTTGACAGACAGTCAACCTTGGAATCACAAGTTCTGCAAACCAGTGGTCCTACCAGTAGGTACGTTCTGAACAGGTAACATGAAGAGGATCCCCATCATTTACATGCAGACTCTCCATCGGTATTCCACATGGCTCAAAGCTTGGGCCTCTTTATTTTGCATGTCATACCTGCTTCTTGGCTACTTGTCTGGCTATACATACACCTCACAGTGATCTTCTCATTTCTTTCGAGAATACCCTGACCACTTTGTCTGCAGAAGCATGAAGCTTAAGTGTAGTAGTGGATGATTAGTTATCATTTGTGGTTCATGTGTTTATTCAACATCCAGATAATTTGAACCTTTTTCTTGAAGTTCTATAGTTTCATCAGTTTTGTAGTAAAATGGCACCCAAATTAGAGCAGACAGGGAAAAGGCAGAGAAAATAACAAGAGAAATTCAGTCAGGACAAAGTAAAAGGAGTGACATTGGTAATTTTAGCTGCAGTTCTATACCAGACCATAACAGGTTCATCCTTCAAAAACACTTGTTAAAAAAAAAGCCAGTTCATTACAAAATTGTTTTTAATTCAGTCAGATGTATGATGAACTAGCATACTTAGGATTATATAAAACATTTAGAGAGATGTGACTATATGCTGGTATATATTCTGGTGCATCTATCAAAAAGGGTCCCACTTTTACTTTGTTTACCTTATATTATGTGGTACTTTGGATTTTTACCTTCTTGGCAACAGGTTGTGAAGTACGGATGCATCCCACTTCTATTTCTCGCATTGCTGCCATCATTCTTCCCTCAGCATACACACTCCTCAGAGTCAGCAACACTGGGGTAGGTGGCTTTTCACTCTCTGTGTGTATATATGTGCATGAGACAAGATGAAAAACATAGTGTATATTATAAGCACACAGGAATGAAAATCAGAAAATACGATGACAAATAACCCACAAAATGTTACATGTCATATGTCTGAAAACACTGGAGACGATAGAGGTGGCTGAAACATGCTAGGAGCCACTCAGAGATAGAATAAAACATTCAACCTGACATTCCCCTGATTTATATTTGTGTTTTGATTATTGTTTGTGTTCCTAATAATGTATGTAACTGTCAGGTCACCCATCCCCCTCCTCTATTGCTAAATGTGTAAAAAGAAATAAAAAGTTGATCACAATCAACATAAGTTATGTATTTTTAATAGAATTTTACAATTATTCTAATAATTGTTAGTAATATAGTAATTGTTAATAATTATTACATTATGTTGACAGCACAACTACTGACTAAAAGATATAATCTCAAATTAGCATGAAAGTAAACAATTAAATTGGATTTAGTATGTCTTGACTGAGATATAAGGCATGGAGAAAGATAAACTGTATGAGATAAACTATTTTAATTCTTAAGCCATTCCAGAGTTGAAGTGGACGTGTTGGAACAGGAAAGCATGTACTGGACAAGGGGAACTTAAGGACCAGTGTTGAAAAACTGTGGTTTAGAGACTAAGACAGTAGCACTTGCGTACCTGTGTGTTCTGTTTCTCTTGTGCTGTATATGTGGTTCGGGATGAGTGATTCAGAGCACACGTCTAATGCGTCCCCACCACACACAAACATGGTGTGGCACCGTGCTGCGCCTCGCAACTCCATAACACACACTGTTTGCTGTTGGCAGACATACACACAATGTTAAAACTACTGTGCAAAAGTCTCAGGCAGTTGTGAAATCATCTCATCTCACCAGTAAGTTTGTTTTTACCTGTAAAATCACTGGATAACATTAGAATAAATACAGTAACAAGCACATCTTGTTTTCAGTAAAGGTACTAATATGTTGTATAAGAAATTACTTGACAGCCCTGACTTCTCTGTGGACTACAGCCACTGTATGGATGTGTTCAGTTCCATCAGCAGCTCATGGATTGTATAGAAAACTAGGTATTGGGCGGTAACTGGAACTGCTTGGCCTCTTTGTGGAGATACGCCAATACACTCATACACAGCAAACTCACATGTACTATTTATCTGTATTTATTTAAAGTAGAATTATGCAAGATTTGCCCATGGTCTCCCCCTACAGTTAAAGAGTGTAATTTTAGACATTACATAGTGCAGTTAGCAGTGTACAGAGCCCGAAGTAGCAAGGTGCTATTCTTTTTTCTATAAGTCAGTGGAGCATCTAAACTATTTTAAAGCTGTTATTTCAAGGTAAAAATGCTACATAATGTTGTGTTAAATGATTTTACATATCATTTTTTGAATGCCCAAGCTTTTGCACAGTACTATATGCTTACATATGCATATACAGGACAATGGTAAAAGTTAGCTGCCATTCAATCTTTCTCACTTTGTTCATCAGTTGCACCCTGAGTGTGTCCCGGTAATGTAGGCTTTCATGGTCAGGCTGAAAAGTCACAATGATATCCTGACTTTTACCAGGGCCAATAGTGCCCTCTGCTGGCGACACAGTGAATACACTCTGCCCGCTGTAGTTCTGAGTGCCTGCAAGAATGGATAGAACAAAGTGAGAGGGTCAGGTGGACACAGGTTTCATTTTACACTTACAATGGAGAAACCACTGCTACAGTGTAGCGAGGTGGTCCCTGCCTTGTAATGTACACAAAGGATTTGTAATTTGTCTTTCATCACCAGGCTTATACATTTGTTATCAGCCCTTTGTGCCAGCAGTAATAAACCAATATGATGACTGTATATTAAAGAAATAAGTAATTTGGGTGCTGTTTAAATTTGTAATACAGCTAAATCACAGCAGGTTTGGACATAAAATCAGTAAAGCAGCAATATGAAATTCATAAAATAAATCAAGAGAATAAGGAATACAGATATTTTGGTGTCATTTTACATATGTGGTCAATGATCCAGAACACGCACATGATATGCTCCTGAGACAGTGATAAATTTATATCATATCATGCCAAATAGGTAAATTTGGCAGCACAATGTAAATGTAGAACAGGTTGGCCAGTACCCTATTATGTAACCCACCCAACTTATTAAGACAAGACTGAATTGAGACACAAGGGAAGTACCTACAGACCTACAGGCCTCTCTTGCATTAAGGGTGATTAAATTATGCATTACATTATGTCATGAATCAACCATCAGGCAAACACTGAATAAGAACTGAATGGCAGGATAGCCACATGGAAGCCACTGCTTTCAAAAAAGAACACCTCTGCTTATTTGAAGTTTGGAAGTGGAAGTGGTAGTATCATGGTTTGAGGCTATACTGTGGCTACGGGTCCAGAATGGCCATCATTGACCGCTCCATGAATTGCACAAATTCTAAAAATTCAAAAGTCCAGACTTTAACCTAATAGCAATATTGTGAAAGGACCTTAAAATGATGCACTTCCACATTATTGAGCTGATGAGCTTCATGGTTGAAGGGGCCAAAATACCCCCAACCATTGTGCAGGATTGATCACCAGTTACCAGAAACATTTGGTTGAAGTTATTGCTGCTCAAACTGGTCACAGAAACTCTCATGAAAACAAGAACAACTAACCTAATTAATAACTAATTTAAAATAACTGCCATAAAACATAGATAACACTATTTCAGCACTGCTTTTCTCAAGTGTTAGCTAGACAGAGATGCATTTTAGTGAATTTTAAGTTTTGATTTGAAGTTTTTTAAGATTTGTTTAAAAATGGAGTTGAATTTCAGAAAATGTGTTCTAGCAGTCATAAAAAACTGACTGTCAAGCTGTACAGTGCCTAATCAAAACGTTTATACAAGCACTTTTTTTTATAAATAAAGATTTAACGGAATTATTCACTAAAAGAAAAGAGGTTTGTGTCAATTGTGTCACAATTGTGAATTGATTCACACAAATCATAAACAACCATAATCATAAATCAACTCAATCAAGTCCTCAATAAAGGAATAACAGGTACACTACTCTCATTTGCATTATTATGCAGATTTTCTGGGGCTTTCATCCCTGTATGTTATCCTGTTCATTTGCATAACTCCCATGTGTGTGCACGAAAGCTAGTGTTGTTTACTTATCAATAATTAGCCTTGTTTATACTTCATAAGCATTTATATACTATTATTATGATATATCAATTTAGTGTGACAGTAATGCAACTAGTAGCCAGTAATTGTAATTACTATAATTTATAGGGATAGGGATACACTATTGGACATCCCTTCTAATGCACGAATTCAGCCATGCTATGGTGCACCCATTTAAATGTGTACACACAGCCTGTATAAGCACCGAAGAAAAGCATTGTCAATTCAATGGGACGCTCTGCAGCAGCCACCCATGTGCCTAATATCTCTTTGGCCAATGTCATGTTTGGACTAGAGGGATACAAAGCCCTCACACACTGGGCTGGAATGATCAAGCTCCATCAGAGTTAATGCAGCAAAAGGGGGACAAACTCCTTTTTAATAAACCTGATTGTGGAAGAAACATAGGAAGAGCATGTGTCCATGAAGACACAGTGATTGGTGTGGCGCAACAGATAACACCACCACCTGCCATTGCGTTACAACAACAGCATGTGGGAGACCAGGGTTCTATGCTGTGCTACACCAATAAGAGTCCTTGGGCAAGACTCCTAACACTACATTGGCCAACCTGTGTAATATGAGTAACCTTGTAAGTCGCTCTGGATAAGAGTGTCTGCTAAATGCCATAAATGTAAATGTAAATGAAGAGTAGTTTGGGTGCAGTCTACTATTACACTTTCAATACAAACTAGCTGACTTGTTCTGAAGGTATAGTAGTCATTGCAGTTCTTAAATAGTAATAAGCATTGGGCAGTAATGAAGCTGGGAGTTTAAAGGGTTAAAGTCTTTGCTGAGAAACACTACAAAGGACACTATTAAGAATACTGTATTTTTGTGCTGTGTAAACTTTGCATGTTAGCCTCCCTGGCATATAGGCTTATGCAAATGTTTGGCCAATTCTGGTGAAATTGCATGTGCTTTTGGTGTTCTAAGTGAAAATATGTTCACATCCTGTAGAGAAAATATACTTCAGCCCATTATATAGCTTAATAACTGTTTATGTGATCAATATTGTAAGGTATTGTAAGATATATTGTGTCAAATAAATCGTATACAACCTCCAGAGTGTAAGACCAGTCATCTCAATCAAGTCTTTAATAGAGATATGAACAGTACACAACTCCCATTGGCATTATTATGCAGATTGTGTGGTGGCTAAGAAATAAATGCGGTGTGTGCAAAAACAGGGGAGCATAAAATCACTGTTGTGATTTTTTTATATGTTAAATTTAGAAATAAAATAGTTACTGTGCTCTAAAATGTGTTGTGTGTTCAGCAGAAAGTGGGTCTATGTCTGCTCACTTACCCAAGGTTGGGTGTGGTGTAGAGTGTAAAGAGAGGAATGCTGGGAGTGAGCGGGTGACGCTGTGTTTGGAGATGCAGAGGCTGTCTAACAACACACTGAACTGAACGAGTAGAGAGGATAAATTCTGCAGCTGCACCTCAGCGAAGAAAAGAGAGCAAGAGGTATAGTGAGAGATACAACGATATGAAGTCAGTCGTTACACAGCATTGGTACTTCTTAAATCTAGACAAACTCACTGAAGAAATTAGGTTCATCAGGCTTTATCATGTTTTTAGTATTTGATTAACATAGGCCATGAAAAACGCATGTGCCTCACTCCTGATTTTGCCCCTTATGCTTTAGCCAGATGCAGTGGATCTGCCAAGACTAATATGATACCTGATGTGTAGTTATTTAGATACCAAACATGTCTTAGCTGATTGAGTGACAGCTTAAATTGGAAGACTTCCAATACTTTGGATGTTTAAACCAAGAGCTTTCCAACACTTCCTCAACATGACTGAAAAGTTGGCGAATTAAGGCATGATCAAGTAAGCAGATCTTTTTTTGTGCCTCGTTAAGAGAAATGACCAGCATTTCAAAGTATGTGCTTTGTGATCTGATCCTAATCCAAGTCAAGCGTACTGACACGGTACTAGTTGGAAATAGTAAGTGAACCCTTGTAATTAATAGCTGGTTTCCCTCAATAATTGTAGGGTGGCCTGAGGCAGCAAAGCAGGCCCAAATCATGATGTTCCCCACACCATACCTTATGGTTATGATATTTTAATGGTGATGTGCAGTGCCTTTTTTTACGCCAGATGTAGAGCTGCATGGTCTCTCCAAATAGCTCAACCTTAGTTTCTCCATCCATAAAACCTTTTTTGCCAGTACTGTTGTGAAGTGTCAATGTGCTCTTTCACAAACTTCAGGCGTACAGCAATTCGCCTTCAGATCTTTAGCTGTCACTCTGGGTTAATTTTTACCTCAATCATGAGTCTCCGTTGTGCTCTTGGGGTCATTTTAATTGAGCGAGGCATGGCTCACATACGCGTATCCTTCTTGTGTGGAGCCAACTCAAAACGTTTGAGTGTTCAAAGTAGCTCTAGTCCACACCTCCAAACCTTTCATTTTCTTGAGAAGACACCAGGTATGTTATTAACTCAAGGGTTCACATACTTTAACCACTAGCACTATGAGGTTTTTATGGTTGTCCTCAATGAAGAGCTAAACCTTTTTGTGTTATTATTTTAGGCACATAATATTTGTCAATATGCTTAACTTGGATGAGGATCAGATCACTTTTTATGACAAAAGCAAGAATACCATAAACTTCCAAAGGGTTCACATACTTTTCTTGCCACTGTATATTTAGCCCTCACCCTGGTCCTAAACGTAAGCCTAGTTCTTAACATAACCTAACATTTACACTGCTGAGTTTCACCAGTTTTTTTAACAATTTGAACATTTGCACATAATACATAGGAGGCTAAAGTGAATAGATTTATAAATTATCTACAGATGTGATAAAAGAGAAAGAATGAGGCTGCTACTACAGGATTAAGTTGTTACCTTGAACATCTGGGTGGAGGTTTCTTTCTCCAGCACATATCCAAAGTTCATGATACCTCCCTCATGAGAACAGGTGACGAGAGGCTCAATGCCTTCCCCACAGAGTGTGAACGCCAGGGCCATTTTACTACAGCTCACCTCCAGCTTTTCACGGTACTGATCAAACAAATACACAGAGAAATTAATATACTTAAGGATCTGCAATATGCTTTCTGATTCCTCTTCATATCAAGTGTCTTTAATAACTAGTAATTACACATGAACAATTCCTTCAATAACAATACAACTACTGGTGATGTGTTTACTGTTACAGCTGCATTAAAATAATCTATCCAGTGTGTATCTTGAAAGCAGTAACAGTGAAAGCAGTTAAAAAAATAGTAAAATAATAAGTAAATAATTTACCTCATTTTATTAAACATGTATAATCATGTAAAGGAGACGCACATGTGTGTTTGCACAGGCTGTACTTCTGTAGTTCACTTTTAGCAGTGAATAAATGACTCTCTAGCTTTTTTTTTGTTTTGCATTTCACAAAATGATATCTGGATATCTGGATGCTTTTACTTTCACTTTTCTACTTGTTATATTTTAAGGTGTGTTCATATAATCTGCACAGATTAAGCTTTCCTTTTTCAGAATCTGAAGTAAAACAAAGAAGTGCTATGAAGCGGTCATAAATGTGCATGAGCTCCTTAATAAATTCCATTGCCTTTTACCTAGGTCACATGTAAAATATTGCAGGGACTATCTGCAGTCTGGCCCTATGTGTTGTATCTTTGTGTGTGTTTTTTGCCATATGTGCTACACTCCAGCAGAGGTCAGTGTGACTCACCTTTTTGGCCAGGACCGGTGTGAAAGCCAGCAGGAGTGTGTGGGTGTCTCCAGGCCTGACCTCTCTCATAGCGTTCTGCACGGAGAACGGCCCGTTTAGGTCCAGAAGTGAAGATTTCAGCTACAGCCCACGTTAACACACAATGAGAATAACTGCAGTAAGAATTCTGGCAATATTAAAACCAACACTGGCAACAATAACAATTCATGGAATTCACACAAGCTTTGAGGTTCAGAGGGATACCTTCACAAACTCTGATGAGATGTTCTGGATTGTCACCTTCTTCAAAACCTTCTGACCTACAGTGGTGAAACCACTAATTAATTTGAAACACTAATACTATACACTAACACTGTTATGGGAAACAGGACAAGTAAAACTGCATTACCTACTGCCACCTGATTGAAGTGAATGGTGGTCTCTCCATTGTCAGAAATGACCACCAATAATGGTCTGACGGCTGAACAATGCAGTTCCAGATAAAGAGTGTTATAGGGGCTGTAGAGAACATTTCCATTTGGTCAGTTGAGCCTTAAGGGACTCTTCAAAAGGATCCCTGATTCTTAAGATAAGTAATGCTCAATATAAGGTACATTCAACGAATTCTATTAAAACAGTCTATAAACCAAACAAAATACTTAAAATATTTTTAAAAAATAGATAAAAACCCATCTACTAGTAGGATGCCATTTTTGTAACTATCAAATGTAATGGTCCAGTGCAACCGTATAACACCATCATAGTGTGGAAATGTCAACCTAATAGTAAAAAGAAAATATTGCTTTATACATCAAAATCTAAGATGTCTGGAAGTACTAAAAGGAATACACATCTTAACAGTCAGGGTTCTCTTAAAGAAATTCTTTACACATCTTTGTATATATTCAACATACTGAATTCAAGCTTCATAATGGAAAACAATGTGAATGGGTTTAACAGTGAACTGTGAACTGTATGATCATTTCTCCTCTAAACTGCAGTTCATTAACACAGGGGCCAGACGCTCACCTGTATACAGGCTCCTCAGACTCCTGTTGCGTAATGTCTCCATTGGACACAAAGCAGGGGATGACGTAGCGGCTATATCGTTCTTTAAAAGAGCGCAGGAGAGAAGCCTTTCCAGCAGCGTACTCATCTGAGCTGGGAGATACAAAGAGCGCAATAACTGTTTTCCACTGCATTGCTCTTCCATTTCTAAACCGATCCCACAAACTGTGTGGCTGACTTTTCCAAAACACAGACAACATTTTATTTTACAATATACTGAACTTTTAAGTTATTATTAATTACTTTTAACTGCGAATTATGTCTATTGTCTGATGTATATTGTTTATCTTACTTTAACAGCTGTTGGTGGAGCAAATCACACAAAGCCACTCAAAAACACCTATATTTATTTTTGTACTGCTTAGTGTTTACAGTGGTAAATACATGTAGCACTGGAAGTGTTGCCCAATAAAGCTAGATATTCTGTATATAAGACAACATCCACTGTTATGCAACAACTCTTTACCATGCTCTCTTGTGGACCAATAAATCGCAATAAATTACACTTTTGCTGTCCAATCATTCTACATATGTGCATAATACACATTAAAGGGGCAATAATCTACATATTTCTTAACTCCCCGCCCCCAAAGTTCTAAAGTTTATGTCGGTTCATGTACCTAAAACAGGCATGATTCATTTCTTATAATCATTTTCCAACTTCTCTTTACCCTTACGATGAAACAGGCTGTTTTTGCTACTATGCTTTTAAAGCAGAATTATGCTAGAATTGGTGTTTCTTTCTCCTGAGCTTCCCTACATTCGGGGAGTGTAATTCATTCTTTGAGCCACCTCACAAGGACATGCTTTTCACCTGCATTTCTGGACAAGCTGAGAGATTCAAAACCCTCACTGGGTTGAAACACTCCTTATAACTTCAACAAGAATTACTGAATATATATGTGACTCACAGAAACGTTTCAGAACGTTTCAGAACGTTTTGTAGTTTCATTAAAGTAAATGTAGTTTACTGCTTATACTGACCCTTTTTGAATGTCTGCTGGACTCGGGGGCTTGAAGGGACCGTCACTTTTTGGGGTAAGAGATGTTTTGCTTCCCCTCTCCCTCGCAGCTAGTTTGCCAGAGCCAAGTTTTGGGGATGGCTTCTTCTCTGTCTTTGCATCCAGCTGTGTTTCCTTTTTGTTCTAAAAGCACAGTGGCAAAGGTAGGACCGAAACACTTTAGGTAGTGTTGCTGTTTTCATTTGGATGTTTAACTGTAGTAAAGAATATGGCTTTTTTATTATATTATTATTTATTATAATTTCCCCCTTTTCCCCAAATGTAGTCAATCAGCCAATTTATGTTTGGCTCTTTCATTCTGCACTGGAGCTACAAGGCAGCTAACAATGTAGCTAACAAGTAGTGGACAACTGCTACTACCAATTAGCATCATGGCTAAATCTTCACACTAGATTGAGCTGTTAATGAAGAATTTACAAAAATATGTGTCAGAACTAGCAAAAGCAGGACTAACCATCATAAAGACTGAACATCAATTAGAACATCAGCAAATTAATCTAAAAAGCAACATTGTTCTGCAGATGTCAGTGCACGGTTACTTTGTATTGGATGAATACAAACTGCTAATGCAACAACAAACCTATTGAATAGCAGCATTTAGAGTAGAAAAATAAGATGGAAAATGATCTGCTTTGTCACTAAAACATGTGGGGAACCAGCAATACAGTTGGACCTGTGTGCTTAGAGTGGAAAATTTGCAAAACTTACAGTTGTTGGTGGTTCTGTGCCCTTGTTGCAGCTGGCTTCAGCATTAGCTTTTGGAGATTCTAATGCACGCAAATCCTCACTATGACACAGCAGTCGCACAGCCTCTGCCCTGATGTCATCATCAGATAGCAGTGGGCTGAATGTAACCTGCACCAGACACCTCTGTGGATGATTAAGAATCATTAATCAGCTAATAGATAGATAATAGATTTGACTGGTGACTGATATATTTTATGATTGACCTACACTATATGGACATGGATATTTATTAGGACACTGGCTCATTTTTTGCTTCTTCCTAAATCAAGGGTATTAAGAAAAAAAAAATCTGCTTTTGTTGGAGTAGCTGTCTCTACTGTCCAGGAAAGGCTTTCTACTGGACTTTGTAAAACTGCTGTGAGGCTTTGACTGCATTCAGTAACAAGAGCATTTGTGAGGTCAGGATGTTGGACGATCATCACCCCAACTAATCCCCAACATCCCAAGTCATCCCAGAAGTATTGGATGGAGCGCCATCATTCCAGAGAACACAGTTTCACTGCTCCACAGCTCAATGCTAGGGGCTTTTTACCCCTCTAGCCCATGCAGGGCATTACACATGGTGCCAATAGGTTCATGTTTATCTGCTCCAGAAAGTCCTATTCAAAACCTCTCTACAAATAGACAAGCTGCATCAGCAATGGGTGCAACTTAAAGTAGCTGAATGCATTTATTAGAAGGGGTGTCCACAAAATTTGGACATGTAGTGTATATTAGTGGACATATGCTGCAAATTACAAAATAAACTAAATAAATAATATATTATTACACAACTTTTAAACATTTACATTTTGGTTAAATGCTATATATGCAATTAGCAAATCAACATAATGACACATTGTAAGCTACATTGCATTAGCTGGAGTGGTCAGTACCTTTCCAGGCAGGACATGTCCGGTAGCAGGGGAAACTGTGACTTCAGAATTCTCTGGCTTGGAGAATGTGAAGAGTCTGGGACCAACAGGAGGAATGGGGTCCTTCCCAATCCGAGGTACAGGGTGTGTAAACTCATTGCGGCTGGTGTGAGAGTTCACAACAAACAGCACTGCTGTGGAGCAGTCCCCTACTGCTGTCCCACCAAACTGCACCAGTGAATCGGAAAGCTCCAGCAAGGGGCGGACACCAATTGCACTACATGATAGCAGGAAATCCCTAAAGTACAAATGGTGAGGATATATCACACATATGGTTTGTTGTGCTTAGGTCAGGGGTCACATTCAGGTTTCTCCTAGCCATTATCAGGAATGTCAATGTTTTTCTTTCAGTGAGGTCAGGATGCTTGATGATCACCACCCCACCTCTAAAGTATTGGTCATTCCAAAAAGTAGTCTACAGGGACTAGCTAAGCTGTGTGTGCATTTGCACATCTATGTCATTAATGAGTGCAGCTTAGATTAGCTGAATGTATTCATTACAAAGGGTATCCACAAACATTTGGACAGTGTATGTGAAATCTTAAATTGACATTATTTTAATAAAAATGTTTACCTGTTAATTCCTGACTTGCAAGTGAGCTGAAAGCTGTATTCGCCAGCTTTTGAAGCACTGAAGATCAGATCAATTTCCAGGGTTTGCAGGGGGAGCAGGGTGCCAAAGCCATCATTAGGCTGAACATCAATGAACTGCAGAGAAGATGTGAATTGTTGGCATTGGCTTAGGCTTGTATAAAATCTGTGTTTTACTGTCTTGAACTATACTTATATTGCCTTAATCACAGATTAATATAGGCATTACCTATAGGCCCATAATGTTTTTTCCCCACAAAAATCATTTAACCCTCCTCTTTTCCTTCCAAATTGGTGCTGCCAATTAATCCATCCCTTTGTATTCTTCCCAGCACTAGCAATAGTCCCGACAGTCCACCATCATCTCAATTAACTGAGTATATGACATATCTATATCTACAAATAGCCTCTAACAGTTACACAACGCCTCATTTTGTACACAGTTCATGCAAGAATTCATTTTAAAAGAATGTGAAAACTTTGCAGATGCAAAATCACCCTACACATTTATCTCGATAAGCTGAATTATAATTAATTGGGAACATAACATGAATGCGAACATGAGAATATGAAGAACCTTTAAATTGGTAAAGCAGGGTTACCATATGGGATTCATTTATTTCTAAACTGTGTAAAATGTCTGGGATGTCCATTGATTTTTGTCTTCTACAATTTTTTACAGCTTTAAACATGTCTGCTTAAGTCCTGCCAATTGTTATCAAGCGACTGGTGGAAGGAAAGAAAGCTGAAGTTCACATTCTTTTCTTTCTCATTGGACTCTAATCCTTATAACATACAAAACACAAATGCTAGGTTGTTAGCTTGCCAGTCTCATCCAAACCAGGTGGTATGCAAGTCTGAATCTGGGTCTCAACAAGAACGGCATGCTAATGGCAACATGCCATGTCAACATCTGGCTTCCCACAAGAGTCCTCCAACTTCATAAACAAGGGAATCTCCTAATTATTGAAATCTGGTACTGTGCATGTTCACCTGACCATTCTGGGTGGTGCATGTTCATCGCCCTCCTGTCCCTGGCTTAAATCTTGCTTATTTAGCGAGTAAAGAACCATAAACTGTCATGTGCCAAAAATGTGGAGTGGTCAGGTCACATGATTGCTATCATTAATCTCTGCTGTTAGTGAGCACCTTTGTGTAGTACTAAAATTATCCTGCTTCTATTTCTTTATATTTATTTTTTATTACTGTATATCTACACATATCAGAATATTATGTAATATCCAATGGTCAAGACCCCACAGGACCACCACAGAACAGATATTATTTGGATGGTGGGTCATTCTCAGCATTGCAGTAACATTGACGTGGTGATGTGTTACTGACATAGTGGTGATGTGTTAGTTATTATAGGACTGCATAAAGGGTTCATTCCAAACCAGGGTTGATCAAAATATTCTGATATGACAGTGTATTCTGTATTTAGCATGTTTTTCATTCTTTTGTTGTGTTATTTTTTTGTGTCTTGGTTTCTCTCAATGCTTCTTCTTATCACTCTGAGGGAGGTTTTGGGGTTCGTACCTGAATCTCTATAACACCTGAATGGTTTAATAAAACGTATGGCTTTACCTTCTTGTAGGTGAAAAGAATGATATAGCATACCATCCAAATACTTCGGAATCTGCCGGCATTTTCGATGGCTGCCAAGTCAGGGACAGATGGATTCTTCCCCTTGGTGACCACTGCTACTTAGGGTGCCAGGGTACTGCCCACTTTTAGGCAGAAGTGGTCTATTTCTGAGAAGCCCCATGGGCATGTGCCATAGGACTGACCTTTACCAATGTTTCTCTTCTTTTTAAAGGAAATATTTGAGAAGGGTAGGGCTCACACAGCAATTTGGCTGCCATTTTGGCTTGGCATGTTCCAAGTAATCGGCTGACACCAAAGATGAGTGAACTGATGGCTCATTTCATCAGGGGTTCTTTATGTGCTTGTTGTGTGGTGTCCTAGTTTCTCAGAGATGTTTCACTAAGGATATATGCACAAATCACCTGAGCCATTCACTCAGGAAATGTTCAATTGCGTATATATGTTCAGCTGTGTATACGCATTAAATTACCCAATATCCATGACCTGTTTTTTCTCCTTTTTTCTGCCAATTTAGTACTGCCGTAAGTTTCCTTAGCATTTGCAATGCTTTTGACACTAAGAGGGAAAGGCCTTCACATATGTCTCTTTTGGTACATGCAAAGCCAGTCACCGCCTCTTTTTAAACTGCTGCCGATGTGGCACTGCCAGGCAGCCAACGCGCTCAAAGGAAATCACCAGGTCCCCAGCTCCACTACACCAGCTAACAGATTGAGGGGAGAGATCGCCATCTACCCGCCCCTAAGAGAGCATGGCCAATTGTGCTCTCTCTGACTCTCCCTATAATATGAAACTCACCTAAACTACATATTTGCTTTAAATCTGTTTATACACCAGATGGGTCAGCCTGTATTAATCCAGCTGTAAATATCAATATTGCTGTCACACAAAAACAAAATGTTTTACAGGAAAAAAAAACATTTCAATTGAAAGTCAGTAATAGGTAATTTCAGTAAAGTCATTTCGGAGCATTATTATTGGTTCATTCATCATTAAAGATTGACAAAATGTAAAGAACAACTGCCAGATTTATGTTATGTCAAAAATTGAAACATGCATGGAGATTTCCATAGGGTTTTTGCATGAGAGTGCTGATACGCCTGCCATAAATTTGGCGGACATGGTGTCTACTGTACTGACATTTACTTTGACGTGGCTGAGAGAGAGTGACCAGCTGATGCCACAACCTATTAGCAGAGGCATGCTATTTATTATCAATAAAAAATAAAGCATTTCACACTCTTTAACATGTTAAATTAGTATTGGGTGTGTAAATCATATTGAGGCTCATGTGGTGTAATAGTCTGGCTTCTCTTTAAAAGGCATGTTGAAATGAATAATTTACCAGTAAAATAAGGTATTATATCAGTGATACATCAGTTATATCAGTGGGAAATTGGTATTGCATTCTTGGAAAATGTTATCACATAATATGCTGATCATTACTACTTTAGAATTCTATCATCAGTAATCTACTGTTACCATCTTAGTAAAAGATTGTAGGAGGGACGGTAGTGGCTAAAACTGGAAATAATTAATTCCCAAAACAGTTTCTGAAGCACCATGTTAATGCAAATTTCAGAGCGCCAGAAATAGCTCCTGCGAGATTGAGTAAAACACACATTAGTAATGCCTTCAGGCCACCCTATCAGTGAGAATGAGTGCCACTGTGTGCGCGAATAACTACGGGGGGCTCACACCCTAGCTGATGTGCTGTGATAAAACTGCAGCTGATTCGAATCATACCACGAGCAGTATTTATTAATCGTAAACATATTTTATGAGCAATAATGACTATATTGTGCACATCTTTTGAATGTGATATTTACATAAACGTTGGAAAAGACAAGACTGAGTTGTGTACTGTAGATCGGTGTCTTGAAGCCCTGAGTGGCATATGTCAATGATGTAAGCGACATATGTTGTGTCTCCCGGTACCATGCTGTGTCACGCTGTACACTGCTAGTCAAAAATACACCTGCATGAGGTTTTGTGTTGTGATCATTTTGAGGGTTTTTATGCTGATCTGAGTCTATATTAACATGGCATTATATGATATGAACATGAACAGAACAGGAGTGCAACCAACATTTTACTACTTAAAAATAAAAAAAACTTGGAACTCAATTTAACCTACAGAATTCCCTGTAGTTACTGAGTAATATGACTTAGTGTGTAATAAGCCTTGGAGTGTTAAGGGGTTAAAAAGCATGGTAAGATCATGAGTTCACTTGTTTTAAAAGATACTACTAAGGTCAAATGTAGCTACACTCTTACAACTAAAGGTGCTACAAAGGGTTTTATGAGCAATGCCACTGAAGAACTATTTTTAGTTCCATAAGGATATGAAAGAATAGGAGGATGGGAGCTGTGAGGGATCTTCAAACTGGTACCATAGCATAGCAAGAACCATAGCATCAACTTCTTTAAACATTTACAAGGTTATTTAAACACACAGCTCTTTTACAAAAAATGATTCTTTATAAAAGCAAAAGTGGTTCTTCTGTAGCATTCCTCAAATAACCTACTATAGCCATATTTGTATGAGTGTTTTTCTAGGAATTGAATTTCTCCTTCTGTAAATACCCAACAATAAACTACAAAAACCACTAAAAATAATAATAAAAACAATACTATATAAAGCATATTATAAAGCTGGTAGTTAATTGTACTCACCTTTGGAATCCCCACAAAGCCGAAGTCCTGTGGCAATAAAGAACGGTTAGTCAGCCGCACGCTGGTGCGGACGGACTCAAAGACGGAGCAGTGACCAAAGTCCACCTCGGTGCGGTCAAACTCTAGATCGGAGTTGGTGACAACTGCATGGACCGTGAATGGGACAGGCCTCACCTATGAAAAATTTACCGTCATCAGTGTATTATTACACACCTCAAATGGCCTGTTTAACATCTCGTTACCAATGAGAAATGTGTTTCATCTAAACAGGAAAATGAAATGAGCCTTAGAGGCATATTGATATGAAATGTACAAATGAGCAAACAGCAGGTTTTTGAAATAACTACCTATGTGGCTAAAATATTGGCTCATGTCTCTGTATGATGAGAGTGCCCTACTTTGACACGAATGACCTTGTTTACTTACTGGCAACCAAATGCTTGGTTAACGGGGAATGAGAAAATGTTCAAGGGAGATAACTGAGAGACCTGGGAGTTGTGTATGTGTGTGCTTTCATATACTGTATAAGATGAAAGAATTTTATGGTGGTCATCTGGTTTGGTGACAGCTTTGGTGTGTTAAGGGCATGTATTTAGGACAAGCAGGTTTGGAATCATTGCACCAATGACTTCAGACAAAACAGCCCAAAGCAGGCTCAACCACTAACTTTCATTTTATTCAGTGACCTGCGTCAGTTATTCATAGAAAAGTTATTTTAGGTTACATATTACATATTTATTCATGTCATGTTTCATACTGTGTATATCGTTGCTGTCATGCAAAGACTTTGTATTTCCAATTTTTCACTATTTGACATTAGTCGAATCTGGCAGTTGTTCTTTACATTGAATCCATATTTCATGATAGAAATGCTCATATATATATATATATATATATATATATAATGTGTGTATATATATATATATATATATATATACATATATATAATTATAAATATATGTTAAGTTCTTAAGTTCTTAAAAATTTAGTAACATGCTATGCTAAGCTTAGCACAAGGTGTCTGATGTCTGAAATGAACATTAAAATAAGTTAAAAGCAAGTCTTATACATTTTTCACGTTGTACAAAACTGTGCAGTCACAGTTGCTCTTTACATTGCATCAAAATGCTGTGATGAATAGACCCAATAGAAATGCTCCAAACTGACTTGGAATAACTTTTGAAAAAAGGTTTTTCCCTTTGTTTGTAAAGCTGACATTTTGAAGGTTTTGAAGGTTTTTGCACTGCAATATATCGCACCATAAAGAAAGCGAAGGAAGATTCTACAGTGCAGTATGGAAGACCTCATTCAATCATTGTACTCTATACTGTATACTGTTTGTGAGTGTGTGTGTGTGTGTGTGTGTGAGAGTGTGTGAGTGTATATGTGTATATGGTGATGTTGAGTGTAAGAGAGGAGGGGGTCAGGGAAGGAATACTGCTCGTGCCAACGCTTTGGTCTGGGGCACAGGTTTGAGCTCTGCGTGTGTCCTGGCCTGCAGGATGAATCTGCCTGGGTGAGAGGACGAGCGGATGAGGTGAGATCCTGCTCTCCGTAGACACATACTGAGAGACGAAGGAGTGGAGGAGGCAGGATTTTGGAATGGGAAAGATAACCAGCGTCCAGTTCTAGGTATTATGGCAGTTCGTCCTGCACTCGTTCTGAACACCCCCCTCCCTCCCCCCTTCACGCTACTCAATGTGCTGTTACAGATAACCAAAGTGCTCCTGAATACAATTAACCCACTCAGTAAATAAGCTCGCTTTCTTATCAAAGTAAAACAGCGTGGCCCAGTTTGTTTTTTTAGGAAAGTCAAGCATTTTGAAATAAGCTGCATAAATATCATACGTTATTCAGCTGTCTGAAATACTTCATTGCTAGAGATGTGCAGTTAGACGCTGCAGATGTAAACTGTGTGCAACATTCCTTAGAGGTCTTGAAGCTCTAGGTGAGAAAACTTGTTTAAACAACATATTCTCTTTCCTTAGGTAGTGTACTTTGAAACTAAATGTTTTATTCAAATATAGCCTTTGAGCACATCAGCAGTACAAACCCATGAGTGCTTAGCCAAAAGGTAAAGAAATAGCATAAAAACAATGAAGCATGCTAACACGGATAACAACAACAAGCTAGTATCCTCCAATGTGTGACACAATTTCTGTCTGATTTGTTAATTGTCAGCAACATCAATATTTGAACACTAATAAGTCGTAAAATCAGTCACAGTAACATAAGATTTTGCAGCATCATGAAAATAAACAAACTAATAATATTATGAAAAACATGGTTTAGTACTTCTATCAATACAAGGTGATTTAATAAACCAGGCTTATGCGTCCAGGGGTTACATTTTTATAATTATTTCTCTGCAGTGTATTTATTCCTGCCTGCTTCCTTCGACCTACATGATGGCCTACAGGCTGGATGTCCGCCTGCTATGATCTCGGTGCTGCGAATTAAACCCCGCCAGCTAGTTACTGTGTGGATCACGCAGGACCTGGTGCAGACCTCTACTTACTGTCATAAATGCTCCATACGTCACCTTTTCCTCCCCTAATTTTGGTTTGACTGCAAATGTGTCAGTGTGAATGCAAAGCAAACTAGGACTGAAATTTAAAAATGTGTCACTTACTTGGATCTGGACCAAACGAAACCAAACTACAAGTGTAAACACACTCTAAAAGATACATTACAGAAAGTTATAACATAAACTCTTCACATATATGCTGTTTGATTTCTGAGACATTGTTTTATGCTAATAGTGCAATAATAATAATGCAAATGTATTTCTAAGCATTTTATAGTGGAAGGTATCTGCAGGACATATAACACTCTAAAGAAGACATGTTTAGGCTCACTGGTGCTTTTGGATATAAAAAAATGTCTACATTTGTGATGTAGATGTCATAACCCCTGGTTCCAACTGCCACTGCTGTAGAGTAATTAGAGTCTTGACCAGTGAATTATTTAGAAATTAGGAATTCCCTTTTAAGTGGTTAAATGGAGTGCCCTGCTATCTGCAGAGAAAGCTTGACCCAGAAACCAATTAAAGAGAGAGAGAGAGAGAGAGAGAGACAAGGAGACAAGGAGACAAAGAGACAGAGAGAGAGACACATGAGTGAGCCATGAACATTTATCTGGGAAGCATACGAAAGGCACCTACCTGGTCAGCCACCTGTATCACCAAGGGCACCTCCAAGACCCCTGTGTTCTGGTCAAAGAGGGATTTGGCATCCACAGGTAAGCTACGTCTGTTAATACATTTATAAAGCACAACAGAAAAATACATTTTAGGCCTAAAGCTTAGTACAAAATTAGCATAAACCAATGTCTCAGACATCAGACTTCAGCATGGCTGTAAACAGTTTGTGTTATAGGTTTCTGTGATGTACACAACAGGGAGAAATGAGCCCTTCATTGTGTGGAGTGTGCTTATGGAAATGTAGATGTTATTTGCTTGAACATGCTAAAGGATAGACAGACCTGCTTCATCAACAAGGCTGCTATTTGGTACTTTGTCAGAGGCTATATTTTAAAAATTACTGCCTGTGGCAGCACTTTCAATCAAACAGCTCAAATGCTGCTATTTACTCATGTCTGTGTGGCACAGGAGTCCTGCTTTTATCAAAACTCGGAGAGCAAAACACTCGAGCATCAAGCACGCTCCAACGATAGAGTGCCCCTCCACTAATAGACTAAAGTGCGCCTGATGATCTACAGTAGGACTTACAGAAAGAGTGTGTGTGTGTGTGTGTGTGTGTGTGTGAAAGAGAGAGATAGTAGGAGGCATAGAGAGAGGGAGCGAGAGAGAGAAGAGGGGAGAGGGAGAGGATAGGAGGCACAGAAAGAGAGAACAGGGAAAAGGGGGATGATAGGAGGCACTGAGAAAGGGAGAGAGAGAGTGTGTGTGATAGAGAAAGAAGGGTAAATGGGGAAGATAGGAGGCACAGAAAAAAGGGAGAGAGAGAGAGCGAGATAGTGGTACAAAGAGGAGGGTAGAGGGAGAGGATAGGAGGCACAGAGCAGGAGAGGATGGTAGAGGGAGAAAGACAGGAGGCATAGAGAGAGAAGGGGAAAATACAGAAAGCGAGCAAAGGGCAAGAGCACAAATGAGAGAGAAAGATACAGATAGAAAGAGTAAGAAACACAAGGAAGGGAGAGGGAGAGGGAGAAATGCAGAGAGAAACTACAGAAAGAAGGAGAGAGGGAATAAACGACAAAGAGACAAAAAGAGAGAGCGAGAGAGAGAGAGAGAGCAGGGAAAGAGACAGTAAGAGAAAGAAACACTTCCATTTACATTTAAGGCATTTAGCAGACGCTCCTAACTTACAAAAGGAGAGAAAATAGAAAGAGAGAGACAAGGGAAGCAACATACGGAGAGAAAGATGGAGACAGAAAGTAGAGAGAGAGGGGAATAGAGAGAGGATAGGAAGCACAGAGGGAGAGAAAAAGGAGAGGAGTGGGAGAGAATAGGAGGCACAGAAAGAATGAGAGGAGGATAGATGGAGAGGATAGGGGACAGAGAGAGAAAGGGAAGATACAGAAAGAGAGAGAAAAAGAGTATATATATATAATACTATAACATTTACTAATATAATATGAGAGGGAGAGAAAGCAATATATAGAGAGAAGAGAGGGGGGGCATTGTTGGAGAGGGGCACATAGCCTCACCCCCCATCTCTGCACAGTATGTACCAGCATACCCACCTCAGAGAGAGAGAGGGTAACACCCACCTCACCATATGTGTGTAAAACCTACTCACACCTCAGTGCTTCATTACTTACTGTTCACTGTCTACTTATTATTCTATTTTTATTACCATCTTGTAAAAATGCTTTCAATGGAAATCAGTAGACCTATACTTGTGTTAGATATTAAAAATAGTTTGCATTGCTGTGAGGATTTGATTGCATTCAGTGATTAAATTATTAGTAAGTTCAGCATGCTGGATGATCCCCACCCCACCAGATTATCCTAAAAGTATTAGGTGAAGCACCATTTTCCACAGTTCTCAACAGCGCATTAATCATGGTGCCAATAGGTTCATGTTAATCTGCTCCAGAGAGTTCTATTCTATTGGCAACAGGGACTACACAAGGATTGAGTGCGTATATGTGTATATATGCACACACACATATATATATATATATATATATATATATATATATGTGTATAGAGATATATAGAGACAGAGAGAGAGAAGTTGCATTTGAAATTCTGTGCTGATCATGGGAACTGGTAGAAGAGAGTGCGGTAACCATGGTGATTGCGGGTGTAGGATGCAGTACAGCGGGATTCAGAGACAGAGACGTGCGTCACGTTATGTAATGCAATAAGCTGAGCTCAGTAATAACCCTGAATTAAAATCATCTAGAGTGCAAATGCAATACCACCCTGCGAGGGGTCAAACACAAATACAGCCCTGAGTGCTCGGCAGCGGGATGGCTGGTTTAGTGAGCAATGGTCAGGTTTAATCAGTGCCTATGAGCACATGATGTTACACATGAGCGGTGTACAGCGTTGCACTGAGTAAACCCACTACTGACTGTAGTTATCATCCAATACATGGTACTGGATCCACGCAAGTCCACAAAAGTCAGCTTGTGATGCATCATTACAGGGGTGGAGCAAGAAGCCGTCTGGGTTTCACAGTTCCACAAGAACACAAGTATAGATCTACTGATTTCCATTGAAAGCATTTTTTCTTCTCCTGTAAAGTTGCCGTTTTGGTGACACATGTTTTTGTGTGACAGCAACAATATACACCATATCAGCCATAACATTATCATCACTGAGAGGTGAATAAAAAGAAAAAAGTATCTTCATCTACAATGTTAACTGTGAAGGGTGGAGTTAATTACACAGCAAGTGAAGAGTGAAGAATCTGAGCCACTTTGACAAGAACCGAATTGACGACTGGCTAGACGACTGGATCTCCAAAATGGCAGGCAGGTTCTGTGGGCCTTTTCTGGTATGCAGTGGTTTCAAAAAACAAACAAACAAATAAATAATAATAGCAATAGAGTAAATAGAGTAATGGGCATCTAAAGCTCATTGATGCAATCCATGGAGTACCCCACCCCACAACTTACAGGACTGACAAGATCTGCTTCTAATGTCTTGGTGCCAAATGCCACAAGTCTTGTGGAGTCCATGTCTCGAATGGTCAGAGCTGTTGTTGACCAGCATACATCAGCTTAGACCCCAGACCAACATACATCAGCTTAGACCCTAGACCAGTGTACATCCGCTTAGACCCCAGACCAGTGTACATCAGCTTAGACCCTAGACCACGCGTACATCAGCTTATACCCCAGACCCGCGTACATCAGCTTATACCCCAGACCAGTGTACATCAGCTTAGACCCCAGACCAGCGTACATCAGCTTAGACCCTAGACCAGTGTACATCAGCTTAGACCCTAGACCAGCGTACATCAGCTACGACTAGCAGGGAAAACCAAGGCACTTGACTGTGCAAATCAGACCAAAATATCAGCGGACTAACTTTCACATTAACATGGCTGTTATTTAGTATTAGTTGTATTTTTATTTTTTGTGTTCTGTTAAAGTGTAAAACTGTCTCATAAACAGCACATTGCTGTTCCACAGCTGCATAAAAATAATTGGCCAATTTTAGGCTGTGAGATGTTTTTCACATCTGTTAATTCATGAAGATTCTTGCAGGTCATTAAACTGGTGGTTTTAAACGCTGTGAATTCCCTTTTTAAACATTTAAGAACTCTGACTAAACAGCATATTGTAGTATAACAAGCGTCATTCGTATTAACAGCTTCACAGTGTTAAGTTAAAATAGTTTTGACAAAAAAAACATTCAAACGTTTCTGACATCTAAAACTTGGTGTGTGGCCTTTGATACAGTCCACAGTATGACCCAAACACACACACACAGTAATGATCCTTGCTGCATGTTAAGCAGAAACTGGAGCTTTTTGAGGTCCTGTCTCTAGAATTCTCCCACAAACACTTCTGGAGAGGTTTCTTTACTGTCTTGTAGCGATCAAAACATGTTCATACATATTTTAGTGCAGTATTGCTAATCCCTTTCCCTGCATGCAGAATAGTTTGCATGCAGGGAAAGGGATTAGCAATACTGCACTAAAATATGTATGAACATGTTTTGATCGCTACAAGACAGTAAAGAAACCTCTCCAGGTAATGAATAGGATAACACAAACAGAAGCAGATTCACACAACTCAAATCTCATGATTGTTGGTGCCAGACAGGTTGGTTTGAGTATTTCTATACCTGCTGATCGCTAAGGATTTTCATGCTCAACAATCCCTACTGAGAGTCGGTGCAATAAAGAAAAAAAAAAACATCCAAAGTTCTTCAGATTTAAACGGCCTGTTGATAAGAGAGGTCAAAAAAGAATGGCCTTCAAGCTGACAAAAATACTACAGTAACTCGATCAGCCATGAACAGAAAGCTGAGGCTTTAGGTGCACCAAAATAAAGAGTTGACGACTGGACGACTGTAGCTTGGCCTGATGAATCTCAATTTCTGAATACAGATGGTTGGGTAAGAATTTGACGCCAACAGCATTGGATCCAATGACCCAAACTGCCTTGTGTCAACAGTCCAGGCTGGTGATGGTGAGGAATGGTTTCCTGGCACACTTAAATGCCACAGCCTATTTGAGCCTTGTTGCTAACTATAGGCATCCATTCTTGACCACAATTTAGCCATTTTCTAAGACTGATAATGCACCATGTCACAAAGCAAAAGACATCTCACATGGGTTTCAATGGGTTCAGTGGCCTTCCCAGTCACTGGATCTGAATCCAATAGAACACCTTTGGGATGTGGTAGAATGCGAGATTTGCAGCATTAATGTGCTCCTGAAAGTCTGCATGAATTGTATGATGCAATCATGTCAACATCTCCAAAATCTCCCGGAAGTTTTAATTGATGAATGCAACCATAAAGTCTGTTTTCAAAGCAACGTGAGGACCTACCTCCTGGAGCACCGTATGGGGGTGGGGGGCTAGGACGATTCTAAGGGCCTGTGACTCACAGGGTACCTAAAAACATATTAATGTAACATTGCAACATTGCAACCTGCATACCTCCTTTAGCAATAGATTAGCAATATAGTCAACAGATTAATAATAATAAAAAAGATAAACTGCAAGGTGAATGTATTTGTCTAGATTGTATTCAAGTCAGGATGAAAGCCAAGAATTTGTGGTTCCTGAACTTCTGAACTGATAAGTGGTCTTTGGCAGTGGTCTTTGGTCTTTTAACAAAGTTAAATGAAATGCAAATATGATTCATCACTACTGTGATACATTTAGGCTACCAACGCCAAACAATGGCCCCTTAAAGGGTCTGGGTGCTATTTACTACCATCTGAGCACTCTAGGCTGGTGTTATCAATCCCACACTAGCGATGATTTATTTAAGGAATCACTTGTTCTCGGTTAATAGAGTCTCGGTGGGAGAGTCACTCCTGAATTAGCTTGGCATGGCGCTGTGGAAAAGCCTTGCGGGACGTCACACAGGCCATCTGTCGGAACAAACACTCTTTGCCGCTCAGTTTTGGCTTCTGATATGAAAGCATCTCGTGCTACTAACCACAAAAGAAAAAAATACTATAATTCTGCCACTTCCAAAACAAATCTACCATCTAAGCCTAATCCAGGTACCTGCACACTGAGCACAATAAACAGAGCTTCAAAATGGCATTACAGTAGGCCACTGTATTATGCAATAGGTTATGTCAGTAGGCCCGTTCTATCCTATCTACTCTGCGGATGAAGCTAAAATAACAGCTGGCGTGACAAAAAGTTACCAGTTAGGAGGCCGCATCGGCTAACATGTTTGAACATGGAGACAGTGGGATAAATCCTCTTCCTACTGCCCCTATTCCCCCAGTTATCAGAGGACAAAGAGGCTCATTTCAATCACTTCTTCTTCCACTGAAAATATGGAAAAGTATTAGAGTGGTTAATCCCATTTGAGAAAAGAGGAAGAAAGTGGTGAGAGAGAAAGAAGTGTAACGTTCTGCTATGATTCCTTTTCACTTTCTCTGCTTTTACTTAATATTTACCTGTATATTTATTTGATCTGGTTCGACTAATGATTTCCAAATAATTCTATACATGTTATATTTTACTTATGCATGTATTTTTGATCTCATATATCTATATTTTGCATACCTAATACAGTGCCTTTAAAGATTATGAATAAGATACAATGGGTTCAACTATTTCTCATTTCAATAACTAACAATAACTAGCAGATTCTCCAAAGAGAACAGAACATCTGTACACATACATTCAGAGTTATAGTTTATTTGCCTTTTTAAAGCAAGTATTTTAGTAAATAGTATAGTGTGCTTCTGTGCCCATCCCTGCAAAGCTTAAAAATCTAAATATCAGCCTGATATTCTAGATATCAGAACAACAGCAAAACAGCAAAAAGTCTTTATCTGCTCATTCCCCCACTGTCAAACCAAAGAAAATCTGGTTTAGAACTGAAGAGAGCTGGCAGGCCTTGCTTAAACAGGATAGACCCCGGCATGGCATTTGAAAGACAGCAAGAGCTCTGTGACCTGATGGCCTTCAAAAGAGTTGGCTTTTTTCTTGCTGAACAGGTAAGATATTTTATTAATAGCTTGTTAGCCTAGCTTGTTAGCCCCTAGCGCAGTTTTTTGCCTCTGTTGTTTGAAAAACATAGCTAATCACTATTCTCAAACAGTTTCAAGTGCTATGTTTGGAGAAAAACTGGGCACAGAATTTCATGAAAAGAACACTTCTCCATCCGGGCATTTTTCAGCGAGACCAAAGTTACCATCAAGGAACAACTTAAATACTGAAACACCTGTTCAATGGCACCTTATATATATAAAAAGTAGTGATTTTGTACCAATGTGTTTCCAAATCTCTTTTAAGAAGAAGTCTAGTATTATCTGTTCTTACCACCTAATACCTGGCTTGGTTAATCAATGCTTCATTAAGTTAAATCAGTTGATTTGACCAAATCTTTGTAATATCTGGGAGCAAAGCAGCTTCAGAACATCTGAACTACTTTTTGAAAAAAAAAGAAAAAAGGAACTGCCTTAATGTTGCATACACACTTTAATTGCCCAAATAAATGGATTTAAATCATTTTTGGCCCAGCCCCACACAATATGTCCAAATGTTTGTGGACACCCCTTTTAATGAATGCATTCAGCTACTTTGCACTAAGTTGCTGCACACATTGCTGACACAGATGTGCAAATGCATACACACAGCTTGTCTAGTCCCTGTAGAAAAGTATCGACAATACAATGGGATTCTCTTGAACAGATCAACATGAACCTACTGGCACCATTTGTAATGCCAGGTGTGTGGGCTAGAGGGGCATAAAGCCCTCCAGTATTAAGTTGTGATGTAGTAAAATTGTGTTCTCTGGAATTACAGTGCTCCATCCAATACTTTTAGGATGAGTTAAGAAGGTGATCATTCAGCACTCTGACCTCACTGATGCTTGAATTACTCCAACATAAGCAGGAATTTAATACCCTTAATTTCGGAGGAAACAATGAATGAGAAGGTGTCCCAATACTTTTGACAATATAGTCTACATACAGTATATACTGCATACAAGTTTTTGAATATGTGTTTAAGGCACATGAATAATCACATATACTGACACCATATAAAACACATATCTGTGAGTGTGTGTGTTTGTGTGAGTGAGAAAAAGTGGAGGATAAAAAAAAAGAAGCATAACATCAGCTTCACGTTTTGACTCGCCTTCCTGACAGGATACAGGATAATGGTGAAAGACACGGCAAGAAAAAAAACAAAAAAACGAATCTGACGATGATCCTTGCTGAGCGTGTGAGCTGCTGGTAGGGCACGAATTATTCATCCACTCCACCGCTATAAAAACTCCAAACAAGAGAGCAAAGCCATTTAAAAAACATATACTTCACCCCCAAAACATCCACACTTGCAGTTGTGTTATTTATCTAGCTAGTACCTGGTGATGGAAAAATGGGGTGTCACAGGAAAAATGCAAAACCTATAGTAGGTTACATAAGCAATCGAGTGAGTGGAAGCAAATCTGGCGGCTGAGCTTTGAGCATGGGAGGAGAGGAGTCAGTGAAGAGGAGTGAGGAGGGAAAGATGAGAGAGAGAGAGCGTGAGAGTGAGATAGAAAGAAAGAGAGAGAGAGAGGGGGGGGAGAGAGACAGAGAGAGAAAGAGAGAGAGAGAGAGAGAGAGAGAGAGAGAGAGAGAGAGAGAGAGGGCGGGCGAGAGTAATGCTGTTCTAATCCACGTTTTTAAAGCTTTCTGATTCACTAAAGCAGATTAGTGAGGTTTCACTTCCCCCTGGATCAGCCCGCCAGCTCTGATCAAATGTGCCATTAACTTTTGTCATGTAAGCCATGCAGCTGGACCTCCAAGCTTCTTAGCTGTCAATACGCCTCCATGAGAAACGCAAAAAGCAGTGAGTAAAAACAAAGACAGCAGGGCCACACCCTGATGCACTCTCATGACCCCCATGGCATGGCACCAGCATTGGGTCATTGGGTCATTTACAGCCCCAAAACTAAAGTGCTCAAATCTAGTGCTATGCACAAGGCAACCCGTTCTAGTGAAACTGAAATCAGCCAAAACAGTGAAACTGTATTTCACAGTGTGAAATCTGAAGGATTTTAAGCTGCACAGTTGCTACAGCAACCACAAACACTGCACTGTTTTTCACAGGTTGCCAGATTTGAAACAGGTCAAGAATGCAGTGGCAGGTGGGAATACTTTCTAATACTTTTCTAATTTTGGGGGTACTTTCTAATGCAGCACCACACATTTGAAGATCTGCAGCAGAAAAAAAAACATCCAAGCCGGAGTGAGTGGGACCAGCAGAATCAGCATCTTTCATGATCAAAGCTTAACCTGAATTGACAGGCACCGTCTCACACACAATGTCTGTTTTTATGTTATCATGCCACACATTCCTCAGTTCAAATAACGTTTGCTTATTTATTTATGTATTGATTTTGCCCTTAATGTTTATCCCAGGTCAAATGCACGCATGCATATAAGCTTCTTACATCCGTTTTTAAGGGCCTCTTGCAGTCCACAGTAAAATGCAGCAGTCTGTGTTTTAGAAATATCAGTACAATTTCGTAAAAGTAAATTACACTAACAGATGTACAGCGAGGAGGGCTTTCAGTGGTCTAGCAGACTAAGATGCTCCCACTGCGAATCCCGGTTCATGCTGCCTGCCATCAGCAACCGCCGCCAGAGAGAGCACAACTGACCTTACTCTCTGCAGGTGAGTTAGATGCCTCTCTCTCGCCCCACATTACTTCAGCAGTTCGAAAAGGGACAGTGGCTGGTAGTGCTGGTAGTGGCATTTGTCATTCCTCACCCTGCCAGAATATTTTTTTTATTGTCCTGTTTTAAGTCCTTTTTTAAATATGCCTTTTATTGTCCGAGGTACCTACTTTTTATATTTCTATAAAAAAGGTTTGCCACATGTGGAGAGTTTTAGAATTGTTTTTGAAATATTTTAAGGGGGCTATTTTGCATTTTGTTTCCACACTGCCACAGCATGCAACAAAGGAGCTGTAATATGCAACGCCTACAGTTAGAGAAAAACAGTACACTGCAATACGACGCAGCCACATTCATCATCCAGGCATAAAACAAAGTCATGTGCATTAACTCATTAGCCCCACAAAAATAAGCAGCAACAGTGATTATTCCCTCCTCCTTCACTCAAAAAAATACAGATGCGGAGCAACACCCTCCCAATCCTACAACCAAGCATGAGAAAAGCCATCATAGTGAAAATGTTCAGAACAGTTTGAAAACAGCTGTGACAGTAAAACTGCATTTAACAGTTGGAAAACAGAAGGGATTTCAAGCTGCAGGGTCGCTATGACAACAACAAAAACTGTGCTGTTTTCCGCATGCACACATTTGGCCCCAGGGTTGCCAGATTCACAGTTTTCCTGCCCAAGTGGGCTAATTTGAAAATGTTGTTGCTAGGTGTAATATTTGTAGGCTACAACATTCAAACGACTCATCTTATGAGGTTTACTGGCCCTAGTGTGGCTGGATGGCAAAGTATAGGCAGATGGGTAAAATTAGTTTATAGAAGATTTGCTAGATGTGACAGATTATTAAAAAAAACATTTTATCCCATGTATTAAACTTTCATGCTTGGAAACAAAGTTTGGGATTGCAATATCAGGTAATGTTTGCCATATAGCAACAGTATGCATTAAGGTTTGTCATTTTTCTTGCTTCAGGGGTTATTACTTTGGCTATTCGGACTGTTCATTGTCGCCGGAGATTTCAACCACGCTAATCTCAAGTCAGTCCTCCCTAAATTCCATCAATATGTGGACTTTGCAACGAGAGGAACGACCGCGCTGGACCTTGTTTACACAATCATCCCCAGCGCGTACCATGCGGGGCCCCGCCCCCACCTCGCGTTCTCGGACCACATGTCTGTGTGGCTGACTCCAGCCTACACACCTCTCATCAGACGCCCCAGACCAGTTCAGAAGCAGATGAAAACCTGGCCGGCAGGAGCCATCTCTCTCCCCTCCATCATGGACATTTACACTGCCCCAAAGCAACCAGCATTGAGGATGACTCCACCCACCCTTCACACAGACTGTTCTCCCTCCTGCCATCAGGAAGAAGGTACCGCAGCATCCGGTCCAACACGACCAGACTCTGCAATAGCTTCTTCCCCCAAGCCATCAGACTTCTCAACTCAACTCAACTTCTGAACTGATGTTTTTTTGTTACATGCACAATCTCTCTCTCTCTCTCTCTCTCTCTCTCTCTCTCTCTCTCTCTCTCCAACCATTTACCCCAGATAATATGGGAAGCATTTCTGCACAAAGCATTTTGCACAAATAACTTACCTACCTCACTGGACTCAATATTTATTGCACACTGCATAATTTGCACACTACCCCCAATTATTTATTGTTCTCTGTCTGTACTGTGTTGTGTTGTCTGTCCACACTTGTATTGTGTTGCACTTGTGTTCTGTATGCACTGTGTCTATGTTGCACCATGGTCCTGGAGGAACGTTGTTTCACTGTGTACTGTATGTAGTTGAAATGACAATAAAACCCACTTGACTTGACTTGACTTGACTATTACCTGGGCAGGAACTTAAGCAGGGCATGGAAGCTGGATTTGGCCTGGATGAAGCCAGTTTTAGGCAAGATGTCCATGTGGTTCTTCATCTGCTTACACACCTCGAACGTCACCTTGAGGGCTGTATTGGCTCTGGAACACAAAGACATGCATGTGTACTGGAATAAATTATGTAAATAAATAAATAATATAAAAAATATATAATATAAATAAACTGCAAAACAAACCAAAGAAAGAGGTTAATTAAAGATGATCCTGCTATAAGCTCCTTTACCAGTATACTAGATTTCCCCTGATACACTTGCCTTGTTATTCTCCTCAGCAAAACAAATGCACTGGTAGATGCTGACCTACAACCAGAATAAGCTTTAACCTTTTATACTGTCATACGGTGGAGAATCTTCAGGGTTCTCTGAGAAGATCTGCCAGTGTACTTCCATAAGTTTTAGTTAATGAAAATGATTCAGTCAGAATTTTAATCTCTTAGTATCTAGGTTTTCACACCTCAAGCTTTTGCATACATGCTTCACTTTGGCACTGATGGCTTAAAGTGAGTTTAAACCCAGGCACATCTGAAGGCAGATGTATAAATACTGCAAGTGGCCAGAAGCGGCCCACCATGAACATCTTGGTAGATACAGTCAAGTGAACTCTCGCTGATTAGGACTTCATTAGCTGAACATATGTTAGATTATCAGCAATTTTGATTTCCAATTGGTGGGACTAATTTTGTGAGAAAAATTGGAATTGGTCTTCTGGAAGTTCCAGTTTCTTGGCATTTATGGCCTGAACTGAAGCCTAGCTCTAATAGCCACTGTTTAACACTGCCAGCATGTGATGGAGGTTAAAAACAACCGTTCACTGGTCAAACTGCTTACCTCAAAGCTATGACTGTGCCTGTGCATTATAATTTTTTTGTTAATAATTATTAGATCTATACACTTTTGAACATAAAGCTGCTTAAAATGTGTCTTTGAGCAATGCCATAGAAGAACCACTGTTGTTTACATAAATAACCATGTTTGTGTGTGCATGAAGAACCGTTACAAATCTAAAGAACCTTTACAGTCTTTAGCAATTTAAAGATTCTTCAAATTCACACAAACATGGAACCATCTTAGGCACAGTTTTAAGAATGTATAATAATGTATAATGTACTTCTGGAAAGCTAAAAAAAAAAACCACTAAGAAAAGTACACTCAGCAAGGACACACAGGAGCACCTGATTGTTTTGGACATTAATAGCTCCATGTAATGTGTAACTGTCCCCATCTTTGCCATTATTAAGGTGACCTAATTTTGATGAAGAATCCAAAGGCGGGTTGCGCCTCGTGGCAAGGAGCTTCCAGATCGAGGGATATAAATGGCTAACCATCCTGGGAATTCTCCACAGAATTCCGACTACGCACACCTACAACTGTGAGCAATGTGCCAAGGGCTTACGGCTCTCCATGACTCACCAGCACTGCCTGCGTGGTAATTTCTCAACTTACATAAAAGGGTTTTGATAGTGCTCTAATTGAGTGAGGGGTTAAATAAGGACGGTTAAAATACTCCTACAGTAATGACAGCACTGCCAGATGAATGATGAACACAGCTTACTAAATTAGTAGTTGGGTACTGCAACATCAATTAACAGCACACTGGCTCATAAAGGTCTGCTATGGTTATGTGTACTTACTATGAATATTCATATCAACTACATTTGGGGTAAAGTGAAAGCTTAAAGGAAAAGACTGGTTACCTATATGTTTCCAGATAGATTTTCTTGACTTGCTTTGTGTACATTATGAATGCGTAATTGAGTCCTTGTGTGGTGCCCTTCAAGTCAGGCTCCTCTACGGATTCTCAGGGGAGAGGGATGGGGTATCTCAACGATGAGGAGCTAGAAATTCCCTGACATTGCAGTATGCTGTTAGCACCTCATTTTCCTTCAGTGAAGTGACCCACATAGCACTCAACAGATGGGTTTGTGCTGCAGGCAAGGGCAGTGGCGGTCTAAAGAGTATAAATTGGAGACCTTCATGGAGCGCTTGGCCGATATACCACTGAGAGGCTTTCGGACACTAACATTTGGCTTGTGTTCCTAAATCAAAAGTTCATCCTAAAGTTACACAGTTTCCCCCATGCCTGCTGTAATCATTAAAAATGGACGGACGTACAGACAAAATCCACTACTGGTTTCTTCTATGGTCACTACTGTGTACTTTTAGCTATGTAATCAAAAGAAACTAACCATTCTGTATTACTGAACCATATTAATACCAATTTAAAAATTAATAATTAATTAATTTATTTTTAATAGAAGTGGTATAGAAATGGTTTAATAATACAGAATGGTTAGTTTCTTTAGATTTCTCCAAGGCCTTTTGTTTGTGGCCAATTACATCAAACCGCAGAAACTCAAAGCCGCTTCACAGCTTGATCGTCTAGTCTGGCAATTTACACTATGACAGCTGCTGAAAAGCACAACTTTGGTAGCTCACAAAAAAACATTAAAAAACCCAGCAAACTGAAAAACATCAATCTCAAGCATCAAAAAAGAAAAGAAGCTGTCTTCAGTCCCTTAGAACACATGATTTTCACAGCAGACTCCAAAAAAGAGAAACTGTAGTTCAAATTAGGCCTGGAATGAACTAGTTTTGCCTTTTGTAAACTGAGAAAAAATCCTGCCTCGGAAGAATCGTTATGGTCCTTCTATAGATGACTAGTCTGAAAAGAACATTTAAACACACTAATTTAATTAATTGCGTTTCAAACATTTTTCACAATAATAATGAAAACACTTCACAGTAAAAAAGAATCAAAAGCCCTTTGTGCTCTCATTTCTGCATTTCTAAGTTTTAACTGATTGGTTGACTTGAGTGGTTTCAAGCTAATGTGGCATTCTCTATGGAGAAAATGATGGCATACATTTAGTAGTTATTTATTAGATGATCCTTTTCAAAAAAAAAAAGTAGTTCTAAACAAGTCACCGCAAGTGTAACAACAATGGGCAATATATAAATATATATTATATATATTCTATTCTATATATATAGATTTTTTTTCCAATCATCTCCCATTACTCAACCCACTCATCAGTGCTCTCCCCCTATCGCACTTAATGCTCAAAATACTGGGAGGGTGATGACTGTTGCTGCTTGCAATTTTTTGCTGCTTGTCACTGTACAACCAACGCACCTGGAGGAAAGCATCAGGTATGCAGCACTGAGGTATGAGCTAGCACATGCCTGTGCTGGCCTATTTATTAAATTAAATGAATTAAAATTACATTTAAATTAAAAAAATAATTAATTAAATTAAACATGTTATGCTACAATCGCTGAAATCACTGCAGCACATTGAAAGCTCCTGACTCACATACTCATACATTCTGCAACCTCCAACATACGTGCACTGTATAAGTAAAATAAATCTTTCTTTCTTCTCCTGCAAATTTGTTCTCTTGTAATTTTTTAGGGTTTTTGCGTTACAGTGACGTAATGCTGGACGAAAGCATGTTGCAAAGATGTTCAGATCTAGCCCAACTCATAGTTCCTGGAAAGGAAGAACTGGCCACTCTCGGGACTATTCCTGACACGCTAATACTCATTAGTGGCTGAGTCCTCCTTGCTTCTGGCAGTAGTGTCACTATCAGTGCCTGGCAGGTCCAGATGGTGGACGTAGTGTGTGTTACAGTTACTAAGTGTGTGTGTGTGCCCTTTAGCTTTTTTTGCACACTCCCAAAAGTCCTTCTGAATTATTTTTCCATTACTTCCTTCTTTCTGTAATTCACATGTATGCTGACATAACACTGTGTATAAAGCTGCTGCTGTCAACCCACTTAGCGTAGCTGCAGCACTGGGAGGAAGACTTGGAGGATTTTCAGAGGCTTTTTTTTTTAAATATCTCTATATTAAGAATCCTGCAGCCCAAATTCAAAAGCAGTACGCAGCTCATAGGGAAAGAAAAAAGGGGGCAGAGGACTGCTTCTGTCACATGAGTGAGTGTGGGTGCTTGAAGTGTGTGTCCCATAAGAAACAAAGGATATTAATCACCTCGATGAGGAGGCTTCTCTCTGTGGCTGTGTGTGTTATATTCATGAGTGGGTGCGTGTATGTGTGTGCAATATATGAGTGAGAAACAGTGTGTATTTCTCTGTTTATTTGCAGGAACAACTGTACAGAGATACACAGGATCAAGCTACAATATCAGGTCACGTTCTGACTGTGTAAAGTACCTTTTAGATCTATGAGTGTCAGATCCATAAGTATTTGGACAATTATTTTTTTGCATCTGTGCATCACCACTGCAAGTTGTGACACTTTTGATGTAGTCTCTCAATTTCTACAGGCTCAAAAGTAAGTGGACAAACTATGGTGCCTATAAATTATTAGAAGCATTGGACATATTTGACCATAGACATCTTCCATCCTTAAGATGTTCTGCCAGGCCTTTACTGTAGCCAATTTCAGTTGCTGCTTGTTTTTGTGTCTGCAATTGATTGAACTCAAGAACCATCTGTACTGCAGCATGTGACTGAATAAGAGCATAGAATTATAACTCTATACTAAGGCTGCATGATATTGGGAACAAAAAAACAGACATCGTCATATTTTGTTGTTCTATATTGTGATATTAAAAAAAATACTTTAAAAAGGCCTTTTCACTAGAGGTCAATGTTTCTAATATGTCATAATGCCCTCTGTGTATCAATAATTGGGGCAAAATAAACAATACTGGGCAGATATATTTCAGATATTTTCCTTTTGTATCAAGGAAGTTGTAGCAGGATGTGTTTAGTTGAACTTGCCTTACATGGCACTGCACATTCGATGCTGAAACAATATATTGTGCAGCCCTACTCTACACAGAATTCATCCTGATACTTCTATCAACCATTATGTCTTGTTGTCTTTCATTTTTGAACTCATCAGTGCATTCCTTAACCTGTAACAATTTTATAATTGTCCCTGATATGGCCTTATTTTATTATTCATCTGATTATTTTACTCCTGTGGCCCACAGTGACAAATATACCTGCTGAAAGCAAACCTGAGGGGTTGAGAGATGGACACTGTATTAATGTGTATAATTATCCACATGTTTGTAGACACAGAGACTAAACTAGCTAGAGTAAAGTTAACCTCATCTGGGTTACAGTTTATGCTAACAATATACTATATATATATATATATATGTTTGTGTGTGTGTTACAGAAATGATCAGATCTGCTTAGCTGTTTACAGGGAGCTTATAGACTTATACCATATATAAAGTCTTTGTAGTTCTATAATTATCGTTTCTCTGCATTCTTAGTTAGCCTCCTTTCACCTCCTTTCAATGGTCAGGACCTCACAGGACCACCACAGTGCAGGTAGTATTTGGTTGGTGGTCAGTAGAGTATCATGTTTGCCAGTATCATGTCAGTGTTACTGCAGTGCTGAGAATGACCCACCACCCAAATAATACCTGCTCTGTGGTGGTCCTGTGGTCCATCCTAACAAAGTATGCAGAAATGAAAAGATTGACTACAGTCTGTTATTAAAGAACCACAAGGTGCTGCTATATGTACAGTGGCAATGATAAAATGGACAGTGAGTGTAGAAACAAGGAGGTGGTTTTCAAGTTATGCTGACATTTTAATTAAAACATTACGCACACTCTGCAGAATATAGAATAGCACCATAAAGCTCTAGTGGTAGCTTTAGCACTAGCTCATCTCAAGAGCAGTCTCCATCACTTAAGGCCTCCTGTTTTGACATGAAAACCTGCCATAATTCTGTTTTTTCTACTGTGTTAGCACTGATATGGATGCCACCAGATGACTCCATGCTCTCCTAAACACTTTGCATATTTTGTTGCTGCCATAGTGCTTAATACCCAAACCTGACCACCAGCTGCCACTGCTGTAGCTCACTCTGAGCTGCTTTTAGAAGTGCAGCATTGTGCATGGCAAAGCAGAGTACCATCTAATCCTTTTTGATGTTGTTGAAAGTTGAAAGTTCTAGTTGCTGGGAACCCCTGGTTGCTGGGTTAGCAGCTTGGCTGTTGCTATGCCAACCACAGAGACAACAGAAACAGGTGGAGTGAGCTCATTTTTTCTGCACAGGTTTGCATAAAACAAACTAGAAAGTATTCAATCACGAATAACAATTATTTATATGACTATGTTTATCTATAGCTAAAACATCATGATCATAAGAGGACTAACAGGTACCCTTATATAGTGTATTATAAATATGTGTAACAGAGGGGGGGTTTAAAAACATAACATCAAAACACAGCATCTTAGGATATTAGGTCTTTCTCAGCTTGAAACAAGTAACAATTAAACCAAACAGTGCTTCATTAAAATGCAATAATTATGTATACAAGGTCAAAAATTTACATTTGGTTGTATCTTGACCAAACGCTTTTGGCAGACATCAACAAGCTAGCAGAACTCTTCGCTTCATGTTAGTCTGCTTTATCCATTCCTTTGACTTTCCTATTGTACTCTGTGTCTGTCAGAGCAATGAGTGCTGTGAAACAAATCCAGTTGATGTAGGCACAGAGAAGCTGCCAGCTGTAGCCCATCAGGATCACTGACAGGAAATTATGGATTAAGTTAAAAGACATTTTGTCACTTTTTGCACCACTGAATTAATCATTTATGTGGGTGTGGGTATATTCTTTGACCATGTATGTATAAAACGGGCTAAAATAAAAAAAAAAATCAGTTTGTTTAAATGACAGCCCACTGCTGTCATGACATTCACATCCATTATAAGTGTGGGCAGACCACACCAGTATGTACGACCCCATATCCCGACATTGGATAGAAACAAACTGTGAGCATGTGTGTGAGAGAACTAGAGAGAGGAGGGGAAACAGCAGCAAACAGAGGCTTGTTAAACCAGGCAGGGGTGACAGGATGAAGGGCTTATTTTGAGTGGTTTTTAGACAGCAGAGAGCTAAAGAATGTGTCAGCTACTGTCAGAGACTTTTTTGTGCCTTGATTTAAATACTTCACTTGATTTAAACACTAATCAAATGATGCACTTTTAAAGCTTTAAGAAAGCACATGCAGGCATGTTTCCGTCTTATCAAGACTATTGCGTGACAGTGCGAGTAAACAAATATTGTGTGGATCCAATTAAGTGAATCTGTGTATGTGCACGAATATGTGTGTGTGTGCGTGCTTTTTCCAAGGGTGGGTACAAATACACACACAGTCATCAGCACATGCAATGATCTGTTCAAGTTCCAGATGGCTACAGTACCAAATCCGCCAATGTGACGTGAACCCGTAGCTACACACACACACACACACATACGCACTCACCCCAGTAGACATGCACAGAAGCAATCACTGCAAGTGTACGTTAAAGCCTGACCAATACGCAAGTAAGACAATGTATAATACAACTATTTATATCTTTTTTTGGTTTTTATGACTATAACAGATTTGCAAAGTCACTAATTAATCAAAGATGGCTCAGGATGTGGCAGAATTTATAAAATGTAAAAATCTCTAAAAATAAATGCTTCTTAATATTTTTTTAAAGCAAAGAATACATTTATTGAGTTAAGGGGCTCCTAATTGTATAAATATTAAGTATGTAACTTTGGCTTGGGTGAAAAAAGCAACCCTGTTAACTTTTTAGCCTTGTTTGCAATTCTTCAGATATTGGGTACACTAGACACTGGGTGTTGGGAATTGGCCTGTGTTACAGCTCTGTTTTATGTGGGTTTGCATTTTAAAAAGGACACAACAGTGTTTGGGGTTCACATAATGTCTTTTCCATGTACTGAACTCTTAATATTAAACTATGCCAGGATAAATACACTTTTCCAGTCTATGGCCCCTTTAAGACCATCTAATTTCTAGCTTGAGTCCTATCACCATTTCCAACACATAACAATGCTCACAAGAAACATGGAGATATACTTTAAGATGTATGTATATGTCTATTCAGTGTGTTTGGTGATGTGTTGTTCTGTAGTACTTCATTATTTTTATATATACTTTTGGACCACAGGACCTCTTTTGGATGGATATTTCTGGTTGCAGCAGTGTTCTAAATTAGGTTAATGGACACAATAAGGTATAATGTTGTATACAAAAGTTTTAACGCCACTGTAGACGCAAGTTATTTGGAGGGAGGTTGGGTACTTATATACCTTATTACTTGCTTTTAATAGTTTGTAGCTCCACTGCAAAACTACAAAAGTTTACTTTGTACACCAAACTTTTGCATTTGGGGTACAGCAAAACTTCTTAACCTAGGATATTGTTCCATAAGTCCACAATTCAGATGCTGACCTTACCTGCTTTGAACTTCAATGCTGTCTTGGTACAGGCGATCATACATGCAGATCCTCAGGTCCATGCTTGGTTTGGTCACCCACACAGGAACACTTTCTGCAATACCACGAGCTGACACCACAATCTGTGTGTTTAATACATTAGAATGGTCAGTGCAGGGCAAACAACATGAAAAACAACCCCTTAAAGTTCTGATTTTGCAGTGCTCTTTACCGCTTTACAGTCCGGCTGTGAGAAGGTAATCTGGATATCTAGCTTGGTTTCTCCCGGAATGGTCGGTGTGAAAATAATGGGCAGTTTGACACTACTGAAGGGGCCAACCTCACCCTCATGCATCTAATGGGGGAAGAGGAAAGCACAAAGTCTCTGGGTAACTTCTTTCGTCCTCTGGAGATACAACTGATACAAGCTGATACAACTTGGCAAATACAAGTTAATTCACACATGGCGTCAGTGACCAAATGAGAATCTTGAAAAGGCATGGAAAAAGCATCAGCATCAAGAGATAAGAAAAGAGGAAGAAGAGAAAATGGCAGCAATGGCTGAAGACCAATCAATAATGGGATAAAATAGAACACAATTAAACCTTTCCTGCCTAACATTGTAGTCAATTTAATCTTTTTGCCTTTACAATTTTTTTTCCAGTAACAGTGGATGCAACTCTGCCTTTCTTTCCTCCTGCTTTATTTCCATACCAGTCAAATATAGAAGTATGTCCAAATTATACTGGCAATTTTCTGTAATTGGTTGGTTTCCTTGTGCATCACCCATGCAATCGATGCCCACTGGGGCTTATGACCCTATGGCTGTGCAGCTATCACATGGGATACTTACTTACTCTCTATTGTTCATATATATATATATATATATATATATATATATATGTATATATATGAATATATATATATATATATATATATATATATATATATTATTTTAGTCTAAATTAATATATATTTAAGATATAAGACATAAATTCATATATATTTTGCATATCTTAATAATAATACTAATTGCATCAAATGGTCACTATTAATAATGCTTAGTGCATATTATAAGCACAATGTATATAAATATTAACAAAATTATTGAGGAAATATGTTGACGGTCTGTCAACAAAACTAGTACTACATAAGGTATGTTCAGTATAGTTTTTGGTTTCTATGTTTGCTAACATTTTCTATGAGCTGGATCTGTCAACAAAACTAGTACTACATAAGGTATGTTCAGTATAGTTTTTGGTTTCTATGTTTGCTAACATTTTCTATGAGCTGGATCTGAAATCTGCTTATGTATGTTCAGTATAGTTTTTGGTTTCTATGTTTGCTAACATTTTCTATGAGCTGGATCTGTCAACAAAACTAGTACTACATAAGGTATGTTCAGTATAGTTTTTGGTTTCTATGTTTGCTAACATTTTCTATGAGCTGGATCTGAAATCTGCTCTACAGTTACCCCAAGCACCTAAACTGCTAAGTTAAGTAAAATGTTTATCTACATACTTCACCGATGCTTATTTCAGTGTCCTCAGAGCCATGGTCCTGTTCGATCTCTGCAGTGCTCATCTCCAAACACTTGTCTTCTGAACCCTGATCAGTTCCTGTTGCTTCTGCATCTACGTGGGCATTAGAGCTGGTGGGGGATGTATCTAAAAATCACAATAGGTCATAAATGATCTCACAGAAGTACAGTCTTCTTTCAGTTCAGGATTGTATATACTATTTGCTGAGAAATTTGCACCAGTGAATTGGTAGCCTGTTTTTGTGTACAGGCACTGATGCACATATAGGCCCAAGTCACTCCTTTTTTTAAAGATTTACTTTACATTTAACTAATTACTCACTAAAATGGACAGCATAGGATATAACACAACTGCCCCAGAAAATGTAAGATTTGATATACTGTAGTTATACCATGGCTACAACAATCAATTTTAGAATGATTAAAGCTTACTCTAACTGCACTATGTGTTTATAGTAGTATTGTCTCAATACCATATTGTTTTTACTTCATTTTTGTTACCAAACAAACAAAAACAAGTCACACAATTTTCACTGCTTCCTGACAAACAAATGTTTTATTTTATTACATACAGAAAAATACAGCTTTTTACATCTTAAATTAGTTTTATTAGCAAAATGTACAAACTTTCAGCTTCTTTCAATAAACCAATCAAACAAGCAACATATAAATTGCTCAACACAACAACACAAGTGCTTTTTCCAAATTCATCACAAAATGCCACTTAATGATGACTGCAGTCTCAGAATTATTTAACCCCTTCATGACAAATGTCTTTAGTACTAAGTATGCCAGTATGATTCATCTTTTCTTCTCCAGACATACTGCTGATCCAAATGCCCAAAAAGTTCCAGTTTTGTTTCATCCCTCCACAGAACAGAATCCCAAAACTTGTGAGGAGAGATGAATCAAAACTGGGGTGTTTTGGGGGGTATGTTTGGATCAGTGGTATGTGTGAAGGAGAGAAAATGAAGCATATACTGAGAAAAGCACCCTCCCTACAGTGAAGTATGTCTTGGCGATGCCCTGGGGCTGCTTTGCTTCCTCTGGCACTGGAAACCTGCAGTGTGTGCAGGGCCAGATGGATTCTATCAAGTGTCAGGAAATCCTAGGAGAAAACATCATGTCCTCCATGAGAAAGCTGAAGCTTGGCTGTCAGTAGACCTTCTAATAGGACAATTACCCCAAGCATACCTCAAAGTCCACCAAACCCCTGAAGGTTTTAGAGTGACTATCACAATTGCCTGACTTAAACCCCATAGAAACTCTCTGGTGAGATTTTAAGAAGGCGATTGCAGCATGCAAACCCAAGAGTATTAGTGAACTGGAGGACACTGCCGATAAGGAACGGGCTAAGATTTCTAAAGAACATTGCCAGAAGCTGGTGTCTGGCTATGCATCATGGTCATGAAGGGGTTGAATAATTCTGAGACTGCAGTAATCATTAAAAGTGGCATTTTGTGTTGAATCTGGGGAAATATTAGTTGTGTCATGCTTTTCTGATTTATTTTAAACAACTAATGTTTGTAAATTTTGCTAATAAACCTAATTTGCAATGGGGGTTGAATAATTTCACATGCAAAAGCATAGAACTTGGGGTCATTTGCCTCCCGTGTAGGTTTTAAACCTTAAATGTGTTTGGCACTTATGTGTCATTTACAAAAAATATTTTTTAGAGAACCATCCAGTGAAATATTCTTTAGGGAAGCAAGAGCTGTTCTTCGATGGTATAAGCCATTTTTTATAATAATACATTTTAATAGTGTACAATGTCATGTAAAATACAATGTCACAGATGTTAGTTATGTTATAGTTATTGTTGCTTACCCAAATATTTCACCTTGCAAGCCTCTTTCAAATATCTCATAAATGACATTTTCACAGACTGTACATTTGTTGTACGCAACAACATCAAAATACCATGACTCACCTGTTTGTATTTCTGTGTAACTTATGCATGCAGTGCTTTCTACCTCAGGTTCAATTTGTTCTGGGACAGGATTCAAAGCAGGAGCTTTCACACTGCTGCTGTCAGCAGGGACCTAGGTGGGAAACATCTTTTACTATTTAGAAATGCATACTGAATATTAGGTGACTTCTAATAGTTTGAGAAAGGGTGCCAACTTTTCTTTTCAAAATTATTGCACAATTAAATACTTGAGATATAAAGGTAAGCAATAGTGGAAGAAACCAAAGAGCTGTAATGTAATGTCTCTAAAAGCCACATCACAGAAACTATTACATCAACAGCTATGACAATATTGAGGCCAGATAGCTTTAAGCTAGAATGCATTTTAAAAACACAATTCAAGGTGTTTTCTTTATCTGTACATACCATGATCAAAATTACATATAAACACTTGGTTCACAGCTAATAAATACACTCACACTGCAGGCATTAAAAGCTCTAGTTTTATCACTCACTATCACTGAAACTAATCAGTAAATTTCTCTACAACATTTAATGTCAAAATGACTGAAAAAGACCTTTTACATCCCAGCGAGGTAGACTTCCCCCTTAGTAGCTTAACTGCATTTCTATTATTATCTCAAAAATCTCAAGAGAGACACTTTCTTGAAAGACAACTTCATACTCATGTAATTGGACTAAGGGCTAGAATGATGTGTTTGTTGTCTTGGCTAATTTTTATTGTTACTGGGCAAAATTGGGCCAGATATCTTGTACCTACCATTTTTTGTGCATTTATTGGATCCTTTCTATCATTCTCAAACTTTTCAAGAGAGCCATTTCTCATGTTCTGACATAAAATCAATCATAATCATAAAATAATCCAGTGCTCGTTGCCTTGCTTGGACTTACCTGTGTTTTAGAAGATGAATGTTTGGATAGTGGAAGGCAATTGGTAGAGAGGGGAGCCACTGCAAATCTAGTACCCAAAGCCCCCCTGTTGGTCAGGGTGATTACCCGTGAAATTGTCTGCCCGACCACATGGGTGCCAAAGTCAATGAGGCTGCTATCAACAACCATCTGGGGAAAACAGAGAGAGAGAAGATAGACTTAACATCTTCAGAAAAAAACTCTTGTATTTATGACACTTATAGATAATATGATTTGTATGAACACTCAATATCAGAGACGTTCTCACCTCACATCTTTTCCTTGTGCACTTGACGGTTACAAAAAAAGAGCCAGTAGCTGATTGGAACTGAATCTCACCATCCAAATTTCCATTGAGCTAAGAAAGGAAAGCAAGCATTGAAATTTCATGAAATATCTTACAAATAGATTAAATAAAGAATCTGCTAAGAGAAAGTTTGTGTGTGAATATTAGTGCTTGAACTTTCATAAATTGGGAAGTATAAACCTAGGACAGAGCTACACTCTTAAAAAGAGTTATTTAAGGGTTCTTTACTAAAGGAAATAGTTCTTGGATTCCTAAATGTGTGTGTGTGTAGTTAAAAGCTTCTTTGCAATGGTGAAAAACATTTTGTATTTAGTTCTATACAGAAACTTTTCAGGACTACATACTATCTACCTATAGTGCAATTCAGCTGATGCTGGTTTGTGAAACCACACGCAATCAAGTCTTTATGCATCAGTGAAAGGGCAACACTGGGAGTCCCGTCCCTTTCTCTCCCCATAAAATCTATAAAATCAGACAAACCACGGAGAGATTTAGCAGTTTTTCAAAGTACACATGATAGGTTCCATCACTGTGTTCTTCTGTTCTACTGGTTTGGAGAAAGCTAATGTAGAGTTTTTGAATGTGGTATCAGGATGTACAAATACTAAGATAGTTAGAAGCAAAACATGGCTGCTATATCAAAAACAGATTACCTAAAACATGTGGCCAACAGTGCAAGCAACTGATCTATGTTATAGGAGAAGAATGCGGTGCGCTTCTCAGGACAAAAGGGCACCACAGAGGGACTACAGGCCAAGACTTTGTAGAACTAAGATCCTGTTGGTGTGGCGAAACCGATAACACCATTACCTGCCAGTAAGCAACCACACCATGCGGGAGGACTCCCAATGAAATGGGAGCTAAATCTTCAAATGACACTCCTCACTATAGCAGTAAGCACTTGATACAGAATTCACAATGGCTACCAGGCATTTTCAATGGAATGCTGCATTTTGTAAAAGCAAAATTGTGTTTGACTGGGTTTTAATATGGAAAATATTTTGAAGTACTTCTCGATGGTTTGTCAACTTGAGTGGTTCTAAAAAGCAGCATTTCCGATACTCTGCTTTACAACTCTGCTTTAGGTCAAGGTCTGTTTAATAGGACAATAACTTACTTCTTCTCTTAATGCACAGGCTTGACTTTGGGCATAAATTGACCAATCTTGCTTTCTGAACTATCATCATGGTATACCCATGGTAACACCCTACTAAAACTAATTTGGAGACACAGCAGCCAACTTGCCTTTGTAACTTTAAATTCCTGACAAAGAGACACTGTCTAACCCACACAGCATTAAAACATCCAAACCTTTCAATTTAATTTGTTCAAGCTTCTCATGGATGGTGTTCTAGAACTTGTAATACAGCTATTTGTGTCTTAACTCTGTACTACATGTACAATCTCAAAGACTATAACCCAAAAGCCTCAGCATCACCCTTCAGGAAACCCAAAAATACATCCTGAGAACCTATGGTACCTTAATGACTGGTAAGTGTCATGGCTTTGAAAGCATTGGATACTAGCATCTTTTTACACAGCCCCTGCAGTTCAGGGACATGCACCACTAGGTTTCACCACATTTTAGAGGTCTGCAGGCTTAATCCATTCTTAAAACACCTGTTTCGGATATACCCATTGCCCCTGACCACAAGCAGCTCCAATCCTTGTAAAAATGTAACAGAGCAGAACAAAGTAGAATATGATTTTTGATTTGGATTGCTGAAAAATATGGCTTTTGTCATCTAAACTTTCAAATGTTTGCTTTCAAATGAATGAGATTTTAAATGATATAGTGGTTGAACTGCCTGTCACGACATGAAGTAAATGACTGTTGTTGTTTTTTTCACAGTGTAAGCAAATTGAGTATATGGGTTTGCTTTCTTGCTATTCACCAGGTGTATCCTTTATTGTGTGCCATGTACAACTACTACGAATAAATCCACAGCTACAAGGAATGACTGAGATTCTCCATAATGTATTCAAGTTGTAGTAGAAATTAATAATATGTGTAAAAAGAGAACTTACCACAGGTTTGAAAACAGCCTCTAGTTCACATGCCATACCTGCAGACATGGGCCCAGGAGGCTCAAAACTGAATTCAGAACAGAGAAATGGACATATACAGCAATTCAAACACTCATATAGAGAACACTGCTGTTGTTTAAAGAACATGATGCACTTTCACCAAATCTCACAAAACAAAACATCATTATATGCAAATAAGTGGTTCCACATACACTTTGTGTTTAGGAAAAACAACTAAACTGAAGCAGCAGCATCTGATTTTTTTTTTATCTAATAAAGTGCAGGTAAAAGTGGCCCGATCTTTTTCATCATAGGGAACACAGATGTGTTATGTGTGGCAGTGTGAACGGCACGTTCATATGTAGAAATGTTGAAATCTCATACATGGCTGTGTGACTCAGATCAGAATTCATGCAACTTTTACATCAATCAAACTTAACATTTCTCATAAATGCGCAGAAGGGGGAATGGGCAGCAGTGAGGGAGGTTCAGTGGTGGGAAAGCAAAGTAACAGACCTCATAATAATTTGGGCTAATGTCTCTTTTCAAACTAAATTAGAAGGCACATATCGCAACTGCAATATCGCATACCGCAACCACAATTCTAAAGATTTTTTTTTTCATGCTGAATGAACCAATAGAAAGGATGCAAAATGATGTTGAATAACATCTTTTAACACTGACTTTCAAGAGGATATTTTACCGTCTCCTGTAAAGTTGTTATTTTGGAGATGCCAGGTTTTGTGTGACAGCAGCAAAATATTACTTATACATATTGCTCATGAGAATGCACTACTGTCAGCAGCTTTCTGTCATGATATATGAAGCAATAAGCACTTTTTCATAACTTCTTATTTCTTATTCTTATGGTCTTATTCTTATTCTTATTTAACGATTAGAGTACTGACTGCAACCGAGATAAATCTATTTGCTGACATAGTGTATGTTTGGAAAACATTGCACTTGTTTTTAAAAAAACTAAGCTGAAAAGACAATTTAGAGCATCCTCTTTTCAGTTTATAGCAACCATTATTGTGCACTTTTAAAACGATGTGTTATTCATTATTGTAATCAATGGTTTCACTGTCTTAATTTTAAAGAACCTGATTTTGTTTTAAAAAAGCATCTGCAGCACAAGATAGTGGCATGTGATTTTAGCTTGAATTTTTAAAAGCATAAGAGTCTAACAAGAGAAAACAAGTGATCAATATCTCTTTTTGCAATACTATTTGCCTTCAGCTCAGACCCAACCTTCAAAAATACAAAGCAATCAATACAGCATGGCAAAGCACCAGTAGAAGCAAAACGCACAGATGGATGGATGGAAGGCTGATAACTAACTCACGGACAGGCAGCCTTCGTTTTTTTTTTATTTTTTTTTTTTTTAAGATTTTAAGTCTGGTATCACGGATGCACCATCTGCCTGCACCAGATTTTCCCAACCCACATTTTCATCTTTATTTTTTCCCCATTTTACTTTCTTTTCCCTCTCACTCTTTCATTTTAGTTTATGGAGATATGTCGGCAGTCTTTTCTGATTGTTACAGATATGGAAACACCTCCCACTCTCACAGGTTATCAGCTCCTCTCACAAACATCCATTTGCCTGTCAATATTTTAACAGATATACACACGGTTCTGTGCTTGCTGTCTCTGGCCTCCCTGGGTCTGTCTATCTTAAGCAAAGCCTGCCTAGGAGTTTAACAGAAGATGTAAAGCCCAGTTTATTTATTGGAGGTTACCAAGATGAACAATTTGGTGATTTATGGTTTGAACTGGGTTGATTTAACATCTTATATGTTGCAATTATGACTGACATTTGTATCACACTAATGCATATACTGCTATACTGTTTCAGTACACTGTTTGCACCCATTATTCCTCACAAAAGACCTGTAGTTCTGTGACATTCAGGGCCTCTATCCACAGATTTTCAATGATGTTTAGGTCAGAAGAACTGTCAGGGTCATGGCAAAACCAATCCGCTTGAGCTAGTACACTACTGCCCTACTGTCGAAGCCATCCTCGTTTCATTTTTTTTTAGCTAGTATTGTTTAATTCTTGCTGGTATTCAATCAAATCCATTCTTCCTTCTACAAGCATGATCAATCCACCCTCGTCTCTATGAAGGTCATGTCGGTTCAGGTGTTGCTGCACAGTAGAACAATGCACCACCACTCCAGAGTCACCTTAATCTTCATGTAGATCTTTTGCAGTCCATTGCCTTTCTAACAAGTCTACGAGACTTTTCAGACATCAACTTGATGTTCATCATTCTTGTTCTATGGCAACTTAGATAGTATACCTATAGTATTTTCTTGCTTTGCGGACATTAATTATTAAACATTTTAGAGTGCTACACAGCTGCTTAGAGGAGCCAAATGGCTGCTGATTGTTCGGAAGGTTTAAGGAGTCCATTATAAAGCTTGGAAGTGTGCATCACCTGGACTTTTCTAGCAAAGAGTGTGAACAAGCCATAGCTTAGTTATCTGAAAAAAGATTAATTTGTTGTGATGCCCATACTTTTGAATAGTGTTCCTTTTCTTTGTTTTACTATAAAATTGTAGAAAACAAAATTATTTAATGCCTTCATGTCTTTTGGAGATCAGCCCAAACTTTTGCATGCCACTACTTCTACCAACAAGTTGTCATGGCTCTGCATATAACCACTGACTTTGAAGAACCATTTTAAGGATGAAAAATACATGTTACTACTGAGATAAAATTAATTGTACAGAATTTTGTTCGCATCTCAAATGGAGACTCATCAGCCAGCAGCCAAGCAGTGATGGACCACCCAAGGCCCCAGACCTCAATGTCACTGAATGTGGTTGGGAACATTTGAATTATGAGAAGCATAAAATGCTTTAAAGGTGTTGGAGAAAATGTTGGAGGGGTGGAAACATCGCTTCCGATTCCATCAGAAAAACTAAAAGCTAATCTCCTGAAAATATATTAAAGATAGACACACAAAATACTAAAACATTTAATATTATATTTAATTTCTAATGTTTCCTTTCCTGTTCTGTATTTCCTGACAAGGAAAAGAAATAGGTGTTCTTCAGTTTTGATTTGAGCTATAAAGCTAATGTAGCTAACAGGTAAAAAACCTACTACAACAAACATAAAGTACACATGTATAAATCAGTACACATATATGTATTTTTATGCTGACACTTTTATATGGTTCTTTCCTATGAATAAAAGCCTCTTGTATAAGATGTTGAATTAACATCAATCAAGTCAATAAGTTCTGCTTTTGTTATGGATCATTGCTCTTTACAACTATATAGAACCATTTTTGCTGAGTGTACATTTTCATTTTCATCTAAACTATCAATTTAAACGTTTTCTACTTTGGGAACTATGTTGCTAGCTTGGGAACACTGGCCTGGTTTAGCTGTTCTGAAATTTCTTCTTTCAAAACTTAAAATTGTTGTTTGCTATAGTCTAAGTGTGTTTATTGACACCTTGTCAGTATTGATGTTGTGACCTAACCTTGATTGTTGTTTCCGAACTGTATCTTTAACTCACGCAGCACAATTAGGTTCAAAAAGTTGTTTCTCCTAACAAAACTCTCTATAATATATGCAAGGTGGATGATGCTATTATGTCCCTTATGTGTTTTTCAGGGTCTATTTTTTGCTGCCTCTACATGGCTTGTGCCAACAGTCTGTCTCCCAGCTCGAATTAGCCTGCCAGATCACAGCTTTATAAAATCTGGTTAATTTATCCCAGGTGAGTTCAAGGTAATGGGTTTAGCTCTAAGAGTTCCACTAATGAGCTGCTTCCACTCCCTACCACCCAGCCTAAGGAGACAGCGGGAACTGCTGCTTTGCCCTATAATGTTCAATTATTGCAATGCTGAAAGGGACCTTGGGCAAGTGTGCACTGACCCCTTAATGCCATGATTTGTCATCATTCTACTTCTTCTGCAATTAATGAATTGTATTTCAAGTACAATGAAGTCTATTCAACACTACACTGCTTTGTCATGCATTATAATATAACATTTGGTGCCCATCGAAAGTTTGGGTAAAGTTGACTTTTCAAACTAATGTTTATGTTAAGTTATTAAAAGCATCCAAGAACACAAGGGTGTTACAAATTAAACCAGAGTAAAATGGTCAAGTTTGTCTAATAGGAGGGTGCCAATGTGCCAGTTTGGCAATATTTAGATTTTTTTAAACAAACAAACAAATACAAGGTATCTGTGCAGAATATAGTTATCATTATTAATTATAGTGTATATTAAGTAATATTAGAAGTTACCACAGTTGGTAATTACATGGTTATTATAATACAATCAGGGTAGGGCTCTGTAGTGTAGCACTCTGCAATTCAATTTGGATCATAAAAATAGTTCTGTAGATTTGGTAGTCCGGACTACCTCGCGATGATTTGGGAGAAGACTATGATAGATGATGGAGAACTTAAAGTAATTTTGGGCTGGAGTTTGGCAGGGTGGTGGAGGGTTGCGAAGACTTGTTGTAGACACATGAACAAGGTAGAGAATTTATAAATTGTTGGATTAGGGAGAAGGGGTTTCAGGCATGCTCCTCCTCCCAAAATTGAGTTATTTCATAATTCTACTTATCGTAATATTCCTGCAGGTAATTTTTCTATCTTCCTAGGCTAGATGCTGCCACTGCCATCAGCAGCTGGAAAAAGAGACAGCACAATTGGCCCTGCTCTCTCTGGGTGGGTAGATGGCTCTTTCCCCACATCACTTCAGTATGATGCTGGCCGGCACAGCTGTCAGTTAGCCACTTCTTTTTGAACGGCAGCCATTTCGAAAGAGGCAGTGGCTGGTTGCACATGTCAGTCCTCCCAGTGTCAAGAGTATTACATGTGATAGGGGGAAAGTACTAATGATTAGGCTGGGCAATTGGCTATCTGGAATTGTATATAGAATCATTAAAAAATGTTTAAATATCCCCTAAAAAGGTCTCCACTATTGTTTTACAGGCATTGTCAATGCTACAATCAGGGTAGCTTCTGACATCCATATGGATCTAACATTATCATGCAGCCCCTTAATGTAGCTATTTAAAACCATCTTCTTCATTTTTTTTAAAGGAACAGGGTATATACATATATATCACATTCACAAATATAATGTGTCTTTCTGACTGTGGTATTGTGTGAACTTGTTAAAAGCACTTTTCAGCACTTTGAAAAAATATTAAATGTCATTTGTGGACAAAACGGGACTGTATGAAGTGGCCTCAAAGGCTTCAAGTTGTAGGACGTAACGTAATGTTTTTCTGGAAACAGTAATAAATCAGATACATGATGAAGGAGATGAAATGGGGGAAGGGATGCATGCATGCCATGCTGGGAAAAAAGACATATTTCTCATTAGCAGGCTGTTGAAAAAGCTTAAAAAAAACTTTGATATGTAAAAACTGGCAAAAAAAATAATAAAATAAATCAAACAGTATCTGTGTCATCAACCCATTTCCTGTGTGTGGCGAACTGAGACAAGAAGCTGTGTGTGTGTGTGTGTGTGTGTGTGTGAATGCATGTGACACTGAAACTCAGGAGAGGGGGCTCTGGCATAAAGCAAAAGAACGCAGGGAGAGAAAAAGACAGAGAGACAGAGAGAGAGACACATAAAAGAGAGAGAGAGAGAGAGAGAGAGAGAGAGAGAGAGAGAGAGAGAGAGAAGAAGCCATTTTTAGAATTTCTGGGGGCGTCAAAGGAGGCACAGACATATGGCAAAGAGAGCAGAGTCTTACTACTGCTGCTCACTTCCATACAAACACAGATTGATTCGGATTCCATAAATACCCAACTTGACAGGAAGGGGCGAAATGTACAAGAATAATAAACCTCAACAGCGCAAAATACGTAAAAGACCATTTCACTACCATTTACAGAACTTACACCACTGGTCTTACAAGCTACCTGGGATTTTGTGAACTGAGGATCTGTGATATATACTACATACTGATTACCAGGGTTGGGAGGGTTACTTTAAAAATGTATTCCTCTACAGATTACTGATGACCTATTAACAGACAGGATTATTATACACTAAGGTAAATTATTCAGTAACTACAAGGATCTCTGTACAATCTGGTGGGGCTATTCTTTGGCAATAGAAGTTTATAATAACACTTTGGGCCCGCCATATAGCCATATATTCAAATAAGGACAAAAGAAAACGTGTGTATATGTATAAATGATAAAAAATTCACATAAAAACATCACATTACATGTGTCTACACCAAATACCACAGCATCTCATATCCACATCAAACACTCCTCATGAAGCACATCCCCTGTCTACTAAATTATATATACCATTGCTGCTGGAACAAAACTGAAAAATTCACAGGGAAAGGTAAGAAGTCATACTTTTTAGAGCTAATGTAAAAAGATTGTAAAAAATTATGTTATTTTATTTTATAAGTGATCTTGGATGGATATATTGGTCCATTCAACAAGAAATGTTCATATTTTAGGCTAAAACAAACAGCTTATGCTGCCTTGAAGTCATGTTGGAAATATTGTATTCCCGAGATGCATGTGCATGTGAATGCCACCACAAACCCGTATTTTTGATGAGCCAAGACTTTCCAAGTTGGGGATGCATCAACAAAAAAACACTGCAGTCTATTTTCTTAAATGGTTTACGCTCGTCCACATGTGAACACATAACAGATAAGTAATCATATTTATTACTGAATAAAAATATTGCTCACCTAATGCTTATACTTCACTCTTTGTTAGTTTTGTTTGCAGTAATTGAAAATACACTTGCTCTCTGCTCGCAACAGAACAACAGCAGTAAACAAGCATTTTCCCCAGGGTGTTTGTGCTGTTTTTGACCAAAACCACTCAAACAGAAATGACATCTTCATAGGCAGACTTGAAGGCAGCATTAGACCAGCATGAATTCCATGTTTATCTAAAGTGGTCTAAACTGGTTAATGCTGGTCTTGTTTGCTGGTGTATGCTGGTTTTGCTTGCAGGGCATTGTAAATGGCTGCTGGCTTTTTTTAGAGTATGTAGGAAACTAAAAAACATCAAAATGGAATATTTGAAAAGGTTTCATTATGTCAGTCGAGTTGTTGTGAGTAATGCTATTAGTACTAAAATATTACACAGAAACACACCTGCACACTTAATTAGCAACAGAAAGGATAACACAGCGTCCAGCAGTCGATTAATCATACAGCAGTCCTAGTTGCGTATGGTGATTCTCAATTTAATGGTGCTTTTCTTATCTTTAAATATTTCATTAAATACAAGTGGAGTTTTTAAAGCTAAAAACACATTTATTGCTGATAGGCCTAATTTACATTGGACAGTGATATTCTGTTCCTTTCTGAGTAAGATGCTCTTACTGAGAAAAGGTAACGGACAAAAGGGAAGCTGCTGGTGTTGGCAATGGACAGGCCACTGCAGATGTTTGGTAATATTAGGATGGTTTGGAAACAGCAAATTTAATTATTAATACCTCAGGTTTCTTGATGCTAAAAAGGAATTATCTTGATATGGTTCTTTTGAAGAGAAATTATATAAATGAATGGTGAATCTTTCCGAATTTTGCACAGTGTTGTTTACAATCAATTAAAACCAAACTCTGACCAATTATTTAGATGCTCACCTCACGGCTATGAAATCCATGAGGTTCTGTGAAACTCCCAGAAGTCTGCAGTAATTTGTGCCATGAGAGACATTTGTAAGTATAACCTTCTTCTTGTATGTCTTTCCAACATCAAAATCCTGCAAAATAGCATGGTGTCCTATTAATTCAAGCTCTAGTACACACTGACACAAGTTTAAAAATACAGCAGTGGTCAAAATGAACTGCTCAGTTGTACACGTCATACAATGAGGTTTTGGGTGTTTGAAGGGATCCGTTACTTTTTTAAAAAAATGACTTGCTGTGCCAATAAGATGGCAAGTTGCCATATTGTTCATCAAGTGACAGAGTGGGTAAAAGACTGAAGACATTTAGGTGATGCCATGGAGAACACAGTTACTAGATGGTGTAAAAAAAGTGTGTACAAAAGAACAATCAACCCACTATAGGAGGTATGTGAGGCAGTTAGATAAGAGCCTACTGATAGACACTTCCAATTGTCTTTGCTGTGTATTAGTGATCAGTACAAAAAACATTTGAGCAATTCTTTTTGACTTCCAGTGTCATATATTTTTTTTAAATAATACAAAAACTGTGAAGCAGCATCTACCTTAAAGAGGACCACTTCTGGCTTGCTGACAAATGCTTTTGATTCTTTGCCACCTGCAGCTTTCTTGGCAGCCTTTGAGGCCAAACTTTTGTCCAGGCCTGTCTTCATGGACCAAAGATGAGATTCTTTAACAGGAATATCTTCATCTGTAGTGCTCTGAAAACATTTCAATTTGGAAAAACAACACATTGGAGGATGAAACCAAAAAAAATGATGAAAGTGACTTTTAAAAGTAGTACTGAAAACTCTACTTACCACTCACTAAGGTATTCTCTCAAAAATAGTTAATACAATGGGCTAAGTCTATCATGGTTTGAGTATGATATGGTGCCCACACCATATGTTTTATTCTTGCCTTTTCTATGCCTTTTCTATAGCGTGTTGGTTTGAATCAATAAAGCAATTTACAGCACTTCACTGCAGATGATTACTACCTCTTCTCTCTCCTGAACCATGGATAACTTGAACTTCAATGATTTTCAGAGAAAAAAGATGAAATGTGTTTTCTTAAAGCTCCTTCACATTCATTATCACAAACATTCTGTATGGTTGAATGAGAACTTTATTATTCTCTCTTAATATTTTCGGAAAAAGAGTTCAGCTACTGCCAGCTATTGTCAACCGATGTTTTGGCATACTATCATTGTTTCAGCATGTCAGATTGCAGACTGCACACTGTTTACCTGGCCTGCTGTCAGTGTCGGATTGACATGTCACATGCTAAAGTACAGGGATTTGTCTACGGAAATAAGCTATTTTCAAACTATAGGCAAAAAAATATGCATAATGAATATTAAAGAGAGAGCATCTTTCTTACATCAGAATAACTTCCCATCTGCAGAGTACAATTAAATGAATTGATTGAACTGAAAACATGAACTAAGCAAGGCCGGTTACCGTTAATTGTAATTACATACAATTAACACATACAAATTTGTGTTCTTTAGGTTTTTTTTTCTCCCAATCTTCCTCCCCAATTTTAGATGGCCAATTACCCAGCCCACTCGTTAGGACTTGCCCCCTATCAATTCTGACACTGGGAGGGTGAGGAATGACACATGCCTCCTCCAACGCATGTGCAACCACCGCCGATGCAGCATCACCAGACAACCTACGCGCTTGGAGGAGAGCGCTGGGTACTCAGCGTTTGGATAATTGTGCTCAAAAAACAAATGTAAAAACTATATATGTTTATTTGTCATTTGTTTAATTGGGTGCTCTTTATCCATTTTGGCATTAGAAGAAAAAACTGATGTACGAATGTATGCAGAAATAAAAATAAAAAAAGGTGTTTACAAACTTCAGTATCATTATGTATATACTTGTGTGTGTGTCATTTATTTTGTTCATGTGGAAATGGTGTATACATTTGAATCAAGTCAATTTAATGTACTGCAATAAGGTACTGTCTTTAAGAACAACCTCTTAAACGACAGTCTTTCAGAACTAAACATCACTTCTAAATCTGTGAACCAAATTCCAAAAACACACTTTACATTATTCAGTTACTAAAAAATGAATATAGTGCAACCCCATGATACCACCCTCAGTCAGCATCAAAATATTTTATTCTGTCTTTTAAGTCTCTGCTACCCAGTGCACATAAAATACTGTTTTCAAAGAGAATCATACTTAGTAGGGAGTAGAGTAGGGAAGTTCAACATCTTATGAAGCATTTAAAAATGTTGTGAGCATGCATGATATGTCTTGATAATATATACAGATGAAACGTATTAGTACGGAAAATGCAATTGTTGTTATGCAAAAATTAAATTCACATTGTGTATAGTGCACTACCTAAAGCCCTCTCTATAAAAGAGAGAATAAAATAAGTGTTTACCTTAAATGTTACAAACTAAGATACCAAACCACCATCTTCAGTTAAGTGAAACAGAAAGAGGCAAAATTTATATCTGAGCACAAGCAGAGAAATGCTTAATTGGTTTAAGGCAATTCAGAATTGGGACAAACACAAGTGAGCAATATTTAATCTAAATCTATCAAATATCAGTTGCAAAGAGTTTGAATAGGAAATTAATAAAGCTTGTAATATAACTGGGTTGTAAAAAATCCCTGCAAAAAAGATGTAATACTGTAGAGACCAAATTAACTAAGGTACTTACAGTGTTTTGTATTATCTTTGGTCATTATGTATGCATTTTATAGTGATATTTTCAGCAAATATAGCAAGGGCAGTCTATATCGAAAACTAACACTAAATTTTAGTCTTATGCAAATGTTTGGGCACCTCTAGTCAGATTACAGTGTTGTTGATTTTGAAGTGAAAATAAGTTTGCATCCTAAACAGAAAACACACTTCTGCAAATTCTTAAGCACAATTAAGGTTTATTTGCTTAATTTAATGTCCCCAAAAATAGCACAAAATCTGGCATAAGTAAATGTAATAGCACATAATAAACAATGTCATATATTTTTTCAATAACATAAATTGTTTACTATTGTTTTCTATAGATGACTTTGATTTGTCCTATGACCAGACCCACTGGTATCCATAAGACTGTCTCACATCAGTTTCTATTATTTCAGCTATTAAAGCTCCACCGCGGTTGATAATGAGTAATTTCTCAAAATGTATTAAATGATTAAGATAAACCAAACCAAAGGTCAAAAAACAAAGTGAAACATTTGAAAAGTGGAGGAAATTCCCCTTTGCACCCTCATTAAGTGTAATTTATTTATTAGCTGTTTTATTTATGAATTTCATTTTTGGTGTATCTATATTATCAATCTCATGTCTGATTTGAGAACGTGGAAATTTGAGGGAATGAGGTGAATAAGCTGGAAAAACATTTTTTTATATAATGACTATATAATTGTATTACTATATTAGTGCTGTAGACATTCTGGGCCTGGGTTCCTACTGCTACTACAGAGAAGAGTGAGTGGGTTTATCTATAATGCACTCTGAATGTACCAACACTCTGAATAACTCGTTTACATATCAATGATTGATTACTGCAGAAAGTTTGAAAAAGTCATTGGAACTCCCGTCAGGAATATACATAGACATGCTTTGATATGGCATTTTGGGGCTGTTAACAATAATCAATAACTAACTCCTTGTTTTTGTGGCTGATACAATTACTGATCATTTCACTTGAACTGCATTTTAAAACAGGTTCACACAGTAATCCATATACTTTTATGCAAATATTTTGGCATCCCTGGTGAAAGTAAATACATCTCTTTTACAGAGAATGCACTTATGCACAGTTTAATGCATCCTTACTGTCTTATTGTTGAATTTAACATATTACAAAAAATGTATTATGTACAATTGAAACCAGAAGTTTACATACACTATATAAAAAGACACATGCGTTTTTTTCTCACAGTCTGACATGAAATCAGAAAAAAAACTTTTCCTGTTTTAGGTAATAAATAGAAATGTTGCTCCTGGTTAAATTTGTTGGATTTGTTGAACAGAGGTGTCCAAACTTTTGCAAACGACTGCTGCGTGTAAGACATGTTGAAACTATAAAGTTGGATCACCGGCAGATTTTACAAATCACAATTAGTGCATTAGTAAAAACCTACACCAAATCATTGGTTGTTATTATCTGCCATAATTTGCATTTAGACCATTAGTAATTGTTAAATAGTCAAATCTGCCTGCAAATAATTGAAACAGATGAATATTCAATATTTCAGTCAATATTTTGTGCGTCCCTACAAAACAATTTGTAATGCTCAGATTATTCACACTAATAATCACTTCAGTATTGCTGGACCCATTAAACTATCACTACTGCTGATTCAAACAGAACCAGCGCCATGAGCCCACTTCGGACTTCATTCTGTTCTTAATTACAGCCAGCCTCCTAATATGGCCCACTAGACCCATTTGCGTGATATGGCTTTGTGCTCTGCTGCAAACACAACAATCCAGCCCCAGATATCTTCCACATGGCTGCCTGCACACAGTCTGAGTCTTGGCAGTGCGTCAACTTGGGTTTGAGGTTTCACCAATACCAGCAAATAAGAAGTGATGTGTGTCACTGTGCGTTTAGGGGCTACAGTGGATGCATACTGAGGCAAAGAGAGAGAGAGAGAGATTTTCTCATAAAGGAGTGGAGTGGAGGTGAACTCTCAAATCTCCTTCTCTGTCTATTCACCGTCACCTTTTTCAAATCAGACAAACAACCAGGATCGTTCTTTGTGTTTTCCACAAAGACTCATCCTGTATTCCAGCAGGGAGGTTCCACATCTTAAGAGCTATTTATAATTGTAATGAGCTTGTATGGTATTGCTTGATCTTATTAGTGGGAATGTGCAAAAAAATCCTTTTTTGGATGTCTCTTTGAATACTGTCTCTACTGAACAGCTGAACATTACAACACTACTTTCTGAATACAGTCTACTACATACATACATCCTATTCAGATGCTCTCTCTCTCTCTCCTTTCTCTGTACTGCACTTTATTTATCTGATAGTGTCTCAGAACAATCTGTACTACCGTCTCAACCAGTGGCTCCTCTGTTCTCCATATTTATATCTATTTAATCCAGTCTGCACTGTTCTTTACTGCTGCACTTAGCACTTTACTTTAAATATACACTCTGCACATGTTAAGTTTACAGGTGTGTCTGTGTGTGTATGTCACTGTGTGTGAGTGTGTGTGTAGGTTGGGTGTGTTTGTTACTTCTGTAATGTCAGTTATCGTGCACTATGAGCTACTGTAACCAAAAACAAATTCCTTGTATGTGTAAGCATACTTGGCCAATAAAGTCCAATTCTGATTCTGATTTTGATTCTGATTCTGACAAAAGTCTACCTGCTATATTACATCACAATTTGTAGCCCTGCAAAGCAACTTTATCAGAATCTGGAAAGATCAAAATGCAATCTAATGTGAACTTATGTAATCTCTTATCCGATGCGGAATTTACCGTGTAATCACTGTGCTTGCGGTCCCAGAGGCCAGTGAACTCAGGCTGCACCAGGCACATTCTCTCTCCTCCTCCTCCTCCTCCCTCCACAGCTTCACTGCCCTCGCTCCTTCTCTCGTCCTTAATGAAGTCCAGAGAGGAGCTGACATCACTTCTGGAGCTGACACAAGATGATGCATGGCGCTGGGCCAGTCTCTCCTGAGAAGACCAAAAAGAAGACTTGCTTAATTACCTGTCTTTACTGTTTTTTCCTAAAACCCATTACATAGGTATGGTGTGCTTATTAATATGAGACATTAATTATTTATAATTATTGATAATGTAACCTAAATGTATTTGTATTTCACCAACATCAAGAAGGATCAATAAGAGTTTTTACATTGCACAGCAGTACGGAATAGTAACCAAATTACCACATTGCCACACTGCCAAGGTAACTAAAAAAAAAGTAGTCCTGATGGGTTCAGGACCTTCTAACTAACCCCCTAGGATCCCCTGAAAGCCTTAAAAATCAAAATTCTGGGGGGATAGCTTTTCCAAAAAGTCACTCCAAACAGTAATACCACATTGCCTAGTAAACCCGTCCGCAATCCAAGGTGTGTGGCCCATGCTAGCCAACTAAGCTAATTGCTAACAAGATAGCTATTGCTAGCTGCTGAACATATATCATGATGCTTGACCCTTTTTGATTTTTATAACATGGACACAACTTCATGAAAATATTCAGTAAGTGAGGTACCTCTTGCTCTGCTTGTGGTGATGGAGGCAGTATGCTCTGTAACAGTCTCTGTTCCCGCCGCTTCAGAGCTGCGGTCTGAGTCACGTGTGGTGGTGTTGGATGGAAGAGGAGTGTGTGCTGTTTCTCCAGTTTCTCCTTCATCTCATCCTCTACGAGCAGTTTGGAGATGATCTCTATTCGCCTGGCTTTCTGCATCTCCTGGAATTCCCTACAAACCAGACACATAATCTGGTTAATAGGTTTTCCTACTAGACAAGTTAGGAGATATTAATGAAGAAGTAACTCTGAGGCCTTAGCAATGTTCTAAAAAATCCTACTCTTGCTTTCTGTGGAGGTCCTCCTGTGCTTTCCGCAGGTGCATGAGTTTGATGCTGTTTACGCCTGCTGCCTTCAGTGATTCTCTCTGATGACTCTCGTGCTCTCTCTGCTTCTGCAAGCGGGCTTTCTCCTTGACCTGTCTTACACGCAGTGTTTCCTGGAACCAGAAAAATCGTGAATATCCATTATTTATAAGAGGATTATTCTGGCTTCATGCTGTTTAAATACAACCAGTAGTTTTTTCCAATGCAGAGTGGCTGGTCCCGACTGGACTTTTGGAGGGCCAAGTCCTGTTGTTTTTCTCCTTTTTCTCCTGCCCATCATAGGAAATGTTGAAAAAATTGATTGGCAAAGAGGCATTCTAGAAGAGTCAATACAGTATCTGCACTTTTTTCCGTAACCAGACGCCAGAATAAGCTTTACAAGAACTCACATTTATATTTTAACGAGTGGCCGATCTCCTCATCTCTGGGAAAGAAGAAAGGATAAAGGATAAAGGTGCACGTATTCGTCACTGTACAGTGTGGACTGTACAGCGAAATGTGTCCTCCGCATTTAACCCATCTGGTAGTGAACACACACTCACACACACACACACGTGTTAGGGGCAGTGAGTACACACACACACCCAGAGCGGTGGGCAGCCAACTCCAGCGCCCGGGGAGCAGAGAGGGTAAAGGGCCTTGCTCAAGGGCCCAACAGTGGCAGCTTGCCGAGCCCGGGAATCGAACCCACAACCCTGTTATCGATATCCCGGCGCTCTAACCGCTGAGCCACCACTGCCCTGTATAAACCCCAGTATTTAATTTGCTTACAGGTCTGAGCTATATTTTATATCTCTAAGTAAGCTAACTGACTTGGTCAGTTTTTGTGTTTTCACTGTCTAACAATCTAGTAACTATCAGTCCTAGAACTGTGGTATGTCTGCAATAACACACCGCAATAAAATAATTGGTTGTGATTCCACAAACTAAATATTTAGATAAAATATTTAGTGTTCAATGTGTCATGTTTCTAGAATCTGCACGCTTCCATGGGTTCTACAGTATTGCCACAACATTGCAATAAACTACAATATTGCAATAAACTGCAACAAAGCTGCGCTACTCCAGGCTGACCCACTTTTCCAAAGTTTGGTTGGCATGAGAATGTAGTACACTGAAAAAGGCCATGAGCTATGAGAAGATACTATTGCTGAACTGATTATACTGTGTTTTACTATCGATGGCTAACTTTTAGAGATGCACTGACCCAACTTGACTTTGTTATGAAGCTACACATTACTCACAATCAAGGCACTAGTAATAGTAATAAGGTGTAATATTATAAACACACTCCTGTAATATCCTTTAAAACATCCTGTAAAAACATAAAATCACAATTTTTAATGTTTGATAAACATTAAAAGCTCAAACAACCTCAAAGGGTTAACTGGGTACTGCAGTACCTGTGCACATTCCAAAAAAAAACACATCCCATTAGAAGGGGCTAAAGGTTACTATTATTTATATATAGCACATTATACATATCAACGAGTGCCTAAAAAACAGAAACCTACTGACAGATCATCAGACCTCCCCTCTGATACTCTGTATGGTCTGTGATGCAGTTATTTTTAGTTCCTGCTGCTTGTTCTGAGCAGTGCTCATGCTCAGAAGGGTTTAGATCCAGTCATTCTGCACTTTCTGCCTCTGTAATGTGCTTTAGTTGTGTGAGTTTTGAAGCATTTGGTTGAATTAAGCTTCAGAATAATTCTGAATTCATCCTGCTGTTGCAATTAAACCATCAATAAAAACAAACAAACAAAAAAAACGTTCCTGTACATGATCACAGTACAAGCACTAGTGGTTTGCCTCTTGTGGCGAACCCTGCGTGTATTATACTGGGGTCTTTCTGGGCTTTTGCACATCAATAGTTTTTTCATTCTATCCAAAAGTATTCTAATCAGTTCACTTTTCAGCATCATGTTGGCCTGCGTGTGTTTGGACATGTATTTGGTCCTTATGTTGAGAGACAGCATCAATACCCTTTATTTTTATATGTCATACTGCAAATGTTTTATTACCATATGAAAACAAATAGGCCTAAATGACAATGCAGTGACACACAGCTAATGAAGAAATGACTACAAACAGTTATTTATAGTTACTTATAGTCCCCTGAAACAGGTGCAGGGTAGGTTTATGTACAAAATAGAGCGATGATTTCTACATGACTCATCCCATGCAGATGTAAATACCCTTGACATCCTGCAATACACGTCATCATTGTTTGTTTAAAAAACAATGTACTGAAGTGGAGAGCCACTGTAAGAAAATTCTATTGTTCAATCAAAGCCAATCCACATTCTTTAGTTCACTTCACAGTAGATACTGTCAGAAAGTTGCTTTCCACACTCACCAGGACAAACTGTTCTCTTTAGAAAGTGGTTCTGATGAAATTATCTTTTTAAAAACTTTTAGACAAAACAATATATAAGATTTATAAGGAATCCTATAGAATTACATCCAGAACCATTTCAGAACCAGAATTACTGGGTTGTCTCAACCCTATTTCTAGAAACAATGGACTTTTTAGGTCAAAATAGCCTATGATTGTTTGCTTACTTTACAGAGTATAGAACTGGCATTAGGAGGCAACACGTTACTCATGTTGCATTTTTAGTATTAATAAAAAGTTATATATACAGTGGGGCCAAAAAGTATAAAGTCAGACACTGATTGTGCAAGTTTTCCTACTTAGAAGGATGAGATCTGTAATTTACATTATTGGTACACTTCAACTATGACAGACAAAATGAGAAAAAAAATCCAGGAAATCACATTGTAGGATTTTTAAAGAATTTTATGTAAATTATGGTGGAAAATAAGTATTTGGTCACCCACAAACAAGCAAGATTTCTGGTTCTCACAGACCTGTATCTTCTTTAAAAAGCTTTTCTGTCCTCCACTTGTTACTTGTATTAATGGCCCCTGTTTGACCTATTTGTATAAAAGACACCTGTCCACAGCCTCAAACAGTCAGACTTCAAACTTAACCATGGCCAATCAGGATCAGAATCAGAATCAGAACCTCTTTATTTCACCAAGTATGTTACACATACAATAAATTTGTCTTGGTGAGAGCAACATGTATGACAAGTAACAAAAACACAGAACACAGATTATTTACAGTATTAAACTAAAGGAAAATTACACTAAACAATAAATAGGGTACGGGATAAATAAAAAAAAGTAAAAAGTACTAAAGGTAATAACGAGCTGAAGAAGCTGAGAGATGTGAAACAGATTTAGTTGAAAAATATTATATATAGAAAGTTACAGATGACCTGAATATTTACAAGACCAAAGTGCTGTCAAAGGACACCAGGAAGAAAATTGCACCAGCCTGCACCAGGCTGGGAAGAGTGAATCTACAATAAGCAAGCAGGTAGGTGTAAATAAATAAACTGTGGGAGCAATTGTAAGGAAATAAGACATACAAGGCCATTGATAATCTCCCTCGAGCTGGAGCCCCACGCAAGATCTCATCCCATGGGGTTAAAATGATAATGAGAACAGTGAACTAAAATCCCAGAACTACACGGAGGGACCTGATGAATGACCTGCAGAGAGCTGGGACCAAAGTAACAAAGGCTACCATCAGTAACACACTATGCCGAGAAGGACTCAAATCCTGCAGTGCCAGGCGTGTCCACCTGCTTAAGCCGGTACATGTCCGTCTGAAGTTTGCCAGAGAGCATATGGATAATCCAGGAGAGGATTGGGAGAATATCATGTGGTCAGATGAAACCAAAATAGAACCTTTTGGTAAAAAGATAACTCGTCGTGTTTGACTGATCCGTGTTGAGGGAATGAACGAGGCCATGTATCGTGAGATTTTAAGCCAAAACCTCCTTCCATCAGTGAGAGTATTGAAGATGAAACGTGAAAGTCTGTGTTGCCCACTGACAGCCCCAAAACATCTAGATCTGCATGGAAGAATGGGCCAAAATACCAGCTACAGTGTGTGCAAACCTAGTGAAGACTTACAGTAAACATTTGACCTCTGTGATTGCCAACAAAGGTTATGTTGTGAGTTAACTTTTGTTATTGACCAAATACTTATTTTCCACCATAATTTCCAAATTTAAAAATCCTACAATGTGATCTCCTGGATTTTTTTCTCATTTTGTCTCTCATAGCTGAAGTGTACCTATAACTTGCACAATCAGTACTAAATCAGACTAAATACTTTTTGGCCCCACTGTACACTCACAATGTGAGCAGAACTTTCATATCCTGTTATAACTATTAGATATGTGCACTAGATGTATGGTGATTTCACTTGCCAAGGAATAGTTTTTGCAGTGTGTACTTCACTTTCTTGTGTAAACCAAACTTTTTGATCATGAATCATGAAGATCATGAAGATGAAGATCTACAGTTCTTGATTTCCAATCTTGTCACTTACTTGGGTGGCCACTATATTGGCCTTCAGTGATGCTGCTGCATCCATTCTCCTCTTCATCTGCTCTTTCCTCTTCTCCTCTCTCTCCATCTCTTTCTGGCGCATCCTTCAAATGCACAGGTGAATTAGTGCCCTTGTCAGCAGTCAGTGAGTACAAAACGTAGGTGTGAATACATGAAAACAAATGTGTGACACCTCTTCAGAGTCTGTTTGAGAAAGACCACAGCTTTCTGTCGACCGGCGAGGGCCTGGTCCTGCCTCCTCTGGTCAAGCTCCGCCTGCTCTCTCAAGGCCTTCTCCTGCTCACTGACACACATCACAACATCACTCTGGTTGAGCAGAACGTTTTAATGGTAAATTAATTCAATGAAAATATGTCACTCTAGAATGCCACTGATAGTTTAATGATGAAGAGATGTTAATCAGGTGTGTAAAAATGTAACATATGGGTACTCTGTTCACCACTTTGCAAGTGATATCATCTTAAACTCTGTGATTAAGAACTGCTGGAGAATGTAAGATGGGATGTGACTTCCTGTGTGAGAACCTACAACCTTTGATGAGACATGTCACTTTTGTTACTTTTTAGCACGCAGCACTCGCAGTCTGGCTCCTTTGGCGATGTTCTTTTCCCGTTGGATTCGTTGACAATGCTTTTCTTGTTTCTGAGCCTTAAAATTCTTCTCATCCTGCTCCACCTCGTGACGCAGGCTGAGGAAACGACCTAGTTCTACCTCCACTTCACATAGTTCCAGTCTGGACAAAAGAATAAAAAAACAAAACAAAAAACAATTACATGAAAAACCTTTAGTAGCAGCAATGGTAAGTGTGTTTTCCACTGAATCCTTATATATTTACAAAGGTTTTAGTTCTTTTAAATGTGATTATATAATTCCATTTCCTTTTTTGACTCCTCAAAAATGTGCTTCCACCTCACAGAAAAAAGGTTGCTCATCAAAAATAAATAAGTAAAATTTGCAATTTCGACTGAATTCTTCTGCTTATTAGCAGCAACTATATTGCGAATATGAAACAGGAACAGGACTTCTTTATATTTAGATGTGTGAATAGGAATCTACTAATAAAACAAAAGGTGAGATACTTGAGTGCACTGTGTGTGCGCATGTGGTTCTTGGGACATTCATATTGGTGAGGTGGTATGGAGGTATCACACTCACTCATGTTCCTGCAGGACCATGGCTAGATGAGCCTCCAGCTCTTCCTCTCCTTGGAGCTGTACACACAGGCACTTGTGCCGGGCACGTAGGCGGAACACTGCCACACTGCCGAGAACAACACAAACACAACAGGGATGAAGGAAGAACAGATGCTTCTTCTCCTGTATCAACAATGCAACTCTCATTTTATGCTTTACCTGTTCTCGGCTAGTTTCTCCTCCTCTATCTTCTTTTCCAAGTTGTCCCGCTCTTTGTCCAGCTCAGCCAGGTGGAGACGGCAGGCTTTCAGTTCCTCCCTGTGAAAAGCACAGCAGAAAAGTGGAGCACTGGCTAGAGACTGAAATGGCCTACAAAAGCTTTTGATGGCGAAACGCAGCTTTCCAAATTAGTTTCAAAAGAGTCTCTTTCAGCAGCACTCACGGGGGAACAGGAAATTAATCATACCTCAGCTCACTGCAGACAGCATCATGCAGTCTTTAGAAAAGAGAATTATTTCCAACAGTTATATAGAAGTGTGAGTTTGTTGAAAATCCAGTTGCGAAGCTCACGTGCAATCTTTACACACATTTGTTCATAAAAAGATACAATGCCGTTATAAAGACCTTTATCATATTTAGTCCCATATAAGTAATACAACACTAAGACTGGATTTTAGAACTTGAGAAACATGCTGAAAGAAGGAAACATGGTAACCAACAACTGAGGTGCTGAGAAATAAGCTGCATTTAGAAGCACTAGTTTAGACTGTGTTACTGACTGGTTGCCATGCTGTCTGTCTAAAAAGGCTACAACTAGTGCAAAAAGAGCAGCAGCTTGTTTGCTCACCAGGAAAAGAACATCTGAACGTCTGAGCTGTTCAAAATGCTAGAAGCCATCCAGACCATTTTGCTCAGCAGTGGTAGGCTTACTGCAAACCTCTATGGTCAGAGACTTTGGCCCAGTCCCCTTGAACTCTAATTTAAATCTGCTGCCCCAATTAGCTTAACATTCAAAACATTACAAATCCACAATATCTAAAACAAAGGCAGTGCTTTATAGCATCCTCATTTTACACTCTAATTATCACTTTCTTCATTCCTATCTCAGTTGGCTTCCAACGCGTTTTTCAATTTCTTCCACAGCTCTAAAAGACACAGTCACAGATGCAGAAAGCTCATCTCCCACCCTCGTTCATCACAATCTTAGGCCACGGTGGCTGAAGGGCTGAAACTGCCAGTCTGCAGTCTAGAAAGCAGACTTCTTTCAGATTTTGCAGACATGTGTATCACTCCAGGAAAGCTGCCCTATCATCTGTCTTTACCTTCTCCCACTCTCTGTGATAGACAGGTTTACTTCTATCTCTAGAATGATTTTCACTCCACTTTTATTTTTACATTGTAACATTTCCTCATTTGAAGACCATGCTGTTACAGTATCTCTTCTCACTAAACTCTGTATCATTGTTATCTATGCCCCCCCAGGTTCTTTGGACAACTTCAGTGGCAAGCTGGACATTCTCCTGGGTGGGTCCCTCATTCTCCTCTGTGACTGCAACCTTCTGTCAGATACAGTCACTCTGCCTTCGTCCCTTGCTGTCATCTTTTGATCTCAACTTCATCCAGTCTCCTTCAACGCACAGAGCAGGCAACGTACTGAACTTGATCTTCGGCAGACCTGCCCCAGCACTGGATCTGTCAGTAACCCCTCTTTACACTCTTCACACACCGTATTCCCCAATCATCTCTTGCGCCAACTACCATAAGCACCCCCTACACACCTTGATTCTTTTTCTTCATTTTCTACTCATCACTCTTCTCTTCAATTCTTTGTCCTCCCTCTTTAAGACCAGCAAGATTCTCTCTGCCTGCTCCTTAGCTTACAAATGTTCTGCACAGGAACTAAAGAGAACTAAGAGTGGTTGAGAGAAGGTGGAGGAAATCACAACGAGTCTCAGATCTCTGCTCATACTGTACTCTCCTTTCTATGGTCGCAGTGGAAGTAACTGCTGCAAAGTCATCCTTTTACAGAGAGAACATGGAAGCATCAGCATAATTTTCTCCTCTTTCCTTAACCCTTTCGCTCCCCTGCCACCTATTTCCCTTTCCCTGGAAGATTTTGTCGCCGATAACAATTTCCTTTCCTACTGTTTCCACTCCTCCTATTAGACACCACCCTCCTCCACCTAATTATCTGATTTTTTTACTCGTTCCACAGACAATGTCCTACAGCTTCTCACATCAAATACACCCAGGTTTTAACTCGTATCTCTGCATGTCTCCTCATGAATGGTGGACCATCAGCTGAAGCTCAACCTCAGCAAGACTGAGCTACTATACATCCCTGGAATACACTGTGTTTTTACCACCTTCTTTAAAACTTCCCAGGTCACTCCAGCTGCAGTTTCTGTATCTGCCCTAGGGTTGGGCGTTATCCACTTCTTTCATACACCTATCAATCTTAAACTATTACGGTGGTTGCGATAATCCCCGGGGTGGGGAATAGCATGTTGTGTAGGTACCGCAGATAATTCTACATTTATGTGGCTTCCGGACAGTCAACCCTAAGCTGCCCATATCAAATTTAAAACACTGAGCCCTATCCCTACCTAGTGGCAAGGGTCAAATCCCGATTTGTACTTTCGTGCTTTGAGCTTCAAGTGTGGCTTGGCTTCATGGTGCATGGAGGACTATCATCTAGACTTTCTCTGTCCTGGGGACAGGGTGGAGTTACTCTCTGTTTTTAAACGCAGACTGAAGCACAAATCTTGTATTTAATTAAGGCATGTGATTGCATACTAGCTAGTGGTATCTCCTGAGGGGGCAACTGAGAACTTTTGTAAGAGAATCTTATAAAATACTATAAATGTAAATGTAATAGTACAGTAGCCACAATACAACGTAATGCACTGTAATAATGCACTGCAACAACTTCTGTTATTGATTGGTTGGCTTGATGACATTTGCGCTTCTCATCACTTGTTTGAAAGGCTGAAAATACAGATGGCAGAGAACGCAGTGCACTGTTAGGCAAAACAAAACAAAAAGTATACTTACTTCACTCATCTAAAAAGACTGAAAACAAATACACCTGGCATGACATCACAACTGTTATGTGTTAGGATCTTAAATGAACTTACTGCTTTCCTGGCAGAAGCAGAAGCTCAGCACAGTGAGTAACTAAGATACTAAAACCATAGTGAGAAGTCAAAAATAGCCTGTCTTTGTCTGCATTTCGGCTAGCTTTTTTTATAGTAATTATAAAAAAAATAAACAAAGTTGGCTAAAAGGGTGAGCTGTATTTGGAAATTATTAGTCTAAACTGCATGCTATAATTAGTTACCAAGTATTTTAAAAGATTTTTATATTGTGTATCGGCCTCCTATCCGGACAAAACAGTTTTTTTTTCCTTTGCTATTCTTCAGGAGTTACACACATGGACAAAAGTGTTGGTACCCCTCGGTTAATGAAAGAAAAACCCACAATGACCACAGAAATAACTTGAATCTGACAAAAGTAATAACAAAAAATTCTATTCAAATGAAAACCCGACACTGATTTTGAACCCTGCTTCAAAATAATTATTTAAAAAAATACACTCATGAAACAGGCCTGGACAAAAATGATGGTACCCCTGAAAATAATGTGACCAAAGGGACATGTTAAATCAAGGTCTGTCCACTAATTAGCATCACAATCTTGTAATCAGTCAGTGGGCCTATATATAGGACTACAGGTAGTCACTGTGCTGTTTGGTGACATGGTGTGTACCACACTCAACATGGACCAGAGGAAGCGAAGAAATGAGTTGCCTCAGGAGATTAGAAAGAAAATTATAGACAAGCATGTTAAAGGTAAAGGTTATAAGACCATCTCCAAGCAGCTTGATGTTCCTGTGACTACAGCTGCACATATTATTCAGAAATTTAGGATCCATGGGACTGTAGCCAACCTCCCTGGATATGGCCGCAGGAGGAAAATTGATGACAAATCAAAGAGACAGATAATATGAAAGGTAACAAAAGAGCCCAGAAAAACTTCTAAAGAGAAAGTTGAACTTCAAGCTCAAGGAACATCAGTGTCAGATCGCACCATCCATCGTTGTTTGAGCCAAAGTGGACTTCATGGGAGAAAACCAAGGAAGACACCATTGTTGAAAACAAATCATAAAAAAGCCAGAGTGGAGTTTGCCAAACTACATGTTGACAAACCCCAAAGCTTCTGGGAGAATGTCCTATGGACAGATGAGACAAAAATGAAACTTTCGGTCAAGGCAAATCAGCTCAGTGTTCACAGATGGAAAAATGAAGCATATCAAGGAAAGAACACTGTCCCAACTGTGAAACGTGGAGGCTCTGTTATGTTCTGGGGCTGCTTTGCTGCATCTGGCACAGGGTGTCTTGAATCTGTGCAGGGTACAATGAAATCTGAAGACTATCAAGGGATTCTAGAGAGAAATGTGCTACCCAGTGTCAGAAAGCTTGGTCTTAGTCGCAGGTCATGGGTTTTGCAACAGGATAATGACCCAAAACATACAGCTAAAAACACCTAAGAACGGCTAAGAGGAAAACATTGGACTATTCTGAAGTGGCCTTCTATGAGCCCTGATCTAAATTCTATTGAGCATCTTTGGAAGGAGCTGAAACATGCCGTCTGGAAAAGGCACCCTTCAAACCCGAGACAACTGGAGCAGTTTGCTCATGAGGAAATAAAATACCTGCTAAGAGATGCAGAAGTCTCATTGACAGTTACAGGAATCATTTGATTGCAGTGATTGCTTCAAAAACAAAATATTAAGTTAAGGGTACCATCATTTCTGTCCAGGCCTGTTTAATGAGTTTATTTTTAAAAAATAATTCTGTTGAAGCATGGTTGAAAAGCAATGTCTGACTTTCATTGGTTAATTTTCATAGCATTTTTATTTATTATTACTTTTGTCAGATTCAAGTTATTTCTGTGACCATTGTGAGTTTTTCTTTCATTAACCGAGGGGTACCAACTATTTTCTCTATTTGTGTATAGTATAACATAATCACAATGATACCTACTGTTTGTATTTTGGTTTTCAAACACAAAATCTGTTGCTATAGACTAAAACTTGCTTCTGTTTTATTTATTTTTAAATAAACCTGCTGTAAAATGTTAAAATGTCTTAATTACTGCTTTTTTTGTTTAACTGAATTCATAATGAATCGATTAACAAAATATGGAAATAATAATTTGTTGCAGGACTAGTTCAGTAAACCGTATGCAGATCTTGATAGAACAGTGTATCCTAAGCACTGTGAATTAACAGCAGCAGAAAAAACCCGATCCTACGTAAAGCAACAGAAACACCCCGCTCGTCTGACTGCACACAGCCTTATGCATTTCAGTGGCAGCATGTTCCAGAATTCTGACAGCATGTTTGTTCCGCGCTGCTATTCAAATACAGTGTGACCTCTGAGTCGCTCCATCCACCCACCTAACAGCTTCTCCACAGCTTGTGCTAAAGGCACAATATGGAAACACATTATGTCAGGTGGATATGTTTTTTTTTTTTACTGCCTTGAGAGTTTTAAATATATCCACCAATTAAAGTGCACTCTGTCCTGTTGTTAAGTGTAAAGAGGGGAGTGAGGTCAAATTATAGAACTGTGCATGCATGCATGTGTGTATGCAGACCTGGCCTTTAACACGTTGAGCTCCTTCTGTTTGTAAAAGCTGTCCAACTGGTCCAGGTTCTTTCTCAGCTTGAACATCCGTGTGCCGTCAACGTAGCTCCTCTCTCTCGTGTCAACCTCCATATCTCTGGACTCATTCATGTCCCTGACAGGAAGACAGGCTGTCAGGAAGACAAACACATGCTGCTGGATATTTTTATATGAGATACTAGACTCACCACTCTGGGTCCTCAAAATCCATAGAATAATCAGCGGGAAAGCCATCTGCATCCTTTAAAATGTCCCCCCAAGTTCCATCTTCTTCTTCTGAAAAGGGGAGGCATGTTTGATGGAAGAAATACATAAATTCATCTGCTCATAATAATACAGATCATTCTTTCTTATGATATTACTCACCTTCTGTGTCCTCATCTGTCCAGGTAGACTGGGGAGCATTATGTTCAACTGCTGATGCTGGTGCATCTGGAAAGTCCTCAGAGACACTGTCCTCCATAGTGATGTTTACCGTAGCTGCAAAGCAAACACACAGGAACTGGTAGAACCCATCCAGTAAAAAATACTTGTATGCAAATATATATGTAAATAAAGACATTTACTCTTTTTCTTATTTCTAATTTTCTTTCAGTTCAGTTGGTTCAGCACCAGAACTATTTTGCTGTTGCTCACATTTGATCTTTTTGCCGGCCAAAAGGAACCCTAAAATATGCTGTTGCAATTTTAGTTGCTATACTGATGCATGTCATTGCTTTGCTGCAGTGACTTCTGCTTAAGTAAAATGCTCTACTTACATCTGTTTACTATGGAGCCCCTAAAGTGTCAAGGTAAGGAAATCTTGGTGGCTCAGCGATTAGAGCACTATAGCTGACAGGGTTGTGGGTTCCATAGCTGAGCTTGGCAAGCTGCCACTGTTGGGCCCCTAAGCAAGGCCCTTCACCCTCCCTGCTCCCCGGCTGCCGCAAGAAATGGATGCTGGATGGGTTAAAGGCAGAAGCCAAATTTTATGTGTCCAGCACAAATTGTGAATATGGTTGTCTTGTCTTAGAGGCATAAACCACTGCCTCAATTTAATAGTTTGTTTCCTAAATTCAATCAATTGTTCTCAGTGTTTATCAATTCGTTCCCTCTATTTAATAAATTGTTTCCATAATTTATCAATTCGTTCCCTCTATCTAGTTATTTGTTCAACAGGGGGCGCTTTATCTAAACTGAGGGAACAATTTATTAAACCGAGGGAATGATTCATTAAAACGAGGAGCTTTAATCAACTGAAGGTATGATTTATTACATCAATGAAATGTAAATATTAATGATTAATTATGAACTATTATTTTGTTACCTTTTAGGGTCTCCGTATGTTAGACAGATAAGCACTGATGGCTTCACGGAACCACTAGTACAGTATCTAGCTAGCACTAGCTAACCTGTGGCGTTTCTGAATGATGGGTAGGAGTGTGATTCTATGTTAAGATGAAAACTTTCCATTAAGTCTTTCCATTAAGCTGATTTATGTGACATGATGCATTATTCACATTGAAAATGCTAGCTAGCTTTTGTCATATTAATAATGGCAAAATAGTTTTGGGCACTTTTTTTGTACAACACCCTGCATGACCCTAAGAGACACGGCCCCTTACCTCAAACTGCATCAGGCGGCGTATTCGTAACCATTCAGTCCAGCGTCAATAACTAACTTTGTGCTGTATTTAGACAAGGTTTCTAAAACGGCGCAGTTCACACAGAACCACTCCGAATTAAAGTATGCAGAAATGTTTCCCATTTAACATAGCTAGCTATCACTACACTACATTTACAAACCACTGTTAGACTATCGTTCAGATAGCAGCCTGCGCCACTCACGTGAAGTTCAGAAGCTGAGAATTTAGCTAGTAGCTAGATAGCATTAGCTACATTAGCTAGCAGAGTCACAGGCGACTAAAGCAGTCTTGAATAGCTTCTTGTAATATTAACTACAGGAAACGTTCGCTGTTGTCGCCGTGTTGCTACTACTACTGCTTTCCTTCGTTGCCATTTTCTTTGCCATCACTTTTCACGGTGGTTTTCTGACTTACCGTTTCTGTCCAAGAAGACAGGGCAAGCTGCTTCTGTTTGCTGTGTTGCCATGGACACCGCAGCCGGGGAAAGGCCTAAGCGGAGCTGATCTGGGATCAGTGTATGTACAGAGATCTGGGAGTTTATTCATAGATGAAAGATTTCAGACGAACGCATGCATGGGCAGATGCACAATATATATTGAGTTTAATGTGGTATGCTTTTTCCTTATTAGCCTGATATACGTTTCAGTGGCTGTGGTGTGGTAGATGGACATGTGTGTAGTCTGCTGTTTTGATCAGATGATTACCAATAGAGACGGATGGCAAAATCTTCAGTCATCTCGACCTACATAGAAAGCTTTGCTCAGAAACAAATATAGAAGACAAATCAATATCTTCAGTGCATTTCTTCAGGCAAAACGTGGCTTGCAAAAGATCATATGGTGAATTTCTGTTTTATGGGTAATGGACCATGCTAGAGAGAGAGAGAGAGTTCAGAGGCATTTCAGCTATCATTTGAATTTAAGCAAAAGATGTAAATACAAAAGAAGAACTTGGGCCTGTGTGAAGGGAAGAGGACTACGGGGGCAAATGAGAAATGGAAATTGCCCTTGTTTGCCATTTAGTTGAAGAGTAGTCATCATTGGATACAGATGGAAGATGGCAGACAGATTGCTGCTTGTATAGTTGATAAGCATCTTTCCCCCATCAGCAGGATTTCAGGAGAAGGCGAGAACCCTGAATAAGCTGAAAAAGGCTAGGACACTATTGTTCATTTGCACTGCTGGCAAATCAGAACTTATCAGTCATAGCCATTCTTGAAATGGTTCTGATTATAGCTACACTTGGTTCTGTTTGGTATGCATTTGGGTGTGGGCGTATACCTATGTTCCTCAGACTAGGCTACGTTTACATTGGATACGTTTTTTTGCTCAAATCTGATCTTTCTGTCTTGGCAGTTCACTTTCATGCTCGTAAGTGACCCATGTTTGTCATTGGTTGGAATAAACCTGAAATTACCCGCAGAAATGCAGTCTTTCATCATCAATTTTTTTTCAATAATCTGATTTTGAGTTCGCACATGAAACAAATTACATCTGTCTTACATTTAAAGGGTCCTTAAAATGCCTGTATTCTCTGTTTTTTCTTTGGCGTAGCTGGGACAGGGATCCATGTTAGGCTAAAAGCTCGCTAATCACTAGATAAGTGGCTTTTACCATCTCTTCTCTCTAAAGTCTATTTCCCAAAAACAAACTGGGCTACCGACGAGCCATCTGAAAAAAAAAATAGTCGGGTATTTCACTCTGAGGCAAAATAACAGGGCTGTAAATAGGCGTATTTAAGGAAAGAACAAAAGAGATTTAAGCTCCAGTTCTATAATGTAAACGCAATCTGACATTTGAGTAGGCCCAGCATTCTTTGTCCTGATTTCTGCTGAACAAGGAGGAAAGGGGGAGGACTCTTTTGCAAGAACAGCATTTATGCCGAAGGCTGTCAACATCACCGATCCTACTGACTGGTCAAGAGGTCGCAAATGAACAGGCATAGGTACAGTTCTGACGAGTGGTCAGATGGAGCAGCCTTTAATGCGTCCTTTACTTGCTCGTGCTCCCTTGGGGTTGAGAGGTGGAAACCAGGGCAGGTAGGAATGCATGAGAAAATGCTTGCTGCGTTTCAAACCTCTGGAGAACGACAGTGACACAGATTCTCCCACCAACAGCTGAGTTTCTTCCACACTGTACTGGCTTTTGTTTGGTGGATGAGCAAAAGCAAAAGTAGGCTAGTCCTACCTTTGCACCCTATGTGTAGGCCAGTGAAGTGCTGACATACTACTGACTACAGCCTGAAAGCTTCTTTGTGGTAATGGTAGAGGGAGAGTTTAGTGTGATCCTTTCTCCACCACTTAAGAGTAATCTTTGTGCTAAGCTGCGTTTGGGAAACCTATTATAAGTGGTCAATCAAGACAACTTAAAAAGAAAATGGCTAGTTTGCTAGAATGGACCACGTTCTGAGATGCAACGGTGCAGAGGGTGGGCTCAGAATATTTTTGGCTTGGAGTCCATTTGTGAGATGAGTGATGGAAGAAAGGGAGGAGACGGGATGGAGGTGGGTGTGGCGTTTGTTCGTCGAGTTGGACTGAGAAGAGGTTATATAAAAGGCTTGAGGGTCAGGAGGAGGAGGAGTTTGAGACGTGGTCCTTCTCCCAAAATTCTGTTATGTCATAACTCCATTAAAATATTGACATAAAAATGTACGTATTATATAAGACTATATAAATCTTTGCATATATTTCTTTTTATATATTTAAGGATTAGCCCACCCCTGCATCACCTGAGCCAAACCATTACCCTCTGCAGGGGTGTTGCTGTCCTATAAGGGTGGATTAAAGAATCATAATCTACAGACCTTAGTCTGTAATACTACCATAAAATACTACTAAACCCTTTAACTTAGGCTTAAGTAATGTTTAAGTAAGGTTTTACACTATTATGTTATATTCTCTGTAGTGTGTGCATCTATTATATATTGTTTTGATTCATCTAGGGATAACAGAAGATTGCTAAATAAGAAACAGTGATTCCTTTGCTACTCTGATCTCACTAAAGTAGGTGTTCCATGCCCTGTAAAGTGCTAAAAATATCCAGAGTCCATTATTGGCCTACATAATAATAGGTCTCATTCACAGCTACAGCACATGAGTGAGAAATCACATTGAAATGGACATACAGTAAGGGCAGAAGAAAATGCCAAGGTGGTCATTTTGAACACCCAGGCATCTGAAGAAAAAAAGGAAACAAGACAATGACTAGCCAGTCGGAACATCAACCAGTCCAGCACACCAGCCTGAAATGAACCCGGACCTTTTTCACTTTTTAGTCCATGTCCCTGGTCATTGATTTGTCGTTTCATACCATTTAAGACAAATGATTTGCCAGTGTGATACCACCTCCCTGTCATCAAGCGAAAATGCTAAGCTAGCTCACAGACCCTCTCTAACACTGTACATCACTCAGGGAGTTAGGACTCTAAACTGTGCAGTGCTAACATGTGATTGATTCTCATAATCTGATGTCTTAACTCTGAACTAAATTATAGGAATATGAATAAATTAAGTACTAATATTAAAATTATACTAATACTATAATATTATCATATATATTTATATAACATTAATTTAACATTATTAATGTATCATTATATTTTGAAAGATGTATGAATTCAATATGTAGTTTATGTAATTATACGAGTAAGGAGTGTGGGCCCTCATATGTGCCTGTGCAGTTAAACAAATAACACTAAAGCCATATTCGAATTGGATTTGAATCCCACCCAGATAAGCATCTCTGTGATTTTCTAGGAAGGTGTCAACTGGCACTGGTTTGTGAGGGGTATTTGGGTGAAGCTGGAGTCAGTTCAATGCACAGGAATCCTTAAGACCATGGTTCTCAAAACAGAGTCTGCGATTTGTCCCCTAAGCCAGTATAAACCTTGACATGAGCCGAAAGAAATGTTTTATGGGCCACTACACACTCATCAGTCTGAAAAAAGGCCAAACCTGACAAGTACAATGGTAACTACACTAAGTTTGGTTTTGGGGAGAACAGATAAGATCATAGACTAAACCATAATGTACTCTGTCTCAATTTTCTAGCAAACAAGAACACAAAGCTAGCGCAGCTGAAACTGGTAGAAAACACACTGATTACACAAAAAAAATGTTCAAACTCACACACAAATGAGGAGAACAACTCCTGAAGACTAGGCTACGTTTACATTGGATAAGTTTTTTTGCTCAAATCTGATCTTTCTGTCTTGGCAGTTCACTTTCATGCTCGTAAGTGACCCATGTTTGTCATTGGTTGGAATAAACCTGAAATTACCCGCAGAAACGCAGTCTTTCATCATCAATTTTTTTTCAATAATCTGATTTTGAGTTCGCACATGAAACAAATTACATCTGTCTTACATTTAAAGGGTCCTTAAAATGCCTGTATTCTCTGTTTTTTCTTTGGCGTAGCTGGGACAGGGATCCATGTTAGGCTAAAAGCTCGCTAATCACTAGATAAGTGGCTTTTACCATCTCTTCTCTCTAACGTCTATTTCCCAAAAACAAACTGGGCTACCGACGAGCCATCTGAAAAAAAAATAGTCGGGTATTTCACTCTGAGGCAAAATAACAGGGCTGTAAATAGGCGTATTTAAGGAAAGAACAAAAGAGATTTAAGCTCCAGTTCTATAATGTAAACGCAATCTGACATTTGAGTAGGCCCAGCATTCTTTGTCCTGATTTCTGCTGAACAAGAAATGTTCAAACTCACACACAAATGAGGAGAACAACTCCTGAAAAAAAAAAAATAGATTCTGGGCACTATTTGTAACTGTGTAACTGTGTGGAGCGATCGCATGCTCCTGCTACAGCATGTGCTCTCATCAAATATGTATTTGCGCAAAATTAAAGCAGCATTATGCAAGAATTTGTGTTTTTTTTGCTCCTGGGCTCCCACTGCAGCTGGTGGAGTGTCATTCCCTTTCACTCCACTGCCGTAAATACCAATTGCGCTTTGAGCTCTCCTATGTGGACAGCTATGAATGTGCATTTGCTGACAAGCTGAGAGACATAGAACCGGCATCTGAGATGCTGAAGAAGCTTGTAGGCTGAGGCTGTGGAGTATATAGGTTATACCGGTACATAGTCACCGTACAGTGGTAATGACAAAGACACCATTCACCATACACCACAAGTCAGTGTACAATCGACGTGAAGCTGTTTTTTTAAGGTCAACATGCTACATAGTGTTGATGAGCTTTAAACAGTTGGACTGTATTCATAACATAAACTCTAACCTTGTAATAAAGAAAACTCTAAAATGTCACATGACAAAACATTTATTTGCCAGAGTTTGCCTTTTTTTTTTCTTCTTCTCAAGTTCCTTATATGGGTGTGATGCAGACTACAGAATGCGAGTTCTGTAGTCTGTAGTTCTGTAGAAAGCAGCTGATGTTACCTCATCACCTTCTGGAAGCTGCAGTCAACAGCTTTTCAATTAAGCTGCTGCAACGAAGCAACGCTGAAGGTTCCTCGCTCCCTATCTGTACAGGGATCTCAAATCTGTAGCCTGTTTGCTTTGAAGATGCCTTTGTACTGGGTCAGGCACACACACACTCACACACACACACGCCTGTGTACTGTTCAGGGGTCTGCAAACTGTGATAGAATAGACTGTAAAGTTTTCACTGAGCTAAGGACAGCGTGCTCACTCCCTCACACTCACTGCCCACTTTTCCAGCGACCCTCTGGTTCTCCACGTGTGAGTGTGCGTTCATCTCCGCTTCACCTGCTTATTGTGTTCTGGTTCTCCGCCCACTCATGCATATTTATAAATGCGCGTGCCTTTGAATCCAGCCGTTCTGAATAAAGAGTCCAGTAGTCGTTGTGTTTTTCTCCTTAAATTGTTCTGTCAACTTTTGGTCGAAATGATCTTTAAAAATAGACTTGAAAAAGAAGACCAAACGTCGGGCTAATCGTCCAGTGCCAAATTATCTGCGAAATGAAATCAGATCAAGTTCCCGTGACGACTGGGAACGGAGGAGTTTCGCGGAGAGCTCTGCTATTATATAATAGCCGAGGACTGTCGTTTTAAAGTCGTGGCCGATTGAATCTGACGTTGTTCTCGAAGCGGGGGGGGGGGGGGGGGGGGGGTACACAAAGAGAGAGCGAGAGAGAGAGAGAGAGAGAACGCGCGCGAGAGGGGGAGGAAGAGGGAGCGCTCGAGAGAGAGAGAGAGAGAGCGAGCGTCGTGTGTGAGAGTTTAGCGCTGCGCTAGAAGCACCAAGTTGGCTGAAGGGACGGATATATCCGCCTGAAACATGTCTCTTCTCGGCTGTTCTCCTTCCTCGGCTCCTCTAACTCGGGCTTAACCTCTCGTCAGGAAAACTTCAAAATGGAAGCGCTCACTTTCCTCGTGCGGCTCCTCGCGCTCTTCGTCGGCGGGAAGCAGTTTGTCAGGTAAGGCAGTGAGGCGATGCTGACTGGACACCACTGGTGCTGGGAGGCTCCTAAAACCCGTGTGGATTTTCGTCCTGACTGATAACATTTTAAAATAAGATTTGCTTCTTATGACTAAAAACACTAAAAAAGAGGTTTAATTTAATCTTAGCAAAGGAGAGAGGTACATTTCACCATTTTATTGCTCAAAGAGAGTTAATTTATTTATATATATATATTTGTAATACATGTAGATATATATATATGTATATTTCTCTATGTAGTTATTTATATGTTTATATATAATATTATAATATATTAATACAACCATTGCACTAACTAATGAAACGGCTTTGTAAACCCAATGTTAATCCTAAATAAATGAGGACCTTATGTTTAGAAATTGTATGAGCCCCCACGTTCAGTTTGGTGGGGCGTGTCAGTTTGATCTTATGGGGGCCACCCAACTGCTCCAGCTCTCCAGACCCTGAGCATTGGACTATAGCAGAAAGGCAGACAGAGAAAAGTAGCAGCTGTGTTAGAAGTGGCAATGAGTTGAGAAAATCCACTGCTAAAGTGTTGAGTGCCGAAGTGTTTACTAGCTAAAACTGGAATTACACATTCCAGTCGAGGCCCACAATAGAAAGTGAGAGAAAATAGAATGATGCACCATTTTGCCAAGCTTGAGTTGTTTCCTTCTGCTGAATCATCAGTAAGAGAGTAGAAATACTCTCTCAGTCACTGTCACTAGTCACAGGGAGCCTTATGGAGCTGGTAGGGTATAGAATAATAAGGGTATAGAAAACATAAGTCGTCTTACTAAAGTCGTTTTAAACAGTGGCTCTTCATATATGACAAAAGATTATGATACATGAGCTGCTTCTGAATATGTTGCCTTCTAAATTCAAGAAATGCTGGCCTGAATTAGCTAAAGACAAAAGATTTACCATACACCTGCTAAATATATGTGAACTTGATAGTAGGAACTAAATGACAACATGTGCAGGCTGTGATCTTTCACTCTCAGTTCATGAAATATACACTGGAAAAAAAAATTATATCTGTCATGACGCTTTGTGATAATTTGTCTGTCACATTTTTCACTGACACTTTTTCCATTTTCACATTGTCGCTTTTCTCAATGCATGATTTATTTCTAGCAAGGATATGTGTTTTTTTATTATTATTATTATTATATCCAGCCTCCTTTTCTGCCTCTTGCTCTTTTACGTGCTGCCTATGCGGCGCGGCACTTGCCAGAAGAGCGTGAAAGCAGCTGATGTTACCTCATCACCTTCTGGAAGCTGCAGTTAACAGCTTTTCAATTAAGCTGCTGCAACGAAGCAACGCTGAAGGTTCCTCGCTCCCTATCTGTACAGGGATCTCAAATCTGTAGCCTGTTTGCTTTGAAGATGCCTTTGTACTGGGTCAGGCACACACACACTCACACACACACGCCTGTGTACTCTAGCACTGCTTGTTATTGACAAAAGACAGGTTTTGTGATTATAGGACTATATCCACAGTTCTACAGACAGTGTTCAGTGTGACAGGTTCAAACCACAAACTAGTGACAGGGGCTTAGGTGCCGATAGCTCATTGATGTATAAGGGCAGCGAAGGCTATTACGTCTAAAAGAAGGGATTTTTAATGATGGCTACTGAAGGAATGTGTCATGACACACAGCTGATTGTCATGGGGCTGCGTAACGTCAGGGTACCTATGCTGAGCCCTGGTTCAAACAGTGGAGTGATGCATACTGTTTTTGTTTACATGGACAGCCAGGTATGTGTTTGCTGTTTACCTGTGGGGTGTGCAAAATGTTTGCATCTTAAAACTTAAAGAATCTGCTGCTAATGTCTTACAGCTAGTCACCACAGGATGCCTTTAGAGGTCCTGTAGAGTAAGATATTTAGGTGGCACACAGAGTACCTACTGCATATTAAGCATATGGTCATAATGTTTTGGCTCATTGGTGTATTGTGATTTCAGTTTGGTTTGAAGTGTACAATAGTGAATCAGTAGGTTCACTACCGATTGGTTGACTTGATCAAAATAATGCCCTATTGTTAAATAATTCTAATACCTTGATAGAATCATTATTCAGAGCTGGGATTGGTCGACATGCTCGCAGAACACAGTAACAAGGCTTATTTACTGGTTGCTGTCTAATAGAGGTATGTCCACTTGTTTTATGGTGAAGTTTGTGTTTTTCAAAACCAGCAGTAGCATTGTTACAAGTAAATTTGCATTTGCAAGTCTCCAGTTACGTCCCCAGTCAGTACGGGTAAGACTGAAGCCAAATCCCAGGTCAAAAAAGGGAAGTATTGAGTCATAACAGGCAAGTCTGAAGTCACGACTCAGTACAAGCAAGCCCCAAAACGAGCCTTGAATCAGTACAGGCAAGTGTCCAGTTGAACCTCTAGTCATTGCAGGCTACTAAAGCCAAATCCCAGATTAGTACAAGCAAGTCTCAAGTTGGAAGTCAAGTCCCAAGTCAGTAAAGGTGCATGTATTTGTCACTGAACAGTGAAATGTGTCCTCCACATTTAACCCATCTGTGGTAGTGAACACACACACACACACACACAAACTAGTGGCAGTGAGTACACACACACCCAGAGTGGTGGGCAGCCAACTCCAGCGCCCAGGGAGCAGAGAGGGTAAAGGGCCTTGCTCAAGGGCCCAACAGTGGCAGCTTGCCGAGCCCAGGAATTGAACCCACAGCCCGGCACTCTAACCGCTGAGCCACCACTGCCAGTGAAGGTACCATTCAAGTCTCAGAGTCTCGAGTCAGTACAGGCAAGACTGAAGACGAGCCTTAAGTCAGTACAGGCAAGTCTCCAGCTGAATCCCCCACTCAGTACAGTCAAGACACTACACTACATGACTTTGTTTGTGGTAGCAGATTATAAAAAGACTGGAAATCTCACACTTCCCCATTGAAATTTGCTAAGTTTATGGTGATGCAAAAAAATGTCAGTCCAGTGTCGGACATGTACTAGCGCCAGAATGTAGCTGCTGCATCATACATGGAACTTATAGTGAGTAGAGTAGTATATGCTACTAGATTACGCTTAGAATTGAGTCGAAAATATCATGCATTTTATACTCCAACACACACTAGAGCTCTCAGAGTTGACATTTGGATTCTCTCTCCAACTGTCAACTCTGATTGATGAAAAAATCTGCTAGAGCAAACAGCACAGACTCAGCCAGACTGACAATCGGGGTAAAAATTGTGTAGTGTAACCCTTGCTTTAACAGTAGAAGCAAAACTAAGTTACAAGCAAGTCTCAAGTGGAGTTCCAAGTCCTAAACTTTGATTCTTACACATATACATTTCAGATATAACAGGAGAGACATTTAGGAGCATTGCTAAATTCTTACCCATCTAATGGGTACACATACACATACTATAGCCCCTTTTAAAGTGAGACCATGTGTGAATAGAGCAGGTAATTGTCAAGTGAATTCACAGTGGATGTGTCGATAGCCTCATTCGCCATCTTCGATGTGCTGTAAACAAAGCACTGCTATTTCCGCTATTTCATACTTTTGGCGTCCTGCCGTGCCTCCTGCATGTGCTACGCATACCCTTGTCTAAACCACGCGGAACATTTCCTGAGATTTGAGTAATGAAAATGCCATTTTACATTTTGCTTTATTGATACGATCGCTGCTTTTATATCTGTAATACAATTGATGGACCATTTTCTCTGAGGGTACAGATCAACACCTGCAGCCCGCTCTCCCTCAAATTTAACGGTACACAATAATTCGAATGTCCCATTTAAAAGCCTCACCATGATCCAAGTATTGCGGTGTGCCAAGACCAATCTCAGAAATGGCTGTAGGCACGGAATTGTAATGGGATTCAGATTCACTCCATGTGCTCGGAATGGAGTGCTTAAGCTGCTGAAAGGGTGAAAGACCATTCCGTTTAACGGCTTCTTACAGTTTTTTTTTTCTTTTTTTTTGGTGAGAGTTCAAGCAGAAGACTCAGCCGTGTAGTTTATAATATTTGAATCCTTTTCGGGATGCAACATCTTCCAAGCAGGATTCGGCCGTATTCAATAAAGCGTAAGGCATTGCAACAATAATTTGCCGTTACATTTTGCAAAGGAGGACGTGAATGAGTTTGTCAGTGGCTGTTAGTGCTGCTAATGGCCCTGTTTTCCTTTTTCCATATTCCAAACATCCCAGAATTACATTAACAAGCAGGAAAATTCTGCTGAATTTAGAGCCGATTGACCTACATGAGTGAGCCCTCTGTGATGTTAGCCTAGTTTGACTATGCTGAAACTACCGAGAACCCATTTAAAGCACCCAGTGGAGCATCTGTGAAGCCTCTCCTGTTTACATCATCATTTTCGGCCCTTATCTGTGTTGATTCTTGTTTATTTTGATTTGATTTGTTTGTGAAGGCATTTTTGTAGCTCCATTGGCAACCATTGTAATCCATGGTCTGCCAAACAGTATTAGAATCAACGGCAAACATAACATGAACATTAGGATTAGTTATATAGAATGTTATGGAACTTGGAAATGACACGTAAGTATCACATTATGAAAAGATTTTAGAGCACTTTTCCAGTCACTGCAGCAAATGGGCAATAGAAGTAGTGGTAGTAACAGTTGTTTCCTACACTGTAGCTGTTGAATTGGCTGCATAATTTCATTTTAGTTTCCTTTAAATTACACATGAAAGTCTTCCAGCATGCTGGCCTAAAATGTATATAGGGTGAATATAAAGTGTGAAATTCAATTACTGTACCTCTTTAGATAGTTTTTCAGGCCTACTTCTGTTGTGCCTCTAGTTTAAAATGTGTTTCTTTAAAAGATCTCTTAATAAAAAAAAAGAATTAATTGAAAAAGAACCAACCAAAAGACCCCAAGTTCCTTTGAAAATATGCCACTCAGTTAATTTATTTTGTGTTTTCCACTGCGTTTAGTGCTGAAACCCTGAAGAGATTGCGAGACAAGACACGCCTCACCAGTGGCGCTACAAACTCAGACAGCTTGCTGAATAATCAGTTAAACTGCTGAAGTGGATAATTCACATGTTTAATGCCTAAAAACAGTTGCAAGAAAGAATTATTTGGAAGTATTTGGATTCCTATTTTTGTTATCTAAGTTACAATTATAGACGAATATAGTCTAACCTAACTAATAACACACTAACAGTTGTGCAGGTCATGTATTTTTCTGAGCACATCAGTATACATTCACAGTGCGTGCTAGAAAATGTAAGTGAACTCACCAAAAGTTTCCTGTAGCGGCAAAAAAGATTTTGCACATTGCTGGAGGAGGACCATTGGACCACTTCCCCTTATTAATGTGTTTCAGTTTATTCATATTTCTTCAATGCTTTGGTTCCACAGTCCTCTTCAGGTCGTGCCACAGCATTTCAGCTTGAAGTCATGCACTGCTGTCCTTACATTCACCTGTAAAATGTTTGAATACATCTGTGAAATTATTTTTTCCTCAGTGATGCCAGTACCTTTAAGTTCTGAGGCAGCAAATGATGCTTCAGAGTTGAGATAAGGTTTTGGTTTGCAGTGTTCTTTTCCTCCAAACACGTTGTGTGTTTGTGCTGAAAAGGCTTTTCTAAGCATATCGAGGATACTGTTAGTGCACAGAACTGATACATACTGATGCTTGAGCTAGAGGTGAAGATTGAGAGCATACACATGAGTACCTGTATGGCATTATGCTGTGGAAGAGTGGCCCAAGCAGAGTACTCCACAGAAGCTGTGAGTCTGTGAGTAGCAGAACACATCTCACCAGTGGCACTACAAACTCAGACAGATTGCTGAATAAACAATCAGTTAAACTGCTGAAATGGAGAATTGACTTCAAATTGTTCAATGCCTAGAAACAGTTGCAAAAAAGAGTGAGAATCCTTTGTAAGTACAAGACAAAGTTTATAAAGAGCAGCAGATGTTGAATAAAAAACACTGTATTCCGAAATGGACAGTGTCTGAATAGTCGTTTTTTAAGAGTCTGTGGCTATTGATGTATTTAGTCTGTGATTACATGTATCATGATATATATTGTGCATCATCAAAATGTCTTTAAGAATTGTGTAGTAGTGGTAGTATTTGTACCATATCGCCCAGCCCAGAGCGATCGGATGACAGTTCCTTGAAACGCATTGTACTCTGTTCACACCTGTACTTTGTGTTGCCCACTCATGATCCATTCACCCAGGACACGTTAGTGCCAGGTGTGAACGGCAACTGTAGCACGAGGCATGGTTCGCCCTACCATTTATTTTTTTTAAGAAGAACAGATTTGCCAGGAACCAGATATAATTGGTAATCAATATAGAAATGCAAGTAATTGTAAAGAGTTCACCTTACGTCTCTCAATATTGCAGAACTTGAAACTTAAAAGAACTATATAACAGCATTAAGACAAGCTCTGGGATGAATTTGAAATTCTAATACATAGTTAATTCATAGGAATCACTAGACATGTAATGCAAACAAGGTAGCTTGCTGCCCAGTATTACTGCAAATGATACCCGATGACATTGCTCTTGGCTACGCTCATCAGATGAAAAACGGAGCGTGCCTGAGCTCATGAACTTTCTGCAAAAGGAAGTTGAAAGCAGAGAGAGAGAGCACTTCAGTTCAAGCAGTTTGACAAAGAGAGATCCAGCAACCAAGAAACATTCCTAAAGCCAATGTCATCCAGTGACCTGGAACCCAAACAGCCATCATGCAACCAGCAGCTGTATTATCGGAGCAATACCCAAAACTACTCGCCTTTACTCACTTATATGGTATTTGTTCAGTTTTATGAGGACAATGGGATCTAGCTGCTCTTATGATGCTGGATATTTTGACGAGGAAGATATATATATATATATTTGGGTGAATAAGGCCCCAAGTTTCTGTCCAAAAAGATCCAAACATGTAGTAAGGTTCTACAAGGCCAAGGGCATTTCATGTGCTACTTGTGGTTGCACCAAATAATATGTATGAACAAGGTGCCTAGTGCCAGTGCAGATGCTGGTGTGTCCTCTGTTATACCTAGTACAGTGAAGGTGAAATCGGACAGACAGAATACAGTGCTGCTGCAGACTGCCAAGGTATGGGCAGAGGCAGGAAAATTGTTCACTGTTTGAAGGGTGGCAGCATTAAAGCTACCATTACTGAGACAAAAGGTGTTTAGCCTTCCCACAATCGGCTCTGCGTCTCTAGTCACAATAAAACGCAACATTGTAAAGACATCACAAGAAAACGTATGGAACACAGAGCAAATTAAAATTGAGGCTGTTAAAACACTGCAAGGATGATCCACAAGTCTCCAGTGGGAATATTCACATTTATGGCATTTAGCTGACGCTCTTATCCAGAGCGACTTACAGGGTTACTCGTATTACAGAGGTGGGCCAATGGAGTGTTAAGAGTCTTGCCCAAGGACTCTTATTGGTGTAGCGCAGCATAGTCACCCAGACCGGGAATCAAACCCCAGGCTCCCACATGGTGTGGTAGCTCAGTGGCAAGTAGTGGTGTTATCTCTGGCGCCACACCAACCAACTCAGATTTTTACTGGTATTTACTGATATTCAGATGTTTACTGGTAAATTTCGCCTGCTGAATGCATCATTTTACCTATTTGGAACAGTGCCACAGGTGTTGGGGCAAGTGTAAAGTCCAGAGAAAGGTGTCTTTGTATTTGATCTGAAATCTGAAACAATTAATGGACACTATGAAGAATACAGAGAATACAAAGAGGAGTGTGATGCAATTGTCTGCATTCATAGTTGACCCTATTGGTTTCTCTTTTCACCATCAGGTTACCAGTAGACTATTTAGTCTCCATCCTAAGAATGTATCAGATTGATACGCAGCAAACCTTTCTGTGGTGCCAGCGAAAGAGCCCACAGGACTATTGCATATCTCACAGGGCACACAGTAGGCCAAAAGGGAATCCCCAGTCTGGTAGAAAATGACTAATTAAGTGACACACTCTTGTTCATGGGGGTGAGGATGTTGTTACTTCAGTTGTTGAAGTTCAATGTAAAATGTGTGTCTTTAAAAGGTGCCCTAAAATTTCAAACTGTATTCACCTTGCAATAATTTGGTACATGGAAGTGACAATGTATTTGAATTTACCTTCGATGCTGTTGTATCATATTTCAAAAGTATAAAGAAAAACAGCTATAAAACATAATAGTCTTGAGTCATTATTTCCACAGTCCAAAATTTACAGCCCAATACACCCAGCCCACTACCAACAACCTTTCAAGGCTAAATGCAAAGACTTTAGGAAAATATAGAAACAAGGCTAAATGTGTCCAATGAAATATATGTCTGTTTGCCCAGAATGTATGCACAAATGCTTTGCTTTGCTGGCCTTCTATTTCTCATTTGCTGGTATTAGCAGCAGTCGGCACTATGAAAACGTAAGGAGCGTCTGACAAGAGTCAAATTTGCAGGGCTGCAGACTGAACTCTCTACTGGCAACAATCAGAGTTAACTTTAAAATGGGGCGAGAGCCGCAGTGCTTGGAGGCTCATAGTTCAATTATTTGTTCAGTTGATTGATATGCACTTGAGTACAGGGGAGAATGGCACCTATAGCCCTGTCGCTGGTTACGCACTGCATAATAGGAACACCCCACAAGACCTGCTGTTTTGCAGATGCTATGACCCAGCCGTCTGGTTATCAGAATCTGGCCCTTGTCATTGTTCACTTTACCTTTCAGTGGTTTTAATGTTGATCAGGTTATTAGTACTAATGGTGGTTCATTGTATTAGAATATATATATATATATATATATATATATATATATATATATATATATATATATATATATATATATATTAGTGTATACTAATACACTGAGTCATATATAATATTGACCTGATTATTAAGTATCAAATAACCAGGATTTTACCAAAAAGGTCAAATATGGATTAGGAAATGAACCATGGTTTTTGTGGACATTGTCCAAGAAATAATTGTACTAAACAATATTATAGTCATCTTAACACACATTTATGCCACTCATAACAGTTTCATAATAATCCAAATATACCCTTTTAAAGGATGAATATATCTTTGTTCACCAAATATTCAGACTTTGGAATTGTAATATAAATATCCTACATAAATAAAACTAAAACAAAAAATAAAACATAAATGAAACAAATAAAAACAAAAAATAAACAAAGTCTACAGACTGGCTAATTCACATTAATAAGCTCTTCTTGGACCACAGAACTCTCTGTTCAGAACAGACTGCGTTTTTTGAGTCACAGTTTTGGATCAAAAAAGAAAGAAAAACAGGAGACAAACCTGCTCTTCACTGACACACCAGAGTAATGTCACTTAAGATGTGTGTATGCTCAATGTATTATCATTGTCATATGAAGACAGACCAGTCGACTTTTTACTGATAGTGATTTTTGCTAGTACTTCTGTGTTCTGACACTCACTGTATTGTTCTGGACTGAGTTTGTATCCAGTTAGTGGATTTACAGAACAAAGCAAATAGCTGTAGTTGAATACACTCAAGATTAGAGATGCGTTTTATGGTACCAGTCACATTTGTGTCTCTTGCCTATTGTTTTGCACTCCCTCACTGCACTGTGTCTCCGGCTAAGGGACAGATAAAGCATTGTGGCCTCAAGGGAAGCCGTGTTAATGAAGAGGAACCGAAAAGGAAGTGCCAAAGGAATGGAAAGGAAATTAACTTGGTGAATGGTTTTGCAGTGAAACCAGACATTTAGCACGTCTCTCAGGGCTAATCAAAGAGGCAGCAACATTAGCATTTTACGATCTCTTTACCATCGTCCTCAAAGCCATCTTACGTCGTCTGTTGTCTTAGAGATGTCTCTGGGGGATGCTTAGCAATTAACTGATGAACATGTGCTGTGATACTGATTTGGTGTCATTGCAGTCATGGTAAATGACACACTTAATAAATACTAAATAAATTGTTAAGGTAATTAACTTATAAATATAGGGATGTTAAGATGACTGGTAGGTAAAACGTTATATTCTTTATATTCCTTTGATGAATTAAATTAGTTTTAGCCTTTAATTTAACATTTTGGCCTGTTACCTTTTTAGTGATATCTTGCAAGGACATTATGTAGAATAGTACTTGGCTGTCTGGCCTAAGTGTCATGTACCAGTACTCCTAGGATTTAATGTTTTCATGACACCTGACATGACAGACTTAAAATAGCTTGTTCCCAGGTCCAGCTGAAGAAAATACATTCCAGTTTAAAAAGACATTTTAGCCACCCTATGATGCACATTTTCCATGATAATAAGCAAAACAGTCACTTAAAAATAAACACATCAGCTAAACAAATACTAACGACTTACAATGAGATCCTGACAGTATAATTTCTCAGTTATTCTGGATAGAATGTCTTGGAGTAAGAACCTGTCATGTTCCTCAGTCCAAAGTAGACTACGACCCAACCTACAGAGCGAATATTTCATTTCAGCAGTGCATTATGAGCAATTACTTACTAATTGCAATGTGCCAGCCATTACTGTAGTATTATACTGTAATTACTAATTACTATCAATACTAATTGATTGCCGCAGGAGCAGGTTACTAGATCCAGTGTTTGTATGTGTCCAGTGATATTAGTAGCCCTATGTTTCTTGTCGTACTGCAGCCAGATTCCATCACAGCTAGGTGATGGGTCTATAAACCAGTAGGGCTGACATATGATCAGCCATAACATTAGCTCCACTGACAGGTGAGGTGTAAAGCATTGATAATCTTCATCAACAATGGCATCTGTAAGGGGTGGATATATTATGCAGCAAGTAAACAGTAAGTTTGTGAATGTGATGTGTTGCAAGCATAAGGATCTGAGCTACTTCGACAAGAATCAAATTGTAATGGCGACTGACTATCAAAGCATATCAGTGGTCAGTATCTACAAAAATAGGGTGGCCTGAGGGCACCTAAGGCTCATTGATGCTCATGGAGATCCCACCCCACAACTTACAGGACTTAAGTGTTACTGTTAGCAGTTACTGCTGATAACATCTTGCTGCCGGATACCACAGGACACAATCAGAGGTCTTTTGGAGTTCATGCATTGAAAGATCAGATCTGTTGTGGCGGCACAAGGGGGACCTACTCAGTAGATTTGTAGCCTGATAACCGCTATAAGTTGCTCAAATGAACCAAAGTAGCATTTGTTTGTTCTGCATTTATTACAAAGGGTGTCCATAAACATTTGGACATATAGTGCACATAGATAGATAGATATATGTACTATCTTTTGGTGGGCCATGTGGATGCAACAGGGTTGAACAGGGTAATTGCATTATGTTCTACATAATATTCGTATACGCAGGTAAAGTGCAGATACCTCAGTGCAAAAATATGAGAAACCCAATAATGTCAAGCAGAAAGATTCATATGAAGTGATATATGCATGTACACAAGGGAAATACAGAGAAATACAACACAACAAAAATGGCAAAATAAAAATCTACTGGTAATGGATTTTAATTATTTAAATATCTTAGAATTTCCACTTCTCTTCTTCCCATGTGGAACTATTTCTGTAGAGGGTCGTGGTATGTCGTAAGAGTTTCCCACTCTTGCTTTTAATATAGCAGAATATTTAGGAACACACATCAGCAGTCCATGATAATTGTTTCAGTTACTTTTGTGTGAGATGCAGCATTTAAAATGTCTTCAGCAGTCTCTTAGGATAGCCCTTTAGGTTTATACTGCCCCCATGTGTCTGATTCTTTTTAGGAACACATTTAGGAAGACAGCATTGACAAATAAATAAGAATTAAAAATGGAGCTGTAAGTGACAATAAACAAGGCATTATGACTACCCTCTGAGTCAGAGCCTGTATATTTAATATATATTTAGGCCACTCCTTGTTTAAATCAGTTCATGAGAAATCCAGCACAACTGTGCTGTTCTTATCTAAGCCCGTGAATCGGAAAACCAATGGGCCCAGCATCCAGAGGGCCCTGACCGACAAGGGCTTCAGTGTGCTTCAGATGCTGCTACTGCAAATGTAAAATAAATAGTACATTAAAAAACATATAGAAGAAACAAAACATGTTCTTTGTTTAATTGTAGGTGTGTCTCTGTCTTTATTGCAAATGTGATGTTGTGGGTCTAAATTATTGTTGACATATGGCATATTGTGGACAATTCCGTGGGATACTGGTTGAGGACTACCGCTGACATGTCCTCATAGCATTGGTATTTTAGAATGTAGGTTGTGTATGAATTTATTTTGAAGCACCCAAAGATGCTTGTGCACTGGATCTCATCGTACCATGATTTCTGGATTTAGATGAAAATATTATTTTTGTATGCTTTTAAGAATGCAGTAAAAATAATCAGATAGGCAAAAGGATGTCACAGGGTTCACAAGGTGTCAAATTCTAAAGTCATTCCAGAAAAAACTGGGCTGGAATAAATTATTCTGTGTATGACACTAATTCATAATAGCAACCACAATATTCAGTCAACAGAAATTGACCAATGAGAGGACAGCAGAACTGATAAAGTCAAACACAGTGAAAAGCCCATGCAAGGAACATACAGCACAGTTAGCGGCGCTAGATATTGAGAATCGGGCTAGTGAATATAAATTATGTACAGTGGCATGCAAAAGTTTGGTGCACTCCTGTTCAAAATATGTTCCTGTGAGTAGCTAAAGATGACCCGAAAAGGCGTAAAAGGTAAGGATGACACAAAAGGACAACATAGGCTTGATTATTTATTTATTTTTATTAAAAATGTAGTTTTAGAAATAACAAAAACGAAAAGTATCCAAAAAAGAGGTATCCAGGTATCCTGCATGATTTTTGACTAGAGGTTCCAAAACCCTTGGCATGCCATAGTATGCATTTCAAAATATATAAACAGTTGTTTAAACAGTTGATCTCTTTTAGTTTGTGTCCTGAGGTACAAACTGTATAATTTTCTTTTTTTGAGGTCTTAAAAAGGTATTAAATTGCATTTGAATTTGTGTTTTTTTTATTTGAAATGTTATTTATGTGGTATTTTGTGAACTGTATTTGCCCCATTTTCAAGCTTTTCAAATATTAAGAAGTGTTAAGGTAACAGGTATCATAGTAAGGGGGTATCATAGTAAGTGGTGATTTCAAGCACCTCCTAAGCCTGGTTCTCCCGTCTCACTCATGTTTAGCAAGCCTACAATTTTCCACAAGAGAGCACTATTGCTACATAGCTTTTGGTGCTTCACATCAGTGACACCGTGTGTCCTTGTTTTTCATACATCCGTTTCATCTTCCTCCTACCCTCCTTTCTACCATTCTTGTTTTCTTCTACAGTTGTACTTTTCCATACCATTTAAGATTACTTTCTTAATTTTTCAGGATTCACATTATGCCCCATAATTATGATGTCTTTGAATTTGTTCCTGTAGGGCCATGCTGAGTGACATTGGTGACTATGTAGGTACAGACATTGAGATATCCTGGTTGCCTAATCTGGATGACTTAATGAAAGGCTATGCTCGAAACTTTCGGCCGGGGATAGGAGGTGAGTTTGAGATCTACTGCTCGTGTCATTGGATTGCCCATTCATCCTTCCTCACATTTACAGTCATTCTTAGCTAAACGCTCAAAAAAGGCACATGTTTGTAGGTAAAATGCTGTGGTTTCTAGTTCCACTTCTACTCCTCCTTCTCCTCCTCCTACTGCTACTACTTCTACTCCATATAAGGTTGTGTTCCAGTACCTGAAGTCCAATTTCTGAAGTGCGATATATTTAGGCCACACGTTTTTAATGAGCTGTTTAATTCTGACTTTAGACATTAATGAGCTCTCAATACGCGTGGAGTGAGCAAGCCCACAGAAACCATCGGCACAATTATGAATCCATTATTTAATGCATTATGCAACAGCATGAATATGCATGTTCCAGCGCTGCCCACGAAAAGACGATGTTGCTAAGAATGCTTGTCAAATGTGTCACATCCAATGGCCACAGCGTAGATTTCTCTATCTCACAGCTTAACTCAGCTCAAGCCTAAGTGAACATGTATCTGAGCCATTTCCACTAAAAGGCCTTTTGCAAGGTCACTGTCTGTCTGTTTCTCTGGCTGACTTGTGAAACATTGCAGAGATGACACATTCGAATGCAAAGGTACTGTATAAGCAGTAAAAGGCTGTATGCTGAACAGACATTCATGACCATCATGGAACTCTGCTTTCCTCTTTTCCACTTCATTTCTCTGCCGGTGTGACTGCTTGTTTCATCGCCATTTCAAATGTCAGGAGCATGGAACATCTTAGAGCATGTTTGAGGGGATTTGTCATGTCTAAATGGGCGCTGAGGATTGTGTGCGTGGGTTCGTTAAAATATAACTTGAAAGAAATAGAATAATAAAAAAATAAATTGGTTACTTCAGAGTGAAGCTGATAGTTAGGGCATGGCCAATGAAAACATTTTAATGAGCAGAAAACTGCATATGGTCAAAAATTAAAAGTAGTTTTTAGTTGTTAGTTCAGTAGTTTTAGATGAACAGGGCTTTATTGGCTGATATGTCAGTTGTCAACTGTCAAATTACCTAAACTGAGATGAGCCTTATTTGTATTAAATTAGTATCAACTGTAATAAGCGCTCTCACATCAGTACGACAGTAAAACTACAATAGGACAAGCTAATTTCTAGTGGGTTCTGTTGTCTAGAAACCCAAATGACCTGTGGTCATATGATCCTAGAAAATGAAAAGTTGATGTTTTCGTGAATATAAAGCAATGCTTCATTACCAGTACCCGCTATTATATCCGCCCCTTTAATCAGCCTTTGGGCTTTTTTGATTGACTATTCTCTCTATACTCCTGCTAGTACTCTCCCAGCCTAGAGAGACTGGAGCTGAAGCTCTACCACTCAAAACTGAAATAATTAAGAGACTCTTCTAAAGAATCTCTTATTACACAATTCAGAAACTGTTTATAATGGATGTGCATGTTAGGAGGCTAAACACGGCAAGTACACTATATGGACAAAAGTATTGGGACACCTGCTCATTCATTGTCTCTTCTGAAATCAAGGGTATTAAAATGAGTTTAGCTGCTTCTGTTGGAGTAACTGTCTCTACTCTCCAGTGAAGAGGATGGGCCCCATCCCACCTTATTCCCAACTCCACAGCTCATCCTAAAAGCGTTGAATGGAACACCGTCATTCCAGAGAATACATTACCACTGCTCCACAGCTCAATGCTGGGGCACTTTATACCCATCGATCCCACGGCTGGCATTAGTGTGGCATTAGCATGGTGCCAGTCAGTTCATGTTTATGTGCTCCGGAGAGTTCTATTCTAATTACAGGGGCTAGACAAGCTGTGTTTGTGTTTACACATCTGTGTCAGCAATTGGTGCAACTTAAGGTAGGTGAATGCAATAAGTAGAAGGGGTGTCCACAAACACTTGGACATATAGTGTAAAATAAGCCACATATAAATAACATTGCTTCATCAGCAGAATTTCTTACAAACTGCTACATCTGGGTACACTTAATATTGAAAAAAAAATAATTATATATATATATATATATATATATATATATATATATATATATATATACATACGAAAGGTCGTACTGAACAAATAGCCTTGCAGAAATGAGAGGCCACGGTGCAGAAGACAGTTAGACTGCTACAGTACATTAATCAGTCTGTAAATGGAGGTGATAAAAGTATCCATTGGCAAGGAAAGGGAAGGGTCCCTTAATGGCCAGGATGTCAGTTTAGGATTGATTCAGTTCAGTTGACCCTAGATGCTGCCATAGGACCTAAACTATACAGCTAGATGCTCTATAGTTTAGTGTAAAAAGGGCCTAAAGCTCTAACGACATCTGATTTTAAAGCACATCTGCAAAACTCTTATACACAGCTCTTTTACACAGCTTTTACACAGTTCTTTTCTTGTAAAAAAAAATGACATAACAACAATGTTATAATGTTATAATAATGGAACAAATGTCCCTCAGTCTTTATTACCTCTCATCTGCAGCCTCCACCATTTCAGGCAAGAACCAAACCATCCAAACCCAAACATCACTTCATTAAAATGGCTGCTCAGCCATTAGCACATTAGCAGACTGTTCTTCAGCTGACACTGTTGAGTTTTCTGTGACATCCGGGGGGCCGGAGGGAAAGCAGGTTGGGGTTGGGGTGGTGTGTGTGTGTGTTTGGGGGGGGGTTACGTTTCCTTTTTCTCACGTTTCTTTTCACAGGACCTCCAGTGAATGTGGCCATGGCTATTGAAGTAGCTAGCATTGACCATATCTCAGAAGCCAATATGGTAATGTATGGATAACTGTGTTTTGCTTGTTGCTTTTCTTGACATAGAATATTTCAAGAAATATTGCTGGTTTGTCCAAAATTAAATATGTATGTCATTACATTACACAGTCTCAAATAAAAATCCATTTGTTATGTTTTGCCACTGCCTGTTGGATAACTGATGTGCCTGTTATAAACAATTTTGCTCATTTGAACCTTCAATATAGTTGCGACCGCATGAGCTTACCTTGTATTCGCATGTGTACATGTTTGTGCATGTGTGTGTGCTGGCAGGAGTACACCATGACCGTGTTTCTGCGTCAGAGTTGGCGAGACGACCGTCTGTCTTACAACCATACGAACAAGACCCTGGGGCTGGACAGCCGCTTTGTAGATAAACTCTGGCTACCAGACACATTCATCGTCAATGCCAAGTCAGCCTGGTTCCATGACGTCACTGTGGAGAACAAGCTCATACGCTTGCAACCTGATGGGGTCATCCTCTACAGCAGCAGGTGTGTGTGTGTGTGTGTGCATGTGTATGTATGTGTGTAGGCAGCAATGTAATGACTTTTGTTTGTTTAAAGTTTTGCCACATCGGTGTGATAACAATTTAAAATGAATTTTAAAAGTATTAAATAACATATTGGTAATAAAAGAAATAACAATAATATGTTTTCTGCTTCCGGGAGGATTTTCTGTACACTGCATGCACCAGAAAAATACATACAGATTTTTACATTTGAAAAAATTGAATGCAGAGTATAAGGGCTTAAACAATATGTTCTATATGTTTCAGTTTGTAAAAAAAACAAACAAAAAAAAACATTGCTATGTGCAATACATTCCTGATTTATCAAATATGATTAAAAATAAGTTATATGCAAAGCGTTATTTAATGAATTATGTTTAATAACTGGTCAGAAAGTCAAATAAACACTCCAGTTGTAAAGCATTACAATTTTCTGGCAATTTCTTCCTATTTGATAGTTCAGGCTTAATTAAGCTTAGGGTTAATGAAAGACACTCTCACATCTGGTATAGTCACACACAGACATTATAATAAAAACACACAGACGCACATAAGGCTGTTCCTACAACATCTATCTGTCTCACTATTGTCACTCATTTTCTATTCCAGAATCACGTCCACAGTGGCCTGCGACATGGATCTTACCAAGTACCCCATGGACGAACAGGAATGCATGCTGGACCTTGAGAGCTGTGAGTGGAGAGATTGGAGTTTTTGAATATGGTTTCATACTGCTGTTACATCAATGTGTGTTTCTTGGCACCGCAGATGGCTACTCTTCAGAGGACATCGTATATCACTGGTCAGAGAGTCAGAAATACATCCACGGACTGGACAAACTGGAGTTGTCCCAGTTCACTATTACGGACTACCGTTTCGTTACTGAGATTATGAACTTCAAATCAGGTAAATCTCATTAAAGCTTTTGACAGTTATTGTCCTAAATTACATGACAATATGTGTCAGTTTTGTTATCAGAGCTTATTGTGCATCCTCCCAATACTCCCCTACTTTTGAGTTACTATGAAACTTGTAACTCATTTTGTTTGAGGGTGAGAAAATATATTTCATTACAAAACGCATAAAAGTGATAATTAGCATAATTACTGGTTAATCATTTGTATAGTATTTTAATTGTGCCAGTCTAATATTAACTAGTTCCCTCTTGTGCTGCCACAATGATCTAACCATTCGAGGCATATTCACAAGACTTCTGAAAGTGTCCTGTGATATCTGGGACAAAGGCATTAGCAGCAGATCCTTTAAGTCCTGTTAGTTGTGAGGTGAGGCCTCCATAGATCGCATTAGTGAGCCTCAGGTGCCCATGACCCTGTCGCTGGTCTACCGGTTACCTTTTCTTTTCCTGACCACTGTATACCTCAAAAAAACCAACAAGACTCAGCCTGATGTTTTGGATATGCTCTGACCCAGTCGTCTAGCCAGTACAATTTGGCTCTTGTCAAAGTGGCGCAACTTCATATGCTTGCCATTTTTCCTGCTTTGAATACATTACCTTCAAGAACTGACTATTCACTTGCTGCCTTATATGTAGATCCCATTCCTTGACAGATGCCACTGTAGATGAAGATAATCAGCGTTTTTTACTTCACCTACTAGTGGTGCTATATTGATCAGTGAACATGTATTATTGTCATGATACATTTATTATTGTGATAATAGGTTTGTCACAGATATCATTAGCAACTACATGATTACAAATGATTACAAAGAGCATAATTGTATTGGATTCAATTGCCTGTTGACAGATGTTCCTGTTAAGAGTTTTTTCTACTAACAACTAAAATCCATCATATCAATTTCTTTCTCAGTTACTCAGTTATTTATTAAGTATCATTAATAGAAACTGCATTTTGCTGTGTTGTCTTTTTTAATAGCCGGAAGATTCCCTCGTCTCAGCTTACGTTTCCAGTTGAGACGCAATCGAGGAGTGTACATCATCCAATCCTACATGCCCTCCATCTTATTGGTAGCCATGTCATGGGTTTCTTTCTGGATCAGCCAATCAGCTGTCCCTGCAAGGGTGTCGCTAGGTTAGTTTACTCATTTCGGCAGACCGAAGAAATGTACTACTTGTGATATATATAAAATAAAATCCTACAATTAAGTTTTAAAAAAACTAAAATGAAGGAATTTTGCCCTTAGGGATCACCACAGTGCTCACCATGACAACTCTGATGGTCAGCGCTCGCTCCTCACTGCCCCGTGCCTCCGCCATAAAAGCCCTGGATGTCTATTTCTGGATCTGCTACGTGTTTGTGTTTGCTGCCCTGATTGAGTATGCCTTCGCCCACTACAATGCCGACTACAGCAAGAAAGAGAAAGCCAAGGTCAAGGCAAACAAGAGTGCTGAGGTAAAATAAAAGCGCTAAGCTCAACTCAGTGTGGTGTGCTCAAGCTGATGCCAAAATATGAGAATGATTGTTGGTTCTGGGCAAGGAAAGGAGACATTTAGCTACAGTGTTCTTCAGAACATTAGAGGGCCCATATTTCTAATGTTCAAACTCAATTGTCCTCTCCATATTTTAAACTGGAGAGGCTGATGTAAGTTATAGAAACTGTAGCCTGTTTAAAATATGCACTATTCAAATACACTATTTATAATTTACATTCCAAACATAATGCTTTTGGAAAATATAATAATGAATTATGACTAGTTCCAAAAAACACACATGCATACACTTACACATTAAAGCACTAATACTGGGTAGGGCTGCCCCTTACTCTCAGAACAGCCTTAGCCTCTCTTTTTAGCATTAATTGCACAAGCTTTCTTTGAGATTCTCTGAGAGTTTGATGCATTTAGTTACTTAAAGTTGCACCCAGTGCTGACAAAGATGTGCACAAACAGCTTTTCTAGTTCCCGTCGAGTCTATTGTCAATAGAATTGGCAGAATTCGGGAGTTGGTGTGGCGCAAGGGTTAACATCACTATCTGCCATTGAGCTACCACAACATGTGGGAGACTGTGGTTTATTTCCCAGGCTGGGAACACCAATGGTCCCTTGGGCAAGTCTTCTAAAACTACCCACCTGTAATACGCGTAACCTTGTAAGTTGCTCTGGATAAGATCCTCACGCCAATGCTCCAAAATCCAGTAGAAAGCCTTCAGTACAGTACAGACAGTTACTCTTACAAAGGCAGCATGAACTTTTTTTATACCCTTAAATGAGCAGGTGTCCCAATACTTTTGTCCATGTAGTATACAACGCTCGTATAAATTAGGTGGAAAGCATTACTGGACCTGCTACATTTCACTGATGTATTAGCATGTATTGATGATGTAGGCCTTGCGTACACTCTGGTTTCTTGGGGCTCTCCTGTGACACTCCTGTGTCTCCTTCTTTTTACAGTCCATGGTGAAGAATGGCAAGCAGGCCATGGTTCTCTTCTCTTTGTCGGTGACAGGCATGAACCAGGGTGTTCTTATCTCCAGGCAGAACCGAGCACAGCGCCCCTCAGAGACCCCAACAGAGCCACAGGAAGAGGCGGAGACGCGCAGTGCCCGTGTGCGCCGTGCTGAGCGGGAGAGCAGCCAGGAAAAGAAGTGCTGCAAGTGCAAGCCCATCGATGCCGACACCATCGACATCTACGCCCGCGCTGTCTTCCCTTTCACCTTTGCTGTGGTCAATGTCATCTACTGGGTGGCTTACACCATGTGATTTACCGAGGCCTCAGTACTGGATGCATGTAAATAGATCAGTGAAGCAAAGTGGTGCCAAAACTGTGTGACAGATTTTCTGACATTGGATCATTAGGACGATTAAACTGTTGGACTGTTGGAATTACTATGGACTTTTATGTACTTTTACAATGCCAGACTGTCATTTGTTGTGGATGGCTGATCTTCAGCTGGACTTTGCAATGAGAAGCTGTGGTGAAGCTCAGTAATCTCTCAGATTAAACCTGGAGAAACATGGGAAAGTGCCAGAAGAACTGCTTCGTATTAGGAATGTCGGACCTCGCTTTTGCACCCTCACTTACACTCACACACTTTCTTCATGTGTTACTGTACTTTGTGTTACGTTGCAGTTGATTCTGACCTCGTCTCTGCAACAACATCTGCCCTGTTTCGGCTGAAGTCCAGTGTCCTCAGAGTAGAAATTTCAGCTAAAAACTGATAAGATCAAATGACAGACAGACAACTTTGCATGACAGCTATACTGTAGTAAGTTTTTGTTCATTATTAATCCATTCTTTCATCTACAATTAATCTACAGGATTGTTTTTGACTGTCCTCGGATTCATTCATAAAAATTTAAGTAAAACCGAGACCTTTAACTCTGACTTGAGACAACGACTAAAAAAGGAGTTCCACTTTCATGAAAGAAGAGCTTAAAGACCACAAGTTAAGTAACGAACCTGTTGTGGTGTGAATGTAGACCTAAGGCCTGTGTTCTCCCACGGAACCAAGCCATATATGATACATTTTGATCAGTGTTATGATTGACCTCAACAAGCCTAATGCATGTTAGTATACAAAACATAACCTTAGATAGCATATTCTAGATATATTTATTTATTTATAATACGACGACCAGAAGTGGGAAGTAATGATGTAAACATTTATGGCAGGTATATACACTCACCGTCTAATTTATTAGAAACCCCTCCCCTGTTACTCACTCATCAGTTTAGGTCCTTTGTATATCTGCACAGTTGCAATCTGTAGCCCATCTGTTATCATGCATAAAATGCAGCACCATGGGATGTAGGGGTGCGGGAGGGGCACAGCACAGAAAAATATTTTTGGAAAATTAAAAAAAAAATCGAAATAAAAATTAATGATATAATAAATAATGGGTTGTTTTCTGTTTTTTCATATGAAGGGTTTCCAGACACGTAATGCCCGACTGTAACTGTGAGAGAAAACAAACTGTTTGTATAACAGTATGATTTATCACAGTATTTGTATTGCTACTTCACTATGACAGGACCGTATGCTCTACGGCAGTATTGGCTAGATCAGTTAGAGCACTGTGAGAAGCTGCAGGGTAAAAACAAACACTGACCCTGTTCATGACTAGGTTAATTAGGACCATGTTATTACTAGAGGAGTATAAAGACCCCCATGGCTGAGCTGTGAAGCAGTGGTCTCTGGAATGATGTTGCTCCATTCAATACTTCTGGGATGAGTTGGGGAGGTGGGGCGGTGATCGTCCAACATACTGATCTCACTAATGCTTTTGTCCTCACAGCAATGTTCTAAAATCTAGTAAAGCTCAGTTTTCCTCACCCACACGGCAACATTAAAAACACACATCTCCACCTTGGAGAGCATATAAGAACTGCAGACAAAAACCTCAGTTTTTAAAAACCTGTCCATATACATGTGGACAGGACCTTAGTCAGTAGTGGCCCAGCTGAGTGTTAGCATTTGCACATCTTTGCAATCTAAAGCAGCTAAATGCATTCATTAGAAGGGGTGTCTACAAACATTTGAACACATAGTGTATGCTATATAGCCCCATTACATTATTCACTCAATTGTAAACTAAGCTGATTGTGAGCCGTCTTACCTTAAATCAGGTAAGCAGATTAGCTTGGAGACAATCTTGCTGGTGTACAGTTAAGAATGCATTGGTTTCCATGCAGAATTTGTCAGCTCTTTATTTATGCCCACTTAATGACCACTCCTTCCTTTCTCTCTCTTAGGTTGTGTTCTCAGGTAGTATACAGGTGATGTTAACACTCAGCTTGTTCTGTCCCTGTAGTTTTTTTTGTTTTGCTTTTTTTTTTTTACCCATTTACAACCAGCAACAACCTCTTTACAAACTGCTTCAACATGCTCTGATGCATTAGCTAGCAGACACCTCTGCCAACCAGCATCACACTGAAGCGATATGGGGAGAAAGAGCAAGCCATCTACCCACCTGAAGGGAGTGAGGCCAATTGTGCTCTCTTAGATTCCGCCTGCTGATGACCCCATATTCAAACCAGCAATCCTCGGGTCATAGCGGCAGCGCTTTAGTCCACTGGACCACTCAGAGCACTCAGGATGCAGTGAAACTGTGTTTCCAGGAATGATGGTGTTCTATCCAATACCTTTAGAATGAGTTGGAATGGTGATAATTCAACATTCTGACCTCACTAATGCTCCAAAAACTATTTTTTATACCCTTGATTTCGGACGAAATGATGAATGAGCAGGCGTCCCGGTACTTTTGTCCATATAATCCATATCAAATACAACATATAAACATCACCTGTATACTACCTGAGAACACAACCTAAGAGAGAGAAAGGAAGGAGTGGTCATTAAGTGGGCATAAATAAAGAGCTGGCAAATTCTGCATGGCAACAAATGGGCTCTTAACTGTACACCAGCAAGGTTGTCTCCAAGCTAGGTGTTTAAAATAAAGTAAACGGACATGGGCAAAGATTTTTAGATGTGGTGTCACCTCTGGACTTGCAAGCACGGATGTCATAAGCTGAAGGAGGAGGAGCAATGATGAAGCAGCGTAAAAACACTGTGCAAAGCACAGCAGTTGAAGGAACAAGCGAATTAACTCTCATTATAAATGTAAATCCCCGCTGACTGTGTGCAGTCTCTGCTGAGAAATGCAACTTCAAAGTGTCTGTGGAAGGAAGGAAAGGATAACATGTAGGAAGACAGGAGCGGGGTTGAGAAAACGAGGGCAAGGAAGAGGCCTGAAAAGCTCACTTTTCTTAGATGACTTCATTTTTAAGAAAAAGCTGATGAAGAGCTGCTTCTCCATTCTTTTTAAATACACTTATTGCAGTGCAAAAGTTAAATGATAAATAAAACTAATAAAACTACTCTATTTCTGTTTTATTTATTTATCTTGGAGTTTGGCTTACATTATCCACAGGTGTTGTTTAAAAGACATAAAGCTCATGTTGGAAGGGAACGGTGTGTGAATAGTAATAGAGGTAGAAGTAGATGTTTGTGTGCAGTCTGAAGTTTGCATTTTGGATTTTGTGGGAAGATGTGCAAAGCAGACCAGGCTCATGGACATGGCTGGATAAATTGTGTGAAAATAGGGCCCTCTACTGGATGTGGTTGGGGTGGTGCAACAGATAACACTTCTACCTGCCAGTGAGCTATTACACCCTGTGGAAGACTGGAGTTTATTTCCCAGCCTGGGTGATATAAGTGCAATACGGTTCCTTGGGTGAGACCCTTAACAGTGCATTGGCCCATCTCTGTAATACGAGTTACCTTGTTAGTTACTCTGGATAAGAGCGTCATCTAAATAAATGTAAATGTAGCTGTATCACCCGAATGGTTACTACCTACTCATGCACATCTTGACTCCTGACAACACTGGTTAAAGTATTGATATCAGTATTAATATTGGAATATTAGCCTAGTATACTTAAAATGTTAAGCATATTTCACAACTGTACTTGTGAGTGTATTATTTCAGTGCTTTTTGGGAGTATACTTAATAGTGTCATAGTAGTAAATTTAACATCCATCCATCGCTTCATCTTCTTCTTTGTTGTCAATGGGCCCTCTCACCTAGGGGCAAGTTAGCATGGCAAATTCACCTACCATATGCATTTCTGGGAAGTGCCCAGTGGAGACCCTTGCAGACATGAGGAGAACACCCCAAATACCTCAACCCCTCAACCCCTGACTTTTAGAGTTGTGTGACACACCGTGCACTACCTGCAGTGCCACTGTGTGTATATGTTACAGTTTATATGTGTGTGTATATATTACAAGTATAAATTTATATTATTCATTTATTTAAGTACATCAAAGCAAACAATGTGTACAAACATAGGACAGATATACTTAGTCTTTTCTGTAGGCCCGACAGTAGAAGTATAGACCAACATCTACAATGTATACTTATACATGTCTGTATACTTAGCAGTATAAGCCTGGTATACTGAAGCTTCATTTTAGTTAGTATAGTCTGAGATAAATACATAAAAGGTACACTGAGTAAACCGACTCTAACTTGTTTGAAAGAGGGTCAGTATTACTTAGTATTATACAATACTCCATTTGATCCAATACACATGGCATCCATGTGACGCAATCTCTGCAATCGGTACACACTATGGTCACATCAGATACAGCCAATGGATATTTCAGCAGTGCAGCAGAATTATATGTAAAGCTGTAATCTATTCAGGAGAACTTTGCTTTGTTCTGTTGAAGGGTGAGCACTAAACGCTGCCCTTTATGTAGCTCAGTCTTTTACTTTACAGAACAATGTACAGTTAGCAGCTCAGGATTCTCCACTAGGGGGTGCTGTTAGTACAGCTTTCAGTGCTTCACATCACTGACACTGTGCATCCTTGTTTAAGGGGGCATTACATACTCAGAGCGCGCTCCATCACTCCTTTCCTTGCTGGAGCCGACTGCATGACAGTGTTCAGTGCAGCGTCCGGGCTAGAGGTGTCCACAGAAAAATGGTGAGGGATTACATGGAGGATTTACGGACAGCTATAGAGCAATGGCAGCAGATGATAGCTCATCTTGACAGTGATAAAGCTGAAATAAGCACCGCAAGAAACCAGGGCCTGGAGAAGAGGTGTCAGGAACATAAACCAGGGGAAGTCACAGAAACCAGTTGTTGAGTGAAATTTACCTTAAACAGAAGGACGAAAAATGACCAGGTCTTGTAGTAATCAGTCCTTACTGACCAAAAAAAGACATAATACAAAGAAATATATTAAATTTGAACTTTGACTTTAGTGTGATGTACTTCCATCAGAAAAATAAGGATGCTCATAGTCCTCACTCTTAATAAGTTGATGTTTTGTCTGACTCCAAGCTGTGATCATTTAGACCTGGCATTAACAAGCATTGGGCATCCAGATAGTATCTGGATATATACTTTAACCAGACACACCAACACATACCTAAATTCTGCTTTACTTCTTGCACGGTTGCAACGGTTTCTCACCAAAATTGCCTTGCTTCGGGAGATTGTGAACAGTGGTACGATGCGAACGGTGGTCACGCAGTGGAACAGGTGATGGTTCTCGTGTTCCTCTAACAGCTCTATCAGAAAATGTGACAGACTATTTATACTGCGAGGGACTATACTCTCTAATACTGCACTCATAGAAAGGTAAAGGTAAAGGTGCACGTGCACAGCGAAATGTACAGTGTACATTTAACCCATCTGTGGTAGTGAACACACACACACACACTAGTGAACTAGGGGCAGTGAGTACACACAGACCCAGAGCGGTGGGCAGCCAACTCCAGCGCCCAGGGAGCAGAGAGGGTAAAGGGCCTCGCTCAAGGGCCCAACAGTGGCCGCTTGCCGAGCCCGGGAATCGAACCCACATATACCTTTAAATAGCACGAGCGCCAACACGCACACACACACACACAAGAGAGCGCCAGTGAGCAAGGGAGCAAGAGTCATACGTCACAATAGCTAATAGTGGTTCTGAGACGCTTGATAACTACAAGCCCAGACAAAAGAAAGCAGAGAGGTTCAAAGAAAGAGAGAACTTGCAGACAGACAATGGCTGAAAGTTAATTCAGACAGAGTTTTGGAGATGGCTATGCTTAGGAAGACCTCGCACAAATGGAAAACTTGACCGGAATGGTACATACAAATATTTAAGACCTTGAAGAAACTAATCAGCAGTAAAAAAAAAAAAAAAAAAAGATCAGCTATAAAAGAAGGATGAAGTGAGAAGTATAGAAATACTGTACATAAAAAGTATTAGGTGGGGGGGGGGGATTCGGTCAAAAGATCTGGAAGGGAAGCCAGGTAAATAGTGCTGATGACCCAAAAGGTGAAGGAGCTGAACAGTGAAAGGGGGGTGCTGAAAAAGCAGATAGCTCAGCAGGAGAGGATGATGATGGCAATGTTTTTTTCACTGTCCCACGTCTAGGAAATAACATTGCTATCCAATTTCCCTTCATCATTTAGGGGCTTTCTGGGAGTTTTTAAACACTACAATCAAATGACTATTGATGTGATCCTGATCATTCCTATGAAGCCTGACTTCTTCAGACTGACCAGTAGATGGCGTAATCGCCTTCTCCATACACAACTATGCACCCCCTGCCAACTGACATCTCAAATACATCACCCAGTCACAAGCTTAATCATGGTGAGAGCAAAGCCTCTGCTATTCTCATTTAAATTTCTTACTCCTTTCTTACCTCTAAGATTTCTCCTCTGCTGGTCTGTGAGGCAGAAATGTGAAGCCTGATTTAATCCCTTAAACTGTATGAAGTCTCATAATTAAATAACTACTTTTAGTCTAATATTTTAGTTACTAAATAACTTAAAGTAGTTATTGAATAATAAATGTCCCACAGTGTAATTCAATGTAATCCAAGTTGAACTTATCCAGAGCGCTCGCTGAGTGGTCCAGCGGACTGGGGTGCTGCCACTATGACCCGAGGATTGGCGGAATGAATGTTCACAATGTAACTTCCGTGACAACACTCGCGAGAACTTCACTGCACTACGTAGCACTGCATAATCCCAGTCAATGAAGGTTCTGAATCTCTTAAAAGTCCTAAAACGCATGTGTAGAGTGTGTCCTTCATTAGGGGTGGCCCGAAACGCGAATTATACTTCCCAACTGTAGAGGGAGCCCAGAAGCAAGAATGACAATTCTCACATATTGCTGCTTTAATAGGCTTGTAAGTAAACAACTACAACTGAAATGTTCAGAACATTTACCACTTACAGTTACCACTGTTGGTCTTCTGAGCAACACACCCGCCCATGACCCTGGATTTCCTAGTTGCGAAATGCAATGCAATGTAATTTTGTTGTACTGTATAATGGCAATATACTTACTTACTACGCCTGTTTAGTGGGACTCACAGGCTTAAGGAAAGCAGAATTATCTACCAGTGCTAAGTAGATAACGAAAATTCTTTATTCTTTTGATGACTATATCGATCGGTATCGTGTCTAAAATGTTTTGTGCAGTTTATCCTTTCATCAAAGAATCTTTCATTGCAGCTTGTTTTGACAATAACTGAGATTTCAAGTCCATCCTCCCAAAAAAATCAAGTAGAAGAAGAAGAGATAACACCACTGTAAAACACTGAACAAACCAGAAGGCCTTGTCAGGTAAATATTTAGCAAGGCCAGCCAAAAAACAGCTGAACTGTTTTCTTTCCCATAGAGACCTTGTTGTGGGATGCATCCTGGTTTTGCATTGTGTTGGTCATGTGACAGGCCTGGAGCAGGATATCCTGCTGCTGAAATAGCCTCACACACACACACACACACACTGATCGAGTGAGCTGTCCATTCACTCTCGATGAGCTTACAATGTGCCTCAAAGTGAGTGAGTGATGAGAAAACTGGTCTCAGATCTGTGTCAAAGGCCATATTCCACCAACAACCTGTCTACATCACTTCCTGCCTTGTAACAAGACCAGGATTGTAAGTGTGTTGAGGTCAGGGCAGTTTCTCATGGTGTACTGTAATGGTCACACATGCTTGCATGAGTAAAAGTATTATCTGTGCACTTTTTTATTGGAAACATCTGTCTTGTTAATGGGGGCGCTAAGGTGACCACCACTGGTGTCTCCCATTAAAACTGGTAGTTGAATGTGTATTAGGTCTTCAATACTGCATGGGTTTGGGGACCATCCAGCTCATTTTGCTTCTCTGCATTTTTTTGTTCATTTTAAAACTTCAAACTGGATACTGATACACTCCTCAAAGCAGAATTTCAGCATCAGCAGACTACTACACACACTGCAACATTTATGACATTTGTCTGACACTGAGATTTAAGGAAACTACCGTTTGCATCATGTTAAACAGGTAGATGAATGTAGCGTTAGGAGTCTTGTCCAAGGACTCTAATTTGTGTAGTTTTAAACTATATATTATCAATAAAATATCACACCTCTAGGCTCCATCCGCCAGAAGTGTTTCACTGCAGCCAGGACAAATGGAAGTGGACCCACTCCTCCCAAACTACTCAGTTTCCTGCCCAGTTTCCTTATTGCTAATTCTTACCCGCTTACTATGTGTCCTCTATACCGGACGTGACACAAACACACGCGTGTTGCGAGGCGCCAGCAGTTTGAGTTTTCCCCTTATGGAAGTACAAGCTGCAAGCTGTCTTCATTGTCAGTATATAGCTTAAATATACTCATGACTAAATCTGAGCATAGCTTTTGGAACTAGCTGTTAACATTTAGCTAGCTGTTTTGTTCCCAATGTCAGGTAGCTTTAAATAAATACTTACTTTCAAACAATAAATACCAAATCTCGCATATTGCTGCTTTAATAGACTTGTACGTAAACAACCACAACCAGAGATGTACAGAAATGTAGAATTCAAATGTGGTTTGAATCCAACTGGCTATTCAGACTAGGCTGTACTGTTGCTCTATTAAAACAGGCCAACATGGGGGCATAATTTAGGCCACAAGATGGTCAAAATTGCGTTTTTAGCCTTGCAACTTGTGTAGTATGTACATGTGTAGTATCAAATATATGAAACATGTTCTAATTGATTGACTACATTTAGGTCACAGAGGGGTTTAGGAGGTAGTGGAAGCTCAGTGGTTAAAGCACGGGGTTATTGGTTGTGGGTTCAATATCTGTTTTCACTAAGCTAATTTGAGCATCACTTTTTAAACTAGCTGTTTTGTCCCCAGTTTTAGGTGGCAAATAGTTTTAAATACTGTACTGAATATGTACTTTCACATCCCAAGTGGCTGTTTGTTGAGATGTATAGTAGCCTGGATTGTACACCTACCAAGAATATGACATTTAAAATACTGCAAATACTGCAGTTTCTGCTTAACACAGGGGTTATTGCATTAACTGTGTCTGGTGTGAAATGGGCTTAACACGAGCCACCTTGTTTGTGCCGCTAACACAACAGAATGGAACAATTCCATGCTCTTGGAGGAGAATGCTAACTATTTCTGTTACTAACATACACCCACTTGTTAGCATCACTCTGAGTGGTGGGAAAGAGCGAAGCCAATTGTGCTGTCCTAACTAGCTACCCCAAATGAACCCAGAATTATTAGATTCTGTTTTATATGTGAGGTAAGAGATTCTAATAAAGTGTCAGTTATGTGAAGGTCATAAGTTACAGTTCTTATAACTGCATTCTGCAGTTATACAGTATAAAAGTTCCAAAAAGTTTCAATCCACAAAACAGTTAAAGCACAATTAAGCCCCAGTGTTTGGAGTCTATTTACAATTTGTGCTATTTCAAAAGCTGGGTGGGGAGAAGCGTGGTTTGTGGGCATTTTCGTACCTCCCTCCAATTAAAAAGTGAATTCTTCTCATGAAAAGACAATCTGTCTGTCTGCGGCTTTGTCCCAGGGGCAAACACACAAGCCTATATTAAAGAATCGCTGTGGAATATGCCCAAAGGGCGTCTATTCAGAGCAGCAGAGATATGAATTGCGAGAAGCCGGCCTCATTATCATCATTATTACATATTCAACCTAATTAACATAAATTACTATTCATCCTCATGCACAACTCTCAAAAGGTGTGACCTAATGGGGCTCGAGGGGGTGTGGCAATGGAAAGGGGAAGAGTCAAATGTGTGTGTGTGTACATATGCACGTGATCTCTTAGCTTGAGTGGCCAAAAACTAGACATTTACAGCCGTATGTTCACTGGTGTCAGTTTTCTGATGTTTTAATTTTCTGCATCAGTGTTTACCTCTCCCAAAAAGGTCACACTCAAGCCATTTCGGGCTTCACAGGACCAAATCATCATTTCTTCTAATGCAGTGATATTATAGCATATAGGCCACCACACAAGAATGTATTGAATGAGTGAGGTGGTGAGGAAGGTGTGTAAGTGCTAGGGAGACACAAAACAAAATAAAAAAAGACTCAATATTATATACGTTTCCATACATTTTAAATTCCAACAGAAAATAAATAACAATAGAATGTTATAAAGGCCTTCTGCTCCACCTTCTAACAAATGAACGCTCTAAAATCATAGCACCTATACTCTGACTAGTAATGATAGTGGAATCCTGTTTTGGTGCTTTATAGAATGTTTTAAAAAGTCCTAACTAAAATTAATATAGAAGATGTTCCAGCAATGCAAAGAACCCTTTAACTTGGCGAAGAACTGTTTAAAAAGCACCAGTCATTTGAGCATGAGTGTATGCATAACATGAGCTCCTCCCCCTCTCATCCTACTTTACACTAATAGGTGTTCTGTCCACAGCGGTGGGGGGGGGGTGGCTTGAAACGTGAATAACACTCTACAACTGTAGAGAAAGCCTAGGAGAAAAAACGCCAGTTCTCACAATGGTGCTTAAAATATGGTCATAATGGCGCTTAAAATCCTCGATGGATAACCCAAATATAGATTTTTTTGCACATTTGAAGTAGTTTTTTTCCGCTAGATTTCCCATATTGGGAAAAAACAAAACATATAAAACACAGCATAATCATTGTACTTTACAGTTGAAATATACATATTCATCCAATAAAGAGTAGTCTAACTGTGAATTAAAAGGTGCAGAAGTGTGGTCTGTGCAGTTCACATAATTTGACCAGGGGTGCCCAAGTCTTTGAGTATGACTGTGTATGCACAGCATCTTTTAAGGAACAAGAGACCAGAAGTGGAGCAGTAGAACATTCTTGTGCTTGCGATGCAATGTTTTTTGGGCCGGTTCAACACTTCTGTTGGTGTGTTCACTAAGCCGGAACATCCAGACGCCTATCTGAGTCAGCTGCCTACTGTCTCCAGCTGTGTGCTCGAATGTGTGTGTTTGTGTCTGTGTGTGGCTGGCGGCAGAGCAGAGGTTATGTGAGTTATATAAAAAGGGAGAGAGAGACTCACAGAGGCAGGGAACAACATCTATCACATGACAACTCGACTCAGATCTCTCTCTCACTCTCTCTCTCTTAGAGCTTCCTCATTCTTTTTTTTGCTCATTCACCCTTTCTGATTTGCAGTTGCAAGTTCACTATACCATGTAAGTGCTTTCATCTGCTGAGACGTTTCCTCTTCTTCATCCTCTTTCCAAAGGCGTGGCTCCCACAGTGGTTTCTCTCGTTTTTGTTCATTTGGTCATGTGTGGAGCTGAACGTTCAGCTGTGCACGTATGTGGATGAAAAGGGCCCATTTAGCACTTTCCTCTACTTGAGTGGCTCTGGAGCATGAGGATTCCCAGGAGGCTCCTGGCCCTCGCAATATTCATCTGGTGAGTCGTGCATTATTTAGAAGGGACAGTATATTTTCTGGAGTCTAATTTCCCTCAGGTACATCAAGCATATGTTTCCTCAATCAGACTCTACAGGAAAGCACGAGTAACTCCTACATGGACAACAGCCTGTGTTCACTATATATAAACCCCAACACATATCTAGGTTTCATTTGGTGGCTGTTTACAGATACATATCTAAGTAATCTGGATTCTTAACATTTAGGATATGTAAGATAATTTGACACATAGAAAATGGGGGACAAAGCAACTCCTATATATATATATAGGATATATACACACACAGTGGGGAAAATGTTCTCCCACTTAAAAAGATGAGAGAGGCCTGTAATTGACATCATAGGTAGACATGAGAGACAAAATGAGAAAAAAAAATCAGAAAATCACATTGTCTGATTTTTAAAGAATTTATTTGCAAATAATGGTGGAAAATAAGTATTTGGTCAATAACAAAAGTTCATCTCAATACTTTGTTATATATCCTTTGTTGGCATTGACAGAGGTCAAACGTTTTCTGTAAGTCTTCACAAGGTTGGCACACACCGTTGCTGGTATGTTGGCCCATTCCTCCATGCAGATCTCCTCTAGAGCAGTGATGTTTTGGGGCTGTCGGCGGGCAACACAGACTTTCAACTCCCTCCAAAAGTTTTCTATGGGGTTGAGATCTGGAGACTGGCTAGGCCACTCCAGGACCTTGAAATGCTTCTTACGAAGCCACTCCTTTGTTGCCCTGGCAATGTGCTTGGGATCATTGTCATGCTGGAAGATCCAGCCACGTTTCATCTTCAATGCCCTTGCTGATGGAAGGTTTGCACTCAAAATCTCACAATACATGGCCCCATTCATTCTTTCATGTACACGGACCAGTCGTCCTAGTCCCTTTGCAGAGAAACAGCCTCAAAGCATGATGTTGCCACCCCCATGCTTCACAGTTGGTATGGTGTTCTTTGGATGCAACTCAGCATTCACTCTCCTCCAAACACAACAAGTTGTGTTTGTACCAAACAGTTCTACTTTGGTTTCATCTGACTATAAGACATTCTCCCAATACTCTTCCGGAACATCCAAATGCTCTCTAGCAAACTTTAGACGCGCCCGGATATGTACTGGCTTAAGCAGGGGAACACGTCTGGCACGGCAAGATCTGAGTCCCTGGCGGCGTACTGTGTTACTGACGGTAGCCTTTGTAACGTTGGTCCCACCTTTCTGCAGGTCATTCACTAGGTCCCCCCATGTGGTTCTAGGATTTTTGCTCACCGTTCTTGTGATCATTTTGACCCCACGGGCTGAGATCTTGCGTGGAGCCCCTGATCGAGGGGGATTAGTAGTGGTCTTGTAGGTCTCCCATTTTCTGATTATTGCTTCCACAGTAGATTACCAAGCTGCTTGCCTATTGCAGATTCAGTCATCCCAGCCTGGTGCAGGTCTACAATTTTGTTTCTGGTGTCCTTCAACAGCTCTTTGGTCTTCACCATAGTGGAGTTTGGAGTGTGACTGTTTGAGGTTGTGGGCAGGTGTCTTTTATACTGTTGACGAGTTCAAACAGGTGCCATTAATACAGGCAATGAGTGGAGGACAGAGAAGCCTCTTAAAGAAGAAGCTACAGGTCTGTGACAGCCAGAAATCTTGCTTGTTTGTAGGTGACCAAATACTTATTTTTCACCATTATTTGCAAATAAATTCTTAAAAAATCAGACAATGTGATTTCCAGAATTTTTTTTCTCATTTTGTCTCTCATAGTTGAGGTCTATCTATGATGTCAATTACAAGCCTCGCTCATTTTTTTAAGTGGGAGAACTTGCACAATTGGTGACTGACTAAATACTTTTTTCCCCCACTGTATATATATGTGCATGTATGTGTATGTGTATACTGCTAACAATTGCTATCACTAGCATGTAGTGTTTTTGCTAGGTAGTAAAAAGAATTATACTGTTCAGCTCTGTATCTTAAAATCATAAAAGACACACAAGTTAACAATATATACTTAGAGGAAAATGGGGGACAACACAACTCTGAAACACAATGTCCCTTTTGTATATCCTACATGTTGGTTGATACTGTCCATGTATGGAGACAAAGCTATAAGGAGCCCAAAGTTATAAGGAGTGTTTTGGGCCTGGGCTGCTTTTTTGAATGAGGCACAATACAGGGTAACCAATCAGAACAGAAGTCATTTATATCCATTAATCATAAAGGCAGAATCAGTAAAACTCCATGTTTAACCCCTTAACACTTTAAGGCTTATTACACACTAAGGTGTATTATTCAGTATCTATAGGGTCTTCTGTACAAACCGGTGGGGCTATTCTTAGGTAATAGAAGTTTGCAATATTAGGCTTTTTAAAGAGGTTCATTCTAAGTATAAAGAGATATTTCAAATTGTGATGTAAAAAGTTTTTTTTGTACAAACTGAATGAGTATATAGTGTTTTGCATTACATTTTAAGCACAATACTAAAAATATTTTACAAAAAAGTTCTACTCATTAATAAAAATCGTAATAATGCTAAGATTAAGTTCGTTTTTCTTCTGAAGAATTATGTTTTCTTTCTTAATAACTATGTATGTAGGCATGTATTACAACTTTTTCCACAGCAAGTGATCCAAATGTCAAGCACACATTAACTACACAGTTTTTTTTTTATTAGTGACCAGTGCAACATTTATATACAACAAATCCATTCTAATTATTGACTTCATTCAGATTCCAAAGTCAGACATTCAGTCATACCAGCATATGGACAGGCTCTATCTGCTTTACACTTTGCATGATATCAATGGCAGGTTTGCACGTGTGTGTGTGGTTAATGGGCTGTTATGGCAGTGTGTTCTCATGGGAGAAATGTAATAAAGCCTTTGTTGACTCAACTACAGTGGCAGATCGATCAGACTGTTTGACTGCCAGGTTAATATTTAATTAGACCACATTGATCCGGCGAATTTCGAATTCCGGGCAGTTTCATGCTGTTAGTTATTCAACTGTATCTTGTTAGGAAATAAAGGACGCATTGGATTTACACAGTCTCTGGCCTGAGCTAACTTAATCTGTAATCCTTCACTTGATAACATATCAAAACACTTCTGTATATTTACACACAGACTGATGACATATACATGACTGATAACATGCACATAATATGAATGATACTGTATTCATACTGTAGGTGCTACAAACAGTCCTTTGAACAATGCCATAAAAGAAACATCCAACTCCTTCATGCAGCAAGACATAGGAGACTTATTATAGGACTTATAGGAGTATTATTCAGTAACTACAGGGTACAAACTTGTGGGGCTATTCTTTGGTAATAGAAGTTCATAATAAGCACTTGCAGCCCGCTGGCGGGCTATAGGCTTTTATGGTTAAACTGGTTAGAATCTTTACACCATTGGTTAGAACCTTTACATAAAAAACATCTAAAAATGTTATTAATGGTTCTTTATGGAACCAAATGTGTTTTTTTTTACTGCTCCTATAACGTTACTATGTTTCTTACAACAGCAGCACTACAGCATACAAGCTTAGTGTGTCTACAGTATAAAGTAACAGATCCTCCCTTCAGAAGCAAAGACTTTACATTTAGGGGACACTTTGACCCTGTTTACACCTGGTCTGGGTTGAGCAGTATCTGGACTGTATCAGATTGAATGGTTGTATGAGTTCTTAGCCCATGCATTTACACTTCCTAGTCAAATACATCTCCCATAAGGCTAAACTTCAATTGCTGTGTGAGACAGAATATGCATAATCGCTCATTTTCACTGCAAATACTACTGCTGTGTGCATAATGTAATGCATGTATCTAAAATATTATCGGGCTAGATACTAGTCACATACTAGTGACCAGGTGTATGGGGCATCTTAGGGGCAGTGATGGCTCTGTCTTTAGATGCACTGGGCTATTGATGATAGGGTTGTGGGTTTGATATCCAGGCTTGGCAAACTGCCACTGTTGGGCCCTTGAGCATCCTTCCTGCTGCCCAGACGCCGCAGCGATTGCTGCCCACCTCTCTTGGCATTTGTGCTCACTGTTACTGTGAATGTTTGATCTCTAGTGTGTGCGTGTATGTGTACTTACTGCATGGACAGCAGAGGTTAAAGGCAGAGGTCAAATTCTAACATATATGCTTGGCACCCACATGCTTGGTTAATATGCTTGTCTAGTGGAAATGAGGTCTTATTCATGCTTTAATGATTGAGCAGACCACATTGATGACTTATTTTTGGTGTTGAAACACATGTACCACCATTCTCATTCTTGCCACGGTCACTCACCCTTTACAGATGGGGGGTCCTTTTTTGGACAGACAAAAATTTCACTAGAAACACCTTCATCTCTGTGGTGCAGTTTTCCAGTGCAAAAAGAAATATGGCACTGGCAAAAATAATTCCACTCTCTTGTGTAGTTGATGTATTATTCACAGAAATAAGTCACTGTAAAGCGGCTGCCGTTTGTCTCAAATACGCATGACATCCCTCTTTCCTTCTAATACCACTGAGTGATATTTATAGACACATGTACAGTACAAGCAGCCTACATCAGCAGCATCTGAGTGTTTGTGTTTGTATGCCTGGGAATAGAATGCATGTGTAGAAGATGTGTGTGTGTTCATGCTGTGGATGCAGTGTCCTGCGGCTCTTGTCTTGCTCTCTGACTTTTTGCCAAATGCCATGTTTGCTGTGACTGACAGCGTCACTTTGTGTTCGTGTATAGATTTAATTTTCGGAGTCTTAGCTTACTTTTGCATGGAACAACACTCTCCAACGCAAATTCTAGCACGTACTAGACACTGTTCAATGTCTTTAATTTCTGTTTCTGGTTATGTGTATATAAGCCACACTCACCAAGCACTTCCTAATCCTACCCTATCCCACCACTAATACCCTATCCTACCACTAATAATTCCTCATGTCATGGATTCCACAAGATGTTAAAAAATCTGGTCCATGGTGACCTGATTTCATGATATCTACTGACTGAGATCAAGTGTCAAGGAAGGCCTCTAAAGAACATGGAAGTCATTGTTATGTTGGAGGTCATGGAAGTCATGGAACTAGTTGGAGATGGCATGGCTTTATTACATGATGTATTATCATGCTGAATGTATTCATGCTGTTGGTGCCAAATTCTGATTCATTTTTCAGTCTTCAACACTCCATTTTGGGTGAGCCTGTACCTACTGCAGCTTCAGCTTTCTGTTCTTGGCTGAAAGAATGGAACCCTGACTAGGTATTGCGCTGTTGCAGCCCAACTACCTCAAGGTTGGACATGCTGTTCATTCTGAGGTGCTTTAATATTCACCATAATTGCACAAATGCAATGCTCGGCTTGACTCGCCATCCGTTAAGATCTATGGAAGACCAGCATCCAGACTTTTTTCTGCCCTAGCACCTAAGTCAACTTCCCTTGGGTGTCAGTGCGGCAGAGTAGTGTACAGTCTTTAAACGCAGACTGAAGACCCATCTCTTCCAAAAGTACTTCGAAAAAGTGTAGGGTCGAGCATTGTGGCCTTCTGACTTTTGTATTAAGTAGCATCTAAGACTTTTGTATTCAGTAGCATCTAAGAAGGTATCTATTGGATACTAACCGATACAAACTAACTAATGATATTTTCTAAATAAACGGTGAAGCACTTTTGTAATGTGCTTTGGATAAGAGTGTCTGCTAAACGCCCTTAATGTAAATGTAGATGTAAATGCAGAGTGGTTTTCTGAGTTACTGTAGCCTTTCTGTTAGCTCGAACCTGGCTCTTCTCTGTCTGGCCATTCTCTATTGACCTCTTAATTAACAAGAAGCTCACATAGACAGACCTGCTGCTACTGCTGTTTTTCTTTATTGCACAATTCAGAGAAAACTCCAGTGCTGTCATGCTGAAAATCCCAGAAGATCAGCAGTACATATCAAATATACCAACAATGATGCCACACTCAAAACTGAGATTGCATTTTTCACCATTATGATGTCTGATGTGAACATTATCTGAAGCTGACCCCTATCTGCATGATCACACTGCTGCAACACAATTGGCTGATAAGATAATCACATGAAAACCTAGGTGTACATGTGCTACACTTCTGCAGTGAAGCTACAAGTCTAATGGAGCTAAAAACAGTAAATGAGGCTCTTGTGTTAAAGAAATATGGTTCCATTTCATTCTGTTCAATAGAAATGAAGCAAAAAAATTCTGCCATGTAGTGACAATTGTAACCAGAGTCTGTGCAATTTACTACTGTCCAAATTACTGTCCCTGAGCTCAGCTTTGTTTGCTCTTTTGGATATTGAGATGAACCAAAGCTACTACATCCAGATGCAGTTTAGATTTGGACTTGGGCTTTGGGTTTGTTAGTTCGGACTTGGTCCAGACCAGAAAATAAAGCGCTGGCCGAGACTGAGTACAAATACTACTAAATCAATCACATCTAACTGTAATAATGTTAGCTGGCTGGCTAACAACTAATTAGATCACACTGACTATTTTACGCTAACATCAGACTTACTGGGAATACAGCAAAGAGCTATGTACAGAATGTCTGTTAATGTGGACAACATCACAACAAAACATGATAAATAACAGTATGATTAACAAGCTAGTTGCCTGACAGCTTGAGTACAACTCAACTACTCCATGTCCTGCAGATGGTCTGTTCCAGCCAAGGCTGTCAATCAATTAATTGTATTTAATTAAGTGTAACCCTGCCTTTTTTCTACATAGCAGAATAACATTTACAAATTTCTGTACAATAAAGACGTGCCAATATTAGCACACAAATAACTAACTGTTGGAATTAGACACTATAGATAGTTTAGTGAAAAATGAGATGGGTTGTTTTATCATTGAAGCTTATGGGGATGGGCAGAGACATACATCATACTGTGTGTCCATACAGCAGAGTTAGCATTGGTAGGAAGGTTCATTGCCAGCCACACATGCCTATGCCATAGCAGCGCCTCCACCATGTTTGACAGATCCTCTGGTCATTGGATCTTTCCGTCTCCATGTTGCTGAGCTCACCAGTGCATTCCTTTGGCTACTCCTTTGTTTGCACTGACACCTCTTTGGACATTATATATAGAGTTCACATGAACGGCTACCAAATGCAAATTCAACACCACCAACAACTCCAAATGCAAATGCATGACTGCAGACCTTTTATCTCTTTCATGTGCCATGAAACAATGTGAAAACAGGCCCCACCAGGCCGTGAAACTGCTTACCTGTTGATTGCCCTATTCATTTTGAGGCTGAGGAAATGAGGGAGGGAATGCAATATTTTGTTAAACCACTTGAATTGCTGTTAAAAGTCTTCTTTGGACGTTCTTGCAGCTTCTGTGTGTTTGTGTATTCTTATTCTGGCTTCATGCGTGAGAAACAGCGACATCAGATTCACTCACTCAGCCGAACCTCATTATATTTGAAGGACAAGAGAATAAAGTTCACTTGACTTGTGAATCAGTGAATCGTTGAATCGGTTTAGTAGACTGAATCGAACATCAGATTCGTGGCAGTCAGAAATCAGGGCTACAAAGTCAACTGTTCTTTAGACAGTATTAACAATACAAACTGACTGTGCTTAATTTGTAGCCTATTCTTTAAACCAGTAAATACATTTATTGTCAAAGAATAAACAAGAGGGTTTTCAGTAATCTGCCTTGTCAGGAAAACGTAAATTCAGAAGGAGGACTCTTCCAGTCCTCTCAGTACTTGCCGGTTTAACGCATTACCAGCCTTATGTCTCGCGATGACATCACTTATGTCGGGTATAAGAGCTCGTGGGGATTTGATATCAGTTTAATCCGGTTTAGGTCAGCATCGCGTGCGGTTGTATCTCAAGCCGACCATTAGGACCCTGGAGGAAAGCTTGAACTCCCCCTTCTCGTTTGTTTTTTATCCCCACCCGTTTTCAGACAAACCTCGCCTCTCGCTCTAGGGATTGGCTGGCATTTTCTCAGGCAGGGGGGGCGTTTCACAAAGCAGGATTTTTTCCTTTATCCCAGTAACTTCCTCATCTGTTCGTCTATCGGACAGTGTACACTCAGGGTTTAAATGATGGCTGAACTTAATAAAAACACTGCTTTATAATTATACCCTCCCGTCCCAGTTCCCCGTTCTGAAACGAGTCACTCCAGAGACAAGCCCCGCCTCCCGAGCATTCTGCGCTGTAATTGGCCACAATTTCATATTTACAGGTCAATCCGCCGTGCTGAGACGCCTTGTCAATGACTTCCGACCCAATCCTGAGAAGGAGGCGGACACAACATTAAAGAAGTTATTTTACAGAAATGCTCAAATATAGAATATAGACATGCTCTCCATGAGACTAAAGAATATGGCACGTATTTCTGATTTTATCAGTGAGAACGAATTTCTGCACACTTTATTGTACAATATTTATTTAAAAATTTTAAATGAACACAAATTTGAACATACTATGTTGCATGTTGTAAACACGTGTATCACATTAATAAACAAAGAAGCAAACCAATAATAATAATAATAATAATAATCATCATCATCATCATCATCATAGCACAGGGGGCGTGGCTTGTCGAATATGGGTAGGAAAAAAAGAACGCCAGCGCTTCTGAGTTCACTGTTGCGCGCATGCGTGACCGTTCGCTCCGCGCTCGAGCTGGAGAGCCATGACAACATGAACTCTGATGTACCTGCTTAAAGGAGCCGCCGGAGAAGAGTCAAACTCTCAGGTAAAAAGTAGTCCAACCATTTCACCCAACTCAGAGAAGTGTTTAACTGAGGGAGTTTAACGTTTCGTGGATTTGAAAGTTAAAGCGGGCCACGGCTTAATCGATTGAGAGGAGTCTTCAGAAATCAAACACCGAGTAATGTGAGAAACGCCGTTCAAACTGGGGAAGCGGTAACGGACGCTCGTCGCTTGTCGCTCTTTGTGGATTATAAAAGTGCACTTTTAGGCGAGATGACCGAACCGGGCCACTTCCCACTGTCCGCCGAAGTTGTGCTCTTTAATGCCGGGTGTCTTTACTAACTCCGCCGGCGGGACGGGCCGGCTGTCCGACGCACTGGATACAAACGCTTCTTTATTTTAATCCAACATGTCTAAAGTGATACAGAAGAAGAACCACTGGACTACTAAAGTGACCGAGTGCGCGGTGTGTAAAAGCAGCGACGGGGAGCTGAGCGTGCAGCTGCGCGGCGGGGCAGAGGACGGAGAGTTCACGTACGTCGGGGAAGTGCGCGAGGACGCCGCGCAGTATAAGTACGGCCAGCTGAGTGAGGGGGAGCTGCTGCTGGAGGTCGAGGGTCTGTCCGTGTCTGGACTGCCTCTGTACGACGTTTTGACGGTGGTGAAAAACTGCAAAGGTCCCGTCCGGATGAAAACCGTCAGACAAGGTGAGTTGAGAAAGAGAAAAAGGGAGGAAAGCTGATTGGCGTCATCGTCAGGAACAACATCCGCACATTGTCCCGCTCTGACCACACTAGCGGTCAGTTTTCCAGGTGTTGGTTTGAGTTGGGTAATAAAACTCACAAAATGCCTCCCCATAAAATACTTTACCACAGTTTTACCCACGAAACGACTTTCCCCAACCGTTTGGACCCCCTGTTCACCCACAGTGTGTGTGTGAGTGTGATGTTAAAGTAGGGCAGCCGGACTGAGGCGGCTCGTGATGTGCAGCGCGAGCGCGCACTTTGACGGGAAGCTGCTCTGACACACTCTGAGGCCTTGTTGTTGTCTGCTAACAGAGAAAGATCCTCTTCAGCTGCTCACGGGCTACAATATACAGTAGCCTCTACAGTCACACGCGCACGTCTGTATTCCCGTCTTTGTGGGGTCTTCCCGTTGACTTCTGTGCACCTTTAACTAATCCTCGCTTTGCCCATCCTACACCTAACCCTGCTGTTAAAGGGGAATTTCACCAATTGTTCAAAACTTCTGAATAATTAATTAAGTAAGACGTGAACAGATGCATTCATAGTGGTTGGACTGGAAAGTCTTAATTATGGAGAAACTGGCCCAGTCAGAATGGGTTACTGTGGTGGTGATGGGAACCAGACGTCCAAAGCGTTTAAAGCTTTTAAAAGCTACACTGAACGACTTTACTCAGCATGGTAATAACTGAATTTGTTGATAGATTTACATTCACTTTTACATTTAAGCCATTTACCAGGCACTCTTATCCATAGCTTTGCTGTTTACTCAGAAAAATACCCATAGACTAGGATCCAACAGATACCTCTAAGCTTAAACGCTACTAAATACAAAAGTCAGTATGGAGACCACAATACTCAAGCCTGCACTTCACACAAGAAGAGATGGGTCTTCAGTCGGCAGTGACTGACGTTCGGATACTCAGGGGAAGTTTGTTCCACCACTTCGGTGCCAGGACAGAAAAAAAACCTGTATGCTTGTCTTCCGTGGATCTTAAAGGACGGTTGGCCAAGCCGAGTAATACCTGAGGCTCAAAGGGCTATCAGATGCCTAAAACATTGTTTTACAATAGTTTTGAGGTACGTTTTGGTCTAAAACATACTTTTTAAACAGCAAGTGACATTCAAAGAAACCACAGTTTTAAGGTCTATAATTTTATCTTTGACATTACATATAAACACTCAAAAGAGGTGTTTAGAGTCTATGGTCGTTTGGGATAGTTCATAAAATCCATATTCTCACTGTACGTCCGAGCTGGTAAATGTGTGCACTATTTCACAGCAAACCAACTTGTGTGCAAGTGATTTTGTGTGCAACTCAACGATTCACACGGTTAAGCTGTATTTCTAGTTTAAAACAAAACATATGACCAGCCAGACGTCTCCACACCATCAAAAAAGCTAAATGTTATTGTTTTTCATCATCCTAAGTCATTTGGTCCCACTAAGAGCTAAAAGCATGACCATACACACACACACACACACAGACTTACTCAGCACTTGGGCACATTAATTAAATACACAGTCATTAATAGAGACAGAAATATCACCTCTGCATTCGCCTCACTCCCCAATACCCTCTTCCACAGCGAATACCCAAAACCAGACTGCATTTACACCAAACACCACAGCTCTCTGCTCCTGTCCGTCTGTGCGTCTGTAAAAACACCACCAATGCCCAGAGGAAAGACAGCCATGGAAAGATGGTGTATGGTGTGGAAGGACAGTGTTGTGTGTGTGTGTGACCGAGTGCCTTGCTAGGAGTGGTGTGTTGTTCCCTAAACAAAACCCTCACTATTGTAGACAGATGTAGTTCTGACAGAGGCAGTCTGCAGTATTGCACGACTCGAGTTATTTCTGGAGACATACGCTGGAACTTTTCATGGTCCTGACCCGTAGATGATGGACTACTGAACATCTGTGTAACGTCTAAGTGTGTGTGTGTGTGCAAGTGTATGTTAGAGAAAGATAGATGATGAATATGAAAAGGGGAGCGTGGGATAGTCTCTGATATCACTTTTCGTCTCTGGATTCACCATTGGCAGTCCTCAGTCTTTTTATCCTTAGTCCACAGCCTTAGGAAACACATTTGGGCACACATTTGACCAACTACAAATTGACAATGAATAAAGCTGGATAATTTTATCTTTTTTTTAATATAGACTGGCAGTAATGGACATATTCTGTTAAGACATTGCTGCAAATACTTGTTATATAGCATAACACTGAAATCTATAGATATTACTGATCTACAAAATACACGAAATGCTTCTCACATAGTTCTGTTTCCATTTCTGTTTCATGTCACAGTAAAAAAGAATTTCCCTCCCTTAAGTAAAAGAATGTGATGTAGTATGTAAATACTATGGCTATCCTGACCCTGTTTTTTTTGCTGTTTTCGTTTCGTATTGGCTAGTGGTGTAACGGTTTTGGTATGACAGGTCCCAATTTACTGTTATCTCGAAATTTTCCCACACAGCTGCTTTAAAGAAGCAGGCGGACCTTTTAGCTCCTGTTTGTCATTTGCACTCATCATACTTCAGACAGCAGTTAGCTTAAGCCAAGCTTAGCATACTAACTAAAAAAAGCATTATTCCAAATTGGTATTTCTTGTCGGCCTTCCGGCCTACCCCTACAGGTGGGAAGTGGAATTTGCACTTTAAGACACTCCTACAGGGCACACATTTCTGAACATGCTAAGAGGTACATGCTTGCATTAACCTGCTCCTTTGAACGTGCTGCTCAACGGTAACCAAAAGAAGTGCACTTGTGCCAGCAGTAAAACTAAGCGTTTCCATGATAGTTTTCAGTTTTAACTGGCTATAATTCAAAAGTGAAAGATGTTTTGGATGTCCCACATATTATTGGAAGCAATATATGAAATATATGTGTCTGACAACAGCAGAAAATAGACATACACACTTGTCTTTGAAGGAAAGGTGGCTTCTCTCAAATGCAGTCAAACACCAGAACTGCAGAAATGACCTGTTTTCATATTCCACTGTAAAGACGTTACACATTTCAGACTCTAAAGAACTGTCGTTTCTGAAAATTGTGCATAACTACAGCAGGTCAGCTTATGGCATCAGGTTTAAAATAGCCAGTACCTGGTCCATGAAATATTAATATATGAAATTAACACATTTACAGTATATCCACTTATTCATCCTAAAGAAGTTCAGTCCTGTGCATTCTCATATAGGTATTTATTTTTTGACACAATGCAGGGCAGCCTATCAGAGCTGAGGCTGTATATCAGTCTTAAAGGCACACCGACAAATCAGCTTGTTAAGGGATAAAGAGCGGTTGAAAAATGGTCATGAGCAAATATGTTATTGCAACTCTGTGTGGTTGTACCAAACAGAGTTGCAATAACATATTTGCTCATGACCATTTTTCAACATCATAAGTGGACCTTAAGTAGAAATAAAATGTGGGATACAGTTGGTTTCTTTAATGTAACATCTCCCACAAAGTTATGTAATAACATTGCTTGTGAAGTATATTGTTTGTTAATCATTACCGCAATATCAGTTTTTGCAGTACTGATATCCAGCCGCTGTATGGATTTGCAGCTCACCTGATTTTCTCTAATGAATAATTGATTAGAGAAACTAGGTACTGAATGGTTACTGTAATGCTGCATTCCATTTATCTTAGAAGTGGGATGTTGGATCTGGGAATGACGTCACACCCATACATTCATAGCATTTAGCTGAGGCTCTTATCCAGAGCGACTTTCAGGGTTACTCAAATTACAGAGGAGGGCAAATGTAGTGTTAAAAGCTCACTAGCAGGCAGTTAAACATTCTAATAATTGTACACTATTTCAAAACATTACCAAAAACAAATAGCTGGAGTCTTAATATAGTCAGTATATTATAATACTGTATAATATTACTGCTTTTATTACTGTTGGTGTACTGTGCGGCCATCTTGGATTTTGAACTCTGGGTTGGTGAGGCTCTCATGACTTTCCGAGTAGGAAATCCCACTTGTGAGGGCGTTCCAGTTGAAATTCCTACTTGGAACCCTTAAAAACCATCCCAGTTCAAATGGAATGCAGGCATAAATACATTGGGCTTTCTCAGTGAAGTGTTTGAAAGCTAAGCTAACATACTCACGTGCATACAATCTCAATGTATGGTTCATTTGAATTCATACTAGTGTTGTAATATGACCATTTTGTCCATATTGAATGACCCTAAGACTTGCTGTATTTCTAAAAGGACAGAGCTAGGTGTGTAAAATAAGACTTCTTGGATAGGTGATGGCGACCTGCCATTGTGAACAGTGAGGGAATCAAATGCACACAGGTTAAGAGGACAAACTGTTCCATATGTCCAAAGTAAAGGTGTTAGAAATGTTCCTTTCATCTAGCATACCACTGAGGACAGTCGCCGTCGTCCTTTCGTCATGCTGATTTCACGGTCAAACATTCCTCACACAGAGACACACACACACATACAGTCACACACACTTGCCTTAATTGTAAAAACATTGTACTGTGGCCTTGAATGGCTTTGTATGTGGTTTGTGTGTGGTTTTATCACTTGGAAAATCATTAACTGTGTTACGTAAGATTAGCTATCGCTGCATTAGTGTATACACACACTCACACAGACCTGCACTTATCCCTCCCTCTTTTGGGGATACGTGTTGCTGTCTTTAAAGTATATGGCACAAGATCCAAACAAAAGGTTACCAGGCAACAGCAACTACGTGTGCTCCTTGTACACCTGAGCTCACCTGTTTATGTGTTTAAGGGAGGAGGGACAGAATATGACTTACCCGAGCATTTTGAATGATATTGTAAACAGACAGATGAATAGAGATAGAGATTATGTAGACAAACAAAGAAAAATGAGTGATGTCGTCTTTAACCTGTTATGCTGACTTCAGGAGATTTTTGTTTATGAGCATGAGAGATAACGACTGTAAAAAACAAATGACTTTTAGACACTCCAAAATTGCCCACAAACTGGACTTACTGGAGTTAAGTGTTATCAAAGGTGCCTTATTGTCTGTTTTGGCTGATTTAGGCTAAGCCTTATACATAAAAGGTCCCAAAAAATAGCAAAAATCCAGAAAGTTAAAATGTTTGTTTCAACAGCCTGCACAGCTCTGCTCAGCAAACCTTCTGGACCTAGATTTGCAACCTGTGCGTAAGATTATTTTTCCTGAGGGAGTGCAATAACAACTTTGAAAATGAACAACTCTCACACACTCCACAATGGCCTACAAACTAGTCACGGGTGAGGGAACGAAAGAAAGAGCTCTCTCTTACACTTTCCAGTCGTTGGAACAATGTAAATCTTGTGCTGATAATGGCTATCATGAGACAAGCTGGCCTGCGCTGGCTATTTTCATCAGCAGAACTCTCTGGAGTTGCGGAGACAGCAAACACGCGTAGTCAAGGTGCAGTCAGGATCAAAAGCCCAGACAAATAACCCGTGACCATGCGGAAACGGACCAGGTTCAAAGGTTGTTCCGCGCAGGTGTTTCCTATTGTAAAAGACAACTGCATTTGAGCCAACTGAAAGCTAGACAACAGCTGTAGGTTTGTTCAGAAGCAAGGCAGCCGGTTGCATGTTGTTTTACCAATAAATAAGCCAACCAAACAGATGTACACCCAGAGTGTGACTTGTGTTTAGTAAGGCTATATGGTTACAAGCTTTCCAAAGCTTAAATGTAAGCAACTTTTAACCAGTTGTTGTTTTTTTACCGCAGGGTATTTTGATGATTGTTTGAAACATTTCTGGACCTTTCCTATAGCCTATAGAATTTTTAGCTATTTGTTAGCCAGCACAGCTAATAAAATGACAATTGGAATAGAGCTGATGCCTCAAGTTATTTCAAATTTTGCAGTCTTCTAAATCAAATGAATAGATACAAGCTATCTCATTTATTATTATTATTATTATTATTAGTGGTCATTTTGCTGATGTTTGGATTCAGTGGGGCGGGCAGGGAACATATCTTACTTCGTTAACTTTTTCCTTATTTTCATGGTGAACTGCATTCACACGGCTGCTAAAAAGTGACTGGCTGAGGGCCACATCAGTTGACTTGAGCAATTCAACTTTAACCATTTACAATAAAATTAAGCAGTGCTTAAAATGAGAAATATACACCCATTAGGAAAGGTATAAGTAAATAAATAAGATCTCCTTAATATCGCTGTAGTTTCTCCAAGACGACAATGAGGTCAGATGGAAAAAGTAGACTTTAGCATTTCTGCCGAGTCTCATGCTAATCTAATGCGTCTCCTGAGATAAAGACCTGTGTAATCTCACTTCTGTCTTCTCTTGAGTTTTAGTACAGATCTCAGTAAAGTCTCACATTGTCTCAATATGAACTCCTGTTATAAGTAATGAGAACACCTCTTCTCACTCAAGACTAAGTTTCAATGCTGTGAATAACTGTTTTATTTGGGTCATTTTATTCATCTTAATAGCTGCACATCTTACAAAAATATGAATTCTTGTTTTATTTAAATAAACCAGATTTTGCAATATCATTGCATTTAAAGCCCACATAACCAAAATGAAGCTCTCTTATGTTAGAGACATGAGAAGAACTAGATCACTGAAAAATAAATGATGCTCAGAACAGTTAAAGGTAAAAGAGGAAGAGAATGACCAGCAACAAGAGGGAAGGATCTAAACAGAGAATTCATGATTGAGCTATTAATAAACAGGGTATTCTGGAGAAACACCATTCATATGTTTTTCTTAATATGCAAAATGAATTCTGTTCAAGAAAGGTTAAAAATGAAGTATAACTGATTGGACAGTTGTTTGTGTTAATTTAACAGATTTTTTTTATTAGGGTTACAAAGCTTTAGTCTTTAATCTTTGAATGATTTTGCAGCTCTTTCATTGCTTTATAGAGTAATTATTGTTCATTCAAAAAGACAGAAAAAGGAAATAGATTAAATCAAGACAAGAAAGAGATCTCGTTTCTGTCTAATGCTATTTCACCTAAGCAACATCTGTGACAAAGTTGATCTCTAAATGAAACATAAGTGAGATCACAAGACATCAAGGATCAGCATTTGAGCAATACAATTTTCCTCTGGGTGAGGTGTTAACTGTTGTCTCCCCATGTCCTTAGAGTACAGTACTATATATTTATCTACTGGCAACTAAGCTGTCAAAAACATGCTGCAGCATTTTTTTCTATGGAACATTCTTAGTAAAGTCAGTATTCACTCATGTAACATTGCAGTACATGGTACAAAGCAAGACACTACTGTGTGCATGTGCTGAATTTAAAAAAGCAAATGTTTGCACTGATTCAAAATTTAAGCTTGATAAGTAACTCTATTCATTTAAATTGCTCAAATTGCTTGTTAAAGGCTGTTGCTTGAAGCTGAAGACAGAGCAACCACTACTGACTGACAAGATCCAAGTAGCAACAGAAAAAAAAAAATCCTGCCCTGCTGTTGTGTTGATGACTTGAACAAGGACCAGTATATAGGGTACAGCACACTGCCCTTCGGAAAACAGAATCTAAAACCTGCATCATTCACTTTAAAACTCAAAACAAGCATGCTAAAAAATATCTAGTAAAACAGGCAACCTCTCATTACGTTCAGACAGAAAATGATAAGGACATGAGAGCAGCACCAGCTCCCATTGCTGAGACAGAAGAGGTCAGGAGTATTTAACAAGAGGGGACATCAGCATATCCACTGATCCACTGTGCCAACAGTACCTCAGTTCCACGAGAGACCTTGCTCTTAACAGCTGGGAAATACCAGTGGCTTTCAAGTGACAGCTCTGTGCTATCCTGATCTCTGTCTGTCAGAACTCATCCATGTACATCTGACCTGAATGAGTCTAAAAAAACTTCTCAACAGAATGCCCTTAAGGAGAACCACTGTAAGGTGTCTGTACTACTGAAAAAAGGTTCGTAGGACTGTTTTAGAAGAACCTTTAAAGGCGCAGTAGTCAAGATTTGAAAAACACAACCTCCCAGGTCTGAGGGATGTGATGATGTTAGCATTTTACTACGCCATTTAGCTTCTTGGTAGTAAAATGACTGACCTATAAATAGTTATAATAATAATAATGCTTGCAGTGATTCTCTCTGTTTTGATCAAAAAAAACAAAGTGCTGACTGGCTTTCTCCATGTGCGTTTGCAAAGCAGACGGACATGGGTGGGGTAATTAGGCACTGAAGAGTGTCTCATACAGACTGACAGGAGATCAATGTAAGTACAGACAAGGTCTGTATTTACAGACAAGGACTGTATTTAGCCTGAGGTTTTCTCAGGCCCCAAATACTAGGGATGTCTCGATCAGTTCCAGTGGGCCAGTCCAGGCTTTTTTGTAATGGATTGAGTATTGCCTATTTCAATCTCAGTCCAATTCAAAGTCTTTGTTTTAACCATAGTGTTCAGAGTACGTTCTGGTGTCCCCAAGGCGGACATTATTCCCAGCTGGCAGCACTGAGAAGTGTTCTCAGGTAGGTAAATTAAAGAGTTTCGAGTCTTCAGTGTAACTATTTTCAGTGGAACGTGAAAACATAACATTATATCTGAAATGTAACAGCGCATTAAGAACTGAGTGAAGGCTAATGCTAATACACACACTATTGCATGCCAGAAATGCACTGCATAGCTATAATGCACTGAGGATTGTCTGTATGTGGGTAAGCATCGTTATTGGAGGGAGCATGAGACTTCAGTTTTTAAAATACATTGTACACAGATGAATGTTTGGCTTGGAATCACTTATTTTTAGCATTGATTTAGGAAATCTAGCTTGATTAGATGGTGGAATGTGGCATTGAAACCTTGTGGGCATTTGTCCATTGAATTTGAATGTTGTTCTGTCTTCAGACTGTTCTGTGCAGAACACTGTTATGAATACAATGTATGAATAAAGTCTGCTGCATTTTGACAGTGCCATAACTTGTCATGCAATATAGTTATGAAATATTCAAATTTGAGAAGAGAACCAGCCTAAGGCTTCTTCTTCTTTTTAGGAAGTGAGCATTTTAAATAAAGCTTTGAGTTGGCAACATTAGAATTAGTATGAAACCTACGAAAGAGTGTGACCTGAAGTTTGACCAGCACTGCAATGTGATGTTTATGGAGATTCTGCAAAGTAGACCAGAGAGATGAATTTGTGGAGCTAGATAATGGTAACAACAGGTCTGTCAAGATGATGGAAACTGATTATATGGTATACTATGTGCTGCTCTGTTATTTACATTGTCCTTTTTTCTCTTTTTCCTCTTTTTCTTCAGCTCTCAGAAATGCAGTTTATGCAAAAAAGATACAGTTAGATTATTTAGGAGTAGATGAATATAATGCTTGCACTGTACCTTGGGGGCTATGTTAAGTATGTAACCTTTTTGGATGGAATGATGACAGATGGTTGCTTTCAGACTAATGGCAATTTCTGCTAGCTTTGAACTTCATTTATCATAAGCCTTTGATGTGTCAGGAACGGATGGAGGAAGTTACAGGGAGGCATGTCCATATGTTTTCAGATTTGACCAGGGATCTCACACTTAAATCACCTGGGGATTGACAATTAGATCTTTTTTACATTTTGGTTTTGCCATGTAGAAATTATAGCACTTTTATCGATAATTCCCCACCATAATGTGTGGTGCTTATGATTTCTCAGGTGTGTTTAAGAGTACTTTTAGCATTTGATCTTAATTCTAGGGTTTTTAATCACCTCTGGAGCAACATGAGGAGAAATTCAGAACCTTAAGAAAGGTTCCAAAAATAAACTCTCTGGAACATTATAACACAGAAAGAGAGAGAACTGGTAAACTAGTGCTGGGCAATTTGACCTCAGATTAATACCACGATTAATTTAATAGTTTACCTCGATTACGATTAATTGATGATGATTAAGCTGCTCAGTTGGCTCAGTGTTCTTATGTGAATTGTCATCTGAAAACACAAACCAAAATAATTTAAATAATCAACATGGTCAAGATTACATTGATTATAAATTCTGAACTTTGATTTGGATTTATGTTTGATTAATTGCACAGCCCTGATAGTAACCCTGGTGGGACATGTGGTCCAGGAAAGAACTCCACAACTAATGACAAAATAGTTTTAATAATAATGAATAAATCAGAATCACTGTTCAGGAGGCAGGTGTGAATTTGTGAAGGAGGACTGTCCATGGAAAACTATGAACAGAAATACAGAGACTGCACTGCAATATGCAAACCACATAGTACATCAACTGGCTGGTGGATGTAACCTATATAGGATGTGCCGGCTCTAAAATCTTCCCTTCAGAAGACCTAATGAGCTAAAGTACAGAAGTAGATAGTAAAGATTCATAGAGAGGTTTACTCTCTACATGGGTTTACTCTCTTCCATGGATTATTTGCCAGTGTGAAGATAACATTGAGAGCCGAGAAATATTGTTTAATTTTGTTAGCTAGAGTTAACCAACTACTCCAGGACTCGTGCACATCCCTACTGATCACTCAATTAATCATGTAAAAAAAAATCTATAAATTACTCAGTTACTAATGAAATTGTGACAGCTGTATTCTGGGTGAAGACAGAAAATCATTAACATGGGATGAGTCATGGAGGAGGGGGATAGAGGAAGAGGGATAGAGGAAGAGAGAGAGATAAAGGGAGGGATGTATGGAGGTCAGGCTCTGTGTTGAGAGAGAGGTATGTCAGACATTCCTGCACAGTGGAGCCTCCTGGTACGCCTCAATGAGCCAGACACCCTCATTCCCCAAAAAACACCCTGATTCAGCACTCTCATCATTAGCCCCTTCTCTTCTATTTTCTTTTTTCACTCTTCTCTTTTTCCTGTCTCTCTTTTCTTTCATTATTTAACCCTTTACACTTTACCTTTACACACAGAAATGTATATATTTTTTATTAAAATGAAAGAGATCGATGTGCCATGTAAACATTGTTAATGTTTCTATGTGACCTGTTTATTCCATTTTTTTGGAAAGCTGCTGTGTTTCTGAATGAATCACTAATGTTGCATTAAGTAAGGCAAAATTAACCTCTTAATAACCATTAAAATGTATCTACCAGCATTGCTGTAGTCATTGTATACTTTTGACCATTTTGTTGCTATATAGAACCATTTGTAAAAAGGTGTTTTTTAAGGAAAATGATTATAGAGAAGAACAATTTAACTATGCATATATTAATAACTTTATAATATAATACATTTATCAGATTCAGATCAGATATTGCTAATGTGGTATTGTGTTGCTGAATGTTTAAAATCCAACTTTTTTAACATAAGGTCTTCTTCTGTTTTTCTAACAGTCTAAAATAATGAATGTCCAATGACATCATAGTTTTATTATTGCCTCCAAGAACTGCTCCATATAAGTGTTACGATAATAGAATGTTAGTTATTCATGATAATATCATTAGTGCACAAACATACACAAAGCACGGAAGGTAATGCTTAGGCGTAGGAACATAGTGTTTTTGGCCGGTAGCTCACTGCCTGTTTCTCTCCCTTACATGAGTAGGTATTCATCTTTTAGCTAAGATATTTCATCCTGTGAACTGGTGCTCTACTCTTTGGTCAACTACAAAGGAATTACTGTTGTCTAATCTTCACCTTTGACACACTGGGCCTGATGTGTGCTCATGTTACACTATAGCACCTAAACAGTGTAGGCATTTTGCTTTAACCCTGTCTTACCCACATTCAGGGACCTTGGCTTTGTCTTCTGTAACTTATTAAAATCTAAGAGGAGTTATGAATTGTGAACTGTGTAGATTAGCATGTGAAATTGGAGCTGTGTGTTATTAAAAGCATTTTTTATCTATGTAAAAAGCAGAATGGTGCCTTTATTGTTGGATGAACTTTTTGGGTTTGGAGAAACACATGTGATTTTAAAAATGTTCTTAGTATTATAAAGTACTTAGCACTTTTGGAAACCCATTCCTGGCTGAGTAAATGAACTCTCTATTCATGAACCAAGTGGACTAAAGCTTGTTGCATCAAACTATTTCAGAAAAAAGATTCATTTAAATGTAAATTCATTCAAAGCACTAACCTGTGACACAATAAAACACAATAAAACATATGATTTTTCTTATGTCAAGCCATTTTGGCTTATTAACACTTATTAACACGATTAAATAGTCTTGCTTAAAAAAATGTATGATCTATTTATTGTACTCCAGATAAACAGAAGGTTTTGCGTTTTTATTTCTTGCATTGTAACTATACAGAAATAAGTGTTTTATTTATCTGTAGTTCTAATCCAGGTAAAGACCCACGTGTAGAATACATACCGGTGATGCATCTCTATGAATTAAGTTTGTAACAATTCATTGACAAAGTATGCATTGTGGAGATGCAACAATGCATTGTGGAGAATATTTATTGTTTTAATTCTGAAATTAATCTAATGCATTTGCAATGTTTGAATACTATCATTTGTAAACATCCAGCACCAAACAGCATCCCACTGAAGCACTACTCACCACACTCCTCTTGCCTCACAGCTCGGTTCTTAGTACTAGATTATGCAAGGATAAAGACATCAAAATATCACCGAATCATGAATCCAGTATTGTAATTTGAGTGTATCGTCACTCCCCTGTAAATAACAGTTTTTTGTTTAGGCATCAAAAGTCCCAACCTTTCGCTATAGGACTGCAGACCAGTTCTGTAGGTTTGTGCGTGTGTCTAGGTAAGTGCTGAACAGTGTTTAAGAACTTTTACACCCACACTCTTACACTCTTTAATGTAATCCCCTCACCCACACAGCCCTCTCGCTTTGTAAAACAGGTGTGTGTACTGTATGAAGGTAAATTAGCCCTCGTTTTGTATGTGTGATGCTTGTGTTCAGGTCAAAGACTGCTCGGCTGTGTGTCTGCTCGGCTCCATCTATCTTTTATTACACACATTCCTCAGACTCATGTATCATTTGTTCAGAACATTCTCTCAGGCTGTATGCCTCACTTTGCCAAGAGCAGTGCTTTTTGTGCACTTGTTAGAGACGTTTCAGAGGTTTTGTGGTATTAAGTAGGATTGAGTATCATTAAAAGGTTTTCTGTACTTTGCTTCCAATGAGGATTTTTGAATAATACTATTTATTTTTTTAATAGCAAACCAAAAATAGGTATGGCATAACCCAGAAATTAGTGTGCTGTGCTGGAAGTGGGTGTATTTCCTGAATGTTACAGATTTATGATGCAGAGTGTAATGTAGACTGGTTGGCTCACTTATGCTTATAAGACTGACAGCTTTTGCCGTTGGTATGTACTTATATGTGGGTATGTAATTGGGTTAGTACTATGACAGTTTTGAGTTTCAATACTCAACCATTGTATTAAGTTTAGTATTGCACTTAGGGAAACCAGAATAAGTGTACAAAATGAATACATACAAAACATGCAGATTGTCATCTAAATTATGTGCAAGGAACTGCAAAATATAAAAACTTTTACAGTGATTTTGGTAATAGATTCATTCAAATTAAATTCTTCAACCCAGGCTTCCACCTGTCAACTATAAAAATAGTTTAAGGTTGCAGTCAACACCAACAAAAACATTGTAATTTTATTTATTTATTTATTACTTAAATATTATCCATAAGAAATTAAGTTAAATGTATTATTTTCCACTCATAGCTCATTGAAACATGAAGAAATGTAGTCAAAGGTGTAAATTAAAACAAAGTTCAGTTTGCATTTGTATTTGTAGATGACATGAATAGAATTTGAAGTTATTATTGGGAGCATTGTTTTTTTTTTGCAAAAGGAATTATTTTTATTCTATTGCCAATAAATTGTAAAATCTGTGGAACGTAGACTGAATGTAGTTAATTATGTAACTATACACAGTCATGTAGGAATATTATGACCATTCCTGGTTTGCAACTCAGGCCATTACATCAGCTCCACTTACCATATAGGAGCACTATGTAGTTCTGTAATTCTATAATTCCAGACTGTAGTCCATCTGTTTCTCTGCATACTGTGTTAACCTTCTTCTTCTTCTTCTTCTTCTTCTTCTTCACCACAGCAGCTATTATTTGGGTAGTGTGTCATTCTTAGCACTGCAATGACACTAACATGGTGGTGATGGTGTTAGTGTGTGTTGCACTGGTTTCAGTGGATCAGACATCAATGCTGTTGGAGTGTATAAACACAGCAGTATCACTGCTGGACTGAGAATAATCCACCAACCAGAAATGTTCAATCAACAGCATCCTGTGGGCAACATCCTGTGACTGCTGATGAAGGACTAGAGGATGACCAACATAAGCAACAACAGATGTCTCTGACTTCTACAAGGTGAACCAACTAGGTAGGAGTGTCTAATAAGAGTGGACAGTGAGTGGACAGTGTTTGTGTCTGATCCATTCATACCAGTGAAGCACACATTAACCCATTAACCAAGTCAGTGTCACCGCAGTGCTGAGCACCCAAATAACAGCTGCTCTGTGGTGGTCTTGTGGGGGTCCTGACCATTGAAGAACAGAGTGAATAAAGGCTAACAAGGTATGCAGATAAACAGATAGAGTACAGTCTGGAATTGTAGAATTATTGAACTGAAAAGCCCTCTTACACGGTAAGTAGGGCTGATAAAAAGGTTGGGTTTAATATTCTGATTTGACTGTGTATAATTATTAGGACGGTCAAATGCTTAAAATATTTACAATGAATCAGATTATGTTGTGTAAAATGATAATAAAGGTTAAGCATAAACCCAGCTAACCATCTTTTCAAACTGCTGCTGACGCATCGTTACTGGACAGCTGAATAGGCTTGGAGGAGAACGCTTGGGTGCTAACAGACAGTTCTTTTACGTCAGCTTGCAGACACCCAAACTTGCTAGCACTGCGCTGAGTAATGGGGAGAGGGAGGGCCATTCTACCCACCCAGAGAGAGTAAAGGCAGTTGTGCTGTCTGTGACTCCCAGCCACAATGGCTCTGTCATTACCAGGGATTGAATTGCCAATCTCCCACCTGGTTGGTACAACCCTTAGACGGCTGCACCTCTCAGGAGCCCCCACGATATATACATATGTCATAGCGACAGTCAGTGGTTCAACTCCTCTGTGATTGTAGCTGTCACTCAGCTTGTGTATTTTTGTTATACTGGCTCTCGAGAGGAACTGTAGATCCACTTTCCTGTTACTGTTATCAGTTTGCTTTAGTTTGCTTAAGTTTGTTTATATGTACTGTAGGTTCCTCACCAGCACTGACCAACATAAGCTGCAGAAGGTGCTGAAGGTATTGTTGTAAAGACCATTGGAAAGCTGTATTTAAACAAAAGAGCTGCAGTGACACACCCAGTAACATCCAGTGTGTGAACAACCCGACACATTGTTATATTTAGTGTCTTTTTGGTAAATAAAAAATGTTGTTAAATGTGTAATAATTATGTAACTGTGTTTAGGTAACAGTGCATGTCAATCAAATGTACATCAAAAGAACTTTCTTAAACCTGGTCGTCTGAAAGTAGAAGAACGGATTACGAATAAGAAGTGCTCAGTTCTCAAGAAGTCTTTTATTGTGCCATTTTCAGTTTCCTTTAATTATACACTAGGAGGAACCCTGAAGCCTCATCAGTCAACAACATCCTGTTTCTCTTTTGTCATGCATCAGCTTTAGTATGCTATTATGTTAGCTTATGGCAATATACCAGAATACGTTTTTGCCCATTCCATAGATATCTGAAGTTTGTAAAAGACATTCTGTGTTTGATTTTAAGGTGTGTAACAGACATTACCACATATTTAACCTTATCTTGTAGTTTAACAGTGAGCTGTGGCACAGAGCTGCTGCCGGTATTCCAACAATCGACTGAATCCTGGTTAGGCTAACACTCATGTTCATGGTCAGCAGTGGTGCTGTAAGGGATTTTGGGCCCCATGAAAAGATATTATACTGGGCCCCAACACCCCACTGCCCCAGGCTACATGCTTTGAGTGATGTTATCTGGACAACCAGCTCTGGCATCCTGGAGTGACCAGCTAAAACCACCATAGACCATTATTAATATAGGGATGGGGAGGCAGGGCTGCTGATCCTCAAGCTACTTCTGCCTGTCCTGGCACAGTGCAGAGGCAGGGGCAACTTGTTTTGATTTAATTAAATAAAAATTAACAAAAAATTACAGACATAGCTTTGATTTCCAGAAACTGTGAAATTCTCACAAATATAATCATACCAATTGAAATTGATTGAAAATAATCAGGAAAGTACAAATTTATAAAAAAAAATCTAAATGTATCACATCTGGATGTAGAACAGGTTTGATATGTTTGGATGTGTTTGGACACTTTTTTAAAAGGTTATGTTTTGGTTGAATGTTCAGTTCAGAATAAACTGCTACTGTTGTAACATGCCATTTTTGCAGAGCACACACCATATGTGCTTTTACAGTTCAGAGGCTAAAGCTTAAATACATCCTGAGTGTGTAAGGATGACTGCTTATTCATGTGCATATGTGTGTGTGTGTTTGCTTAGTCGTAGGCTATGTTGGAGGTGAACTGATGTCCACTCAGTCCACTCACAGATGCTCTCCCGACAGGAGCTGTCTGGGCTTGAGTGTGTTTGTCTGTGTGTGTTCCCTGCCCTACCTGGCCACACCTGGTGCTTGGGCTCACTGCTTTCTTTGGAAACACTTACACATTCTGAGTGTATCACATCTTTGCCATTGTGCAACCTCTCGATTGTGATGTTAATAACTATTGTGCCCAGAGAGAAATACCAGACTATTTGTGTTCTGGATTTTTCAGTGGAATTGGCATCAATTAATTAACCTCACTGATAGATTATTTTAGACATTAATGGCAAAATGGAAATTGAATGGTTTATTTAGAGGTGGTTTTCCTTTTATAGAGTGGAAGTAGTGACAATTGCTACAAAGTGTACCCTCAGGCTCTTCCTCTCAATTACGGTTAATGCCTTTATAATTTCATAACCGTTCAGTAATCTCTTGCAGACAAAGAGGGATGCCTTTTAAGCCTGGGGCTGCCTGTGGGCTATGAGTGATTAGGATATGTGAGTGGGCGTGCTTTTATATGAGTGTAGGTGGTCGTGTCTCGGTTTTAGGGGAATTTTGGGGTGTTTGGGAGTTGACATGGTGGTTTGGGGTTGTCAGGGTGCGTAAGAAGAATTAGATTTTAGTCTGGCAGGGAATGAGTTGTATTTAAGGTTAGTGTAGCTATAGCTGCTTTTCTCACCCATATCTTTACCAACAGTGCAGAGGCTACATTATTCACACTTGCATCCCTTAAACAATGTTTTTTCAGGATGCATGAATTCACTTTTTTACGCATTCACTTGCTCTACATGTTTCTAGCATGTGTTTCCTCCGAGTCCCAAGTTTTTTTTTTTTTTAAGTAACAATAACATGCAAGTGATATGTGACAAAGACGCACAAAAGGGTTCTTCAGGGGTTCTATATAAAACTATGACAACTCAAAGAACCATTTGGATGCTTAAATGCTTTGTCTGGTAGAAACTTTAAATAGTGGTATTCCATTCAAAGCACCTTTGTTTTCCATGAAAAGACACAGATACTACTGTGGGTTGCGTTTCTTTTTCTTATGGATCTATATTTCTCGACATGTCATGTCAAGTGGGTAAAATTCAACTGGACTTGGATATAGAGCTTGTAGTGCTATGTAATCCTCTGCAGCACTATTACTGAGGAATCCTTCTCCTCTAAAAACATGTTCAGTTTTGATAGTTTGACCTAACTTTTTTCCCAGTATTGTATCTACTTGTGCGGGTAAGTTGCCATGCCAGTCTCAATATGAATATTGTTTCTGGTTTGCGTTCACATTTGATTCCTTCCCATTTAGTTACAATTCATTTTCCAAATAATTGGTAAATGGGGCATATGAAATGCTTCTGAACTGGGAAAGGGGCAGCTACTGTTTGATATACCATGGTATAAGCACTGATGATCATCAAGACATTTCAGATTTGAACAGTTCTGATAACCAACCAACCTGATAATCAGTTCATTTTAGCTGCTAATTTCATGCTACTTTTTAAAAGGGCTTGGTGATCTATAAAGATGAAAAAGTCAAACACAGCAGAAAACCAAAAGCACAAGCTTTTTAAAAAGGGTAAAAAAGGGTATTACATAAACTATAAAAACTGAACTAGAAACAGTAACACCTGGGAAAGTAATAATTAGGAGTAGTTACAAACTAAACACAGGGGAGGGAAATGACTAGGGGCAGAGCATGACAAGATACAACAAAGACAAGCCAGATTTAGAGACAGGAATGGACAGAGCCTGTCCAGGGGAACTTTTACAATCTGCAAGAGTTACATTCTTCTTGCTCACAAAGTTAAATCCATTAGTTTTACAGGCCTTAACAGCACCCCCCCCCCCTTTTTCTTTTAAATTCCAGTAACTACCAGCTGCTAATCAATAAACTATTAACAAAGAAATTTGCAGTATTAAAAGGTCAATGCTTTACTTTTCGCTTTGCTTTACAAAACTTTACTTATGGTTATGTGTTAATGTGATGCTATTTATGTTAATGTCCCTCTCATTTTCTATTAATTAAGCGTATAAAGAGTGGTGAACTTCTGCACATTCATGTTCAAATTCAGTTTGCTTTTATAACATTTACAGACTTAAATTCTTAAAATGCCGTATTGCATGCCTGTGAACACCTACACCCAAAAGAAAACTGGTCAGCATATTAAACCATAAACACAAGTACTGCTCAGTGCGTCGCACAAGCTACACTTACTAATCACTCACCATGTCATAGACCTCTTTTCAAATTGCAGCTTCTCCAAACTGTGTCCTTAGCAGAAATAAACACTAAGGCTGTTAATGAAGAGAAAAGCAATAGGGGCCAGTTAGCATTATGCAAATGCTATCTTGCTACGAGGTTCCCTGCTAGCTTTCATAGCTTGTTAGCCATGTTAGCGTGAAGCATTGCTTCAGATGGAAAGTGAGGTATGAAGCAGATAAATGAGTGGAAATGGAGATGGGGAGGCAGCCTGTGGCAGTGCAGGGCTGGACTCAGATGTGGCGTGACAGCGCTATGTGCTCTGCGGCACACTAATGGAAACAAAACAGCTGAAAATAACCCAAACTGCCACAAAAACAAAACAACAAAGTCACAAAAAACCCACAGCCACACTCAGGATCGGCGGAGCGCAACAAAATGAGCGTGGGTTAGAAAGTGGGCAGAGCGAGGAAGCAAAAACAATACACTTTCTCCATATCTTTCCCTAATGACTTCCTCTATGCACTTATCTGCACTGCTCAGTCATCTTCTAATATGTAAATAATGTTAGCCCTGATTAAAGACTATGTGAAGTTTTTTATTGCCATGTTACTGGAAGCTGCTTGTGTTTGGTTGCGGTACCCAAACGTACCATAACAAAGATGATGTTTACATACCTACAGTACATTCACAAATTTACTATGACTTAATCAGTCTGTGTAAAGTGTAAGGTGTAATAGTGTAAGGCAATGTACTACTACGTTTAACATATACAGGACATGCTGTAATTAAACCTCAAATCTATGAAATGTTTATAGGACAAAGGTTTAGGTCTTTATTAGAAGAGGACAAAATCTCTCAACTTCTCAACTGTCAAATCCTGTCTTTTACTACCTATTACTTTAAATCCACTATTAAGCAATCAAAAACACCAATACATTTTTCCCCATTTTCAATCTTCCCTTATCCGTTAAATTTAAAAAGACTGTTTTAATACTGTGCCTTTAATACTGCTATCTAATCACTGTCCAAATTTTAGTTTCCCATTTATGATCACAGCAGCTGCTATTTTCATTTACTTATCTAGAGCGACTTACAAGGTTACTCGTATTACAGAGGTGGGCCAATGTAGTGTTAGGAGTCTTGCCCAAAGACTCTTATTGGTATAGCGCAGCATAGTCACCCAGACTTGGAATTGAACCCCAGTCTCCCACATGGTGTGGTAGCTCACTGACAGGTAGTGGTGTTATCTGTTGCGCCACACCAACCACCAGTGAAAATATAAATAGAAAAAATTCCCAGTAATCTCCTGTAATAAAATCTCTTTACAACTTGTTACCAAAAATGTTTTTTTTTTTTTTTTTTTACCACAGCAATGCATAAATATCCTCTGTTATTTTGTTATTACTTTGTAATTTGAAATCTGAAATTTGTCTTTGGTAGAATTTAAAGAAGGTGGTTCCAGCACACAAACCCAAGAATATTAGTAAACTGGATGCCACTGCCCATGAGGAATGGGCTAAGCTTCAAAAAAAAAAAAAAAAAGCTGAAATGTTACCTAGGAAACCCAATTACAGTTGGGTAATAAACCTCATTTTTGATTGAATTGAATAATTTTTGCCACTGTATTTATTTGTATATTTATTAGGGCTGAGCTATGGTAAAAACACTATATCACAATATTTAAAGACTTTTTTGCAATACACAATATTTATCACAATACATGTAACCACAGACTAAAAACATCAGTAGCGGCAGATTCTTATAAACTGCTATTCAGATACTCTCCTGATTTTTATTCAACATCTGCTGCTCTTCATCTAATTAAACCAGTCTAATCACACTGTTTGTAATGAAACCTGCAGCTGATCAGTGTTTATTAAGCACTAACAGTACCCTCCATATGCTTAGAAAAGCATATTGTTTTCACAATAACAAAACTTATCACAATACTATAAAATATTGTCATATTGCCCAGCTCTAATATTTATATACAGTTGCAATCATTATTATTTAACCCTCATCACAAGTTGTATCAGAAAGTAAAGACTTTTTTGAGACAGCAATGACGTGTGCATATATATGCATCTAACAATCATGGTCCAGCAGTTTCACACATTTACATTTCCTCAGAAAGCTTCTTATAAAGCCTCAAGACTGGTATTTGTTTTCTTCTAAGAATGAAAAGCTGTGTGTTTACATGTGCAGTCATGTAAACACAGTCAGAAGTTCTATATGTTTTGAGTTGAACATTTATACTGATTTAAGTGTAAATGCATTTGGTCACACGCGCCTTGACACGCTGTCAGGGTTTAACGGAATAAAGTGCTTTAGAACATGTTCTCAAGCACATTTTCCTAAATTAGTCAGGACCCTTATGAGTACTACATAAATAGAATCACTCCGAAATAGATTTAGAAAAATCTCAGCCATGTTTTACAAAGGGTTTGAAGCACAAAGATCACTTTCAGATCCAGTGAAGTCACTTTAAACACTGTAACGGTGTGTCCTGACAAAGGGACCTGTTCTGATGCGTCTAAAGACATCAAAGTAAGGTGTCGAGCCAGAATCTATTTCCAGAACAAAGCATTTGACATAAAAAATGTCTCCATCCTGTCACACGGTCACTCGACATACAGGAAAAACCCACATTCGTATACACATCCTCACACAAATGACATAAGCTTTGTAATATGGATTTTATGTTTATGCACAAACAATACTCGTACAAAACTGTTATGTGTTGCTCTGTAATAGAAGATTGCATGTACTAAAAAATTCCACATCCACACCGTGGATAACCCTACAGTGAGGTGCTATTTAAGTCTCTGTCTGCACTTATCATTGCAGTAGCATGGGTTTCAGTACTTTTTTGGTAGTGCATGTTTACTTTTGGTGTTATTATTTAGTTTGTTGATGAGTATAGCAATATTGCCAGGGATACAGTCTCACTGTGTGGTCTAAACACGCTTTTTTGGACATCCCTTCTAATGAATGACTTTGACTTATTTCATGGCGCACCCCTTTGGGATGATTTGGAGGGGTGTTTGTGATCCAGAACTATACATCAGTACTGAACCTTACTAATGCTGTTATGGCTGTAACTAATGCTGTTATCTACTGTAATGCCTGTACTGTAAGTTTGTGAGTCAGAGTCCACACTTTGGTCTCAGTTAGTCCGCTTTGAACATCTTGGAAAATTTTGAAAAAAATGTGCAAAATTTCATAAGACAGCAAATTTGAACTCTTTAATTCCAAACAGAGTGCTTGGTCATGAATAATTGACAGGGAACAGGCCGTACTTAAAAGCTGCTCCTGCAAGTCCAGCCGTGAACTAGTTTTTGAGGGACACCAGCAAAGACAAAATGAATAATGGAGAGACAATACAGGACTTGTACTTGGTGTACTTGGTGGATACGTACTAAGCTGACTGACTGTTTTCTGGAAAAAGGCAAAAGAAATACATGATTTTATATCTAATGAATACCTTGGAATATTATATCATTTTAAGGCACATAGACAATAGAATAAATGCAACGCATGTATAATGTTAATTACGGCATAGGGCATAGCCCTGTTTTCATTAAATCAATAAATGGCTGAGACTTCACTACTCTATATCTCCATATTAAACATTTAGATTTTTCAATATTTGCTTTGACACTAAAAGCAACTTAACTATGGATATGCAGAAACTATTACTAAGAACATTCTATAAGGTCAGATAGCAACTTGTATTACTTTCTTGCTTTTTCCTCAAAAAATAAAGAAAGGAAGAAAGAAACTATAGACCCGCTATGAGAACTCAGACTTGAGGGGCTTATGTATTTTCACTTTACTCCAGTTGCCCTTTGGCCTGCTTGTAGAATCTTCTGTTTCAGTCTTGTGGAAGCTCCAGCGAAATTTGATGAGTCATTATAGGCAAACATTTTCATTCTTTCTCTGCAGAGTTCAGATCCCTGATGTAGACATGTCTCCCTCCATCTCGTCACTCGTTACATTTCTCCCTCGGTTATATCACCGCTTCATTCTGCTGCTTGACTCTGCCCTGCTGCTTCTTTTTTTTCCCACTGTTCTTTTTTTCTCTTGTTATGCTCCACATCCCTAAGCTATGCATATTTTTAGACCTCTCCTGCATGAAATGACAGTTTTATATGGTGTCATAGGAAGACGCTATGGCATGTGTCTTGTTTTCTGGACTGTATATGATGAGTGTTTAAAAAGCATGCTAAGTTGAAAGTTATATTTTGTGGAGGCACTTTTTTGTGAGACTGTGATCTGATAGACGTCAAATGTAGTTCAAACCGAAAATCATCCATCGATTCAGCCATCTTGTGTTCCACTAACTTCTGGACACAGTGGTCTGGAGTCCACCTGGAATTATTGGCCGCAAGGCAGGAATATCCCTGGGCAGGGCGCTACCAACACACACACCCATACCCTGAGGCAGTTTAGCATACCAGGTGGTCAGAGGAAACAAGAGCACGCAGAGAAAACACCAAACTTCTTACAGCCAATGACCAGGGCGAGGATTAAAGCACAGCCATAGGCCTCTGGAGCTGAGCGCCACCATGCCACCGTTTTCTTTTTTGGGTAGCATCAGAGATCAAACCTTCAGTCTCCTGAAAAGTGCCAATGCTTCGGTTACACTTGGACATTTAACCTAGCATTGTTCTCTGCTGTAGTGATGACCAATTACCAATATTCAGCTTACAGATACACACATGCTGCCTTGCTTCTTGAGCTAGCATTACATTCAGACAATATTTGTCTAAAAGTGTCCATTGTACCAAATTTCTTTGTGTCTTTCTGTGTGTACTTTTTAAAATGAACCAGGTTGTTTTAAAGGGTAAAGCCAAGACTCAATTTCACACACAGGACCTACTATCTGGAACTGTCTGCCACTGTACCTGAGAACTTGTAACAGACCAGCTAACAACAAATCCCTATCCAAAATGAATAATTCTAAGAAGTGTGTTTACTTAAGATCAATTACATTATAATCCCGGATAAATTCAAGTTCAAATATTTATTGCCACAAATGAATGATGTGCTTTTTTATTAACCATTTAGTTCCTTGAATACAGGCAAGCTTTTAAGTTTACACACAGCAGTCACATGACTAATTGTGTTTATGTGATTTACATTTCTAAAAGTGGGTTGTGAAGAAATGATAAAAGCATAGCAAAAATAAAAAAGCAAATACTCTTTCAGCAAAACAAGACGGCATGCTTAAGAAGCTGTTTTGGCACTGATTCAAAGTCTAGAATCTGTGCTTTTGTCAGATATGACTGCTTTGTATAATGATATCTGATAAAGACAATTAATTATACAAGAAGACACAATCAAGCCAATGGGGACTAGAAAAAGGAAATAATTTATAATAAGGCACCTGATCTTTTCATTTTAGACCATATATTCCTGGCATGGTGGCCTCTGAATATTGCCATGAAAATGTCGGTGACCCACAGCATCCAAAAGACAGTGGCAATCAGTGGCAAGACGCAGCTAAAGCCAATAGACTGTCATTGTCAGCATTTCTAGGGGAGATTGAAAAAAGATTTTAGTTTGGAGTTTAGTTTCTAGCCAATGCCAGCTACCAAACATCATCAGTGTGTACTGCAAGGCTTAGTTAGGAATAAAAAGGCTGCTGCTGATTAAGTAGCTTTGAGTAGATGTATCGTATCTGTGATGATGACTAAGCTAGAGAGACAGCTGGTTTTCGAGAGAGCAATTAGATTAATTTGATCATAATTACCTCTTTCCTCTTCCTTTTTGTGCTGAAGTCATCATACCCATACTTTGTCTCTTTGTTGTCTCACATCCTTCTCCTCAGCCCATGAACCATTGCAGTCTTCAATCAGCCATATGATTGGTGGACTGGTGTAGGTCGCTTCTGATGTGAGATATGATTCTGACTGATATGAATGTTTTGTTAAGGAACTTTGTGATGATAACCTATAGGCTTTTATATAGTATGAATAAACAGCTGTAGTCCGATTAAAGTTCAGTAGTGTTAATGATATGCCACTGTAGTACACTGTTAGCCACTGACTTCACTGCTCAGACCTACTGATCCTGACAATTCACAAGTTGAATCAGGTGTGCTTGAGCGAAAGCAAAAATTGCCCACAAAATTGGTTCTATATATATAACATGAACAAAGCATTCTTTGACTTGTAATGCTAGTGGAACCTTTTGGTGCTTTACAGAACCATTTTCAAGTTCTATATTGATTCATCTTCAAAAAGGTTTTCCACCAATGCAAAGATTACAATTCATGGAGCTTTCAGTATCTGCTTCTTTCAATAGGATGTAGTGGCATTTTGAGAATATGCTCCATTGTCTCAATCACGTTTTGAAAGGTTCTATGTAGAACCATCTGCAAAAGGTTTTCCACCAATGTGAACGCTTGCCTTTTCTCACGCTGTAAGATTCTAGCTCAGCTCTGGGAAGCCTTCTGACTCCATCTCAAATGGACAGAGGGTTTACAGCATGGCCAGGGGGATCTGAAGCATGGGATCCATGCTCCGACCTATCAAAGCATGGACTCCACATGACCTCTGAAGGGGTCCTATGGTTTCTGGCACCAATACGTTAGCAGCAGATCCTTTAAGTCCTGTAGGTTGTGAGGTGGGGCCTGCATGAGCAAGTTGTCTGTACTTGGAAGGTAGGTACTTATCGCTGCATACAGGGAACACCCTACAAGGCCTACTGTTTTGGACATGCTCTGAATCTGAACATATTTTTCAAACTACAATTCTAGCTGTATAAAACAAAGGAGATAAAAGACATCTCCTTTTACTGTGCCACTACAGACATGTGGTCAAACTCCAATATGAGCCCATACATGAGCTTGACCGCACATGACAAAACGTCTGACTGGACTGCGCAGTTATATTGTATCTCAATTCTGATGTAGGAATATTCTTAGTGATTAAATGTAGGGCTGTACAATAACATCTTTCAACATCGCAATCACAATGTGTGCAGACACAACATTCACATCACATGACGTGCAGTGTTGCATAAGGCACATTTAATTAGATTTATATAAATCAATATCTTGTTTTTCTGCTTGATACAAAAGGAAAATCTGCACTGTTCTCATTTTCCATGACAGATTATATCTATCCAGTATATCTATCATTCATTTTGCTTCAGTATTGGATACACAGAGTGCATTATTAATAATGACATGTTGGAACATTAACTTCTGGAGAAACCTGGTGAACATTCCTGTATTTTTTATTATTGCAGTGTATATCACAGAACAACGTTATATCGCAATTCCATTTTTTCCAATATTGTGCAGCCCTATTAAAATGTTTATTAGTCATTAAAAGGGTGCAATTGCACCATTATATAATATTGCTATATTATTATTATTATTATAATACCAATTTTAACTTAAAATGTACACATTAAAGTTTATTAAAATAATTTCTAGAACAAACTACCAAACTAAAAAATTAGGTGTCATGACAGACATACTTCCAACAGTCATCAACAAGAACTGACTGTTTACTCACTGCCTAATATTTATACCTCACCCCTTTCAGCATTGCCCTCGCAATGTGTACATGCATAATAGTCACAACACAGGACATTCAGTTTCAATTTCAATTTCAAATAAATATGGCAGAAAAATGATTGCAATGTCATTTTTTTCCAATATCTTGTAGCCCTAATGTTATGGGCTATCAGTGTATGATGTGATGGGGGAAGAAGACTAAATGAGATCTTTGCCTATTCCATGTACATTTATAGAGGACATCTGACATGCACTTGGATAAAAGCATAAGAATGTTTTAATTCCCTCCTTTAGCACAAAGGAAGCAGTCTTCTATGTTGTTGATCAAATTTGCTTTTAGTTTGGGCAGAATTCAGCTTAGAGTCTGTGTGGGTCGAGGGTGTGTTTGGAACATGGCTGATTCAATCAGTTCAAACTATGTGCTGTTTGGGTGGTGTCCAGTAGCAATCTCTCTTCTTGCCTTCCTTGTTCTTTCTCAGGCTCCCTCCATCCATGTTTTGCTTTGCACCATCCTTTTCCTGCTGACTCTGTCTCGCTGGCTTTTCTCACTCGCTCCCCCCCTCTCCCTCTCCCTGTCCTACTCACTCATTCAGGCGAGTTGATTGTTTAACTGGGCCTGGGTTTCTTTGGCTAAATTTAGCTGGGAGCAGATGTGTGTGTGTGTGTGTGTGTGTGAGTGTTTCTGTGTGTGTGTGTGTGTGAGCCGGCATATTGCCTGACTCCATATCCCAGCATTCTGTTCTCTGACTCAGCAGTACAACGTCACAACGAGAATGGGGTCAGACGTCCCCCCACTCACCCACTCACACACAAACACACACACACACACACAGCCTTGAACATGTGGTTACAGGATGAAAAGCTGTCCATTAACCTGTAGTGACTCGATGAGCTTGAGCAGTGACCATTATAGTTCACACAGATGTGGATAAAACTGGTGATGTCCTGAATAAAGAAACATCGCAAACTGGGGCCTGACCATTACTTTCCTGGAATTTTGAGTTAAAGGATTGTTCAGTTAAAAAAAAGCATCAAAAATGTTTCCTTAAAATGCTATGTAAGAACACCACCATTATTATTAAACCTAAGCAAAAATGTTTACTTTTTATGCAATCAAAACAAATGCAACTGCAGATCAATGGGACCTGAAGACAGAGCACAACAGTGCTACCACTGTGAGCCACCAATCTTGTCAATAAGCATGTCAACAGCAAATTACAAATCAATGCTGTGTGTTTGGAGATCGATACAGCTTCGCAATATTTAGATACTTCAGTACATCAATGTATTCTTCCCCTTCTTATTACTATATCAACTGATAACATTAGTTGTCCTTAAAGTATTCACTCTTTTTTTTTTGGTAAAGATAGTAGTTCTATGAAGAACATTGACAAATATGTGTGAATGGTTCTTTGCCAGGTTAGTAGAAAAACTTTTTGTAATTTTTAAAAATAATTCAAGGAATCTGTTTCTGGACAGTACAGAGCGATTGTAGCTTAGAGTGTAACAGTGACACAATTTCTCTCTTGGTCCGGCTTTATCATACACCCTTTAGAACGGGCTTTACCTCAAGTAAGGTAGTTCTTGGAATAGAAAAAAACAAACAACTATTTGTTATTCGTTGACCTAATGTTACTGTATTGGTCTTGAAACCAAATGATGTTACTGCACATCAGTTATGTGTCCTTGCAAACATAATTTGACCATCCTTTAGCAGATGATCGTTTGTGGTTGGTGTGGTGCAACAGATAATACCACTACCTGCTAGTGAGCTACCTCACCACCTGGGAGACTGGGGTTCCCAGTCTGGGTGACTATGCTGCGCTACACCAATAAGAGTCCTTGGGCAGGACTCCTGACACTACATTGGCCCACCTCTGTAATATGAGTAACCTTGTAAGTCGCTAAATGCCATAAATGTAAATGTTATGATCTCCCATAAACAGCAGAAATCACTAGATTAGGGTTAACATGCTAACAGTTACCACAAAGTCAAAGTGCAACACTGTTTTTATTAAGTATGGAAAGAACAACACTAGAGAGGGCAACTAAAAGGCTAGTTTTAGCCCTTTATCTTTGGTAACATCAGTATTGAGCACTCCTTCCTTACCTATTCACAAGCACCATGGGCCATTAGTTGGTGGGCTTAGTTGGTGAGTATAACAGCACCCCCCGCTGGTGACTGCCTTGCTCTGTGAGATCACAGGACAATTCCATGCCTCTGGTTACTGTGCTTCGTGTTGTTTGGTGAATGTTTGTAGATGTGGTATAAGTTAGCATGACTGTCAGTGGAAGCAGTAAGATTGTCCAGAAACATCTTTATCAAATGCTTAATAGCTCAGAAGATAATGATTTGCCTTGCAGCAGGACAATGCTCAGAGTTTACTACTAATACTTTGATTAACTTCAGACGTTAATACTCAAATGTTTGTTGGGCTCAGATCAAGTATGAGTTTCATAGTTTTAATTGGATTTTATTTGGATGTCCCTATTTATTACTTCTAGTCTACATTTTTTTTGTCTAACACATTGAAGGCACACTGGAAGAGTTAGCAACAAGTGACCTTTGAGGCCCACAAAGCCAGCATGAAAACAGTGGGTGTGTCCCAATTACATACTACGCAACGTGGTACGCAATTGGGACGCACACAGCCACTCTGTTGTTTAAGGTCAATTAAGGTAATTTATAATCTATTATTCATTTTTGTTAAGTGAAAACATTTAGCTAGCTCAGAGACCTTCTCTAAACATCATTACCCTCAGAAATATATCGCAATAGGGAACGCTTTACAATGACTTTCAGCCGTTGCTAGTCATGCTAGCATGGTTGAGTACATGACCACTGTCTTTAAGCCAAATACACACATGAGCACGAGTAAGGGCTTAGATTGCTCTGTCCTGGGGCTGTGTAACCTGAGTGCGCTGTTCTCCGCAAAACTCACCCAACAAAAGACACACACAATACACTCTCTTGTTTTACATACAGCAGCCTATCCACTCTCAACATGGCCGTCTGCATCTCACTCATGGCTACTAAGCTCTTTTATGCCACTGCATTATCTCGCCCTATTAGAATATATAGAATATTAGAGATAGATAGATACCTTGCAGTCCATAAGTGACTGGACAGTGCAGGTTTCTGGTGATAGTGGTGGTAGTTATACAAACACATTGGGTTTGAAATGAAACAATGGCAAGTGCAGGTTTAGTTGAAAAATATTGGGTGAAACATACAAATCACAGCCTCCCAGTTCAGGCGATCACAAGTAAATAGGCAGGTCTAGAGTTGATTTTAGATGCAACCTTAACATCTGGTGTCAGTATTTAGCAAAATACCTCCAGTACCTTCCAAAATGATCTAGCATAAAATGTGTCCCCCCTCCAATGACAGATCGATTAGAGATACAGTCAGGATATGTGTCGTAAGTTGAAGTCACTGCTAGATTTCTGTCTCCAAATTTTGTGTGAGCAAAAGGACATGCATTTCATGGGATTTGCTGCAATGAGCATTTTCATGCCAGCGACTTCTGGAGGGAAAAACTTCAGCAGGTTCAATTGTGGTAAACTTTCACATGCAAACTCGTGTTTTTTACCACTTGACCCCTGAAGCGGCAACCCTGCTCTGAATAACCCAAAACAGTGGAAATGCTAACGTTAGCAGTGTCTAAGCAGGAGTTTTGACTCTTAATAAAGTGAGAAGAGAGAGACATGCACAGTCAGTCCAGACGCTGAATTATCGTCTTTTCTGAGGTTTTACAGTTTATTGTAGGTGAGTTAGCCGGCCTACTAAGTTACATGGCACACAAATCACCCACCTCCCCAACCATGTACAAATGTAATGTAGCAGGAATGTAATTATCTGGTGAAAGTATGCATACTTACACTTACAGCTGCAGTGATACTGTACTGTGGTGAGAATGTAATGACATGGCTATGTTTACCATTATATTTATGTTAATGGCAAGTTAGCTCATGTTAGCATACTAACAGCACCACAACTGAGGATCTTTTGGTGAGAAGGCTTTAGGATAAGCCCTAGTCAACACCCCTTTTGCAAGGCCATGCAAACTGCAAATGTCTGGTGTGACTATGGCTTTAGCATGTGGGTCAAGACATTGATCAACAAGTAGACATAAGACAGTGATTTGTGAAAACATGAAAAAAATGTGACTAATTTACAATGGTCAAGCGGGTTAAGCTGGCTGACCAGCTTAGCTCTTGAACGGCATAAGATATGCTTTTGTTTGATGGTTTAGCTGGTCTACAAGCTTGATCAGCCTGACCAAGCTAGATCACCAGTATGTTCAAGCTTGACCATTCTGGTCGACCAGCATGACCCCGCTAGTCAACCAGCATGACCAGCAAGACCAAGTTGGTAGACCAGCATGACCCCATGCTGGTTACCAGCTTAGGATATGTTTTCTCACCTTGACCATTGAAGACCAGCTCAGACCATCTTAAAAGCAGCTACCAGAAAAAGCTTGATTTTTTTGCAGGGTCGTGATGGACAAGAACCTTTTAAAAGTCTAAAGAACTTTGTAATTTTTTGATGTAATTTTTTAAAACAATTTCATAGGTTCTTCACACTCATTGAAGGAAAATTATCATTCTGTAGCATCACTCAAAGAAACAAATCGTTGTGTTTGGTATTGTGTAGCTTTGGGTGTTTTAATACACACAAAACTAGCTTTTTCCATGACAGATCCAAAGTATTTTCTGTGTTGCTGAACATGCGTTTGCCGTTGAACCCATAGTTACATTAAACTGTGTTATGGAGTAAGAGATCTCCCTAACTGATGCTATCTGTGGCAGTGACCTTGTTTGTAGCGTGACCTGACTCTGTCTGCAATGTGTGTGTGTGTGTGTGTGCGTCTAAGTATGCATGTATTTGTGTGTGTGCATGCTGTCCAGCTGTCTCCTTCACACCTCACAGATGAGGGTGACCTCCATTAGCACTCCAGATGCCAGGGGGACGCCTGCCTAACCATGCAGTGCTCACGTCAGCTCCTCCACACTAACCCTCAGCTCTAAAACCATAACATCTATCTGATATCTTATTCTGGCCTGACCCCACACTAACTATTGTGTACAGTTTTCATTATCCTATTGTCTGATTTAGAGACATTGGCCCAGAGCAGCATCTGATAACATGTATCATTTTACTTAGCACAATACAGTGAGACAGAGCTTTTTTTGGTTTAGGTGAAATTCTCATGCTTCCTTTCAAACTGCTATATAGTTTGGCTGGTAAAGGTCAGTCAATATTAAGGTTCTGTTGATTTATTGAGATTAGGTGCAGAAATATTGCTGACAAAAATGAAGTAATGGCCTAAAATATCAATTTTAGGAGTGCACACTGGTTAAAATCAAACACCATTCACTTTGCAATTGCTATATATTATTGGTCAATTTTATTGGTTGTAAGAGGAATAGTAAGAGCATAAGTAACTTCTTAAAAGTGGTATCGGTAGCAGTGACAATTATCAGGCCCTAGCATACACAAACTGTGGCACCGTATGGTCTTTTTATGCGACTGATTGCTAAGGCCATGATGTTCTAATCTGAAGACCAGTTATGGTCCTGCCAAATTGACCTTTCATAGCTGTCCTTTAATGATGATGTCATGTCTCTCAGCTTGCCTTGTTCACAGACAGTTTCGCACCTAGTAGTGTGCGTTCAGCACATAACTTTGTGCCAAGGTACCTGCTAGCCATGACACACATAAGCTGGCACAAACCTGGCCCATGACAAACTCACATAAGCTATTAATACCAGTAACTGAGCTTCACATAAACATTATTAACTGCACACAGGCTATAGCTTTTCCACGGAATCCTACAGGCCATGACAGTTTTTGCTGGAGTGTTCTTTAAGAGTGTTCAGGTCTTGATCCTAACACAGTGTTGTTAATGTCATGTTACCATTAGGGGTAAAGGTTAAACCCCTAGATCAATTTTGTATGATTTATCGATAGTTTTACATTTCCAAAGTATTCATAAGAGACAGTCATACATGTTATTTTCAGGAGATTCTGAAGAATATATGTTATTTTCAGGAGATTCTGAAGAATATATAATATAATATAACACATTTTAAATCAGCATTATGCGAGAATTGGTATTTCTTGTCCAGGGCTTCCCTTACTGCCGGGAAGTGGAGCCACTAAAGGACACACTGTGCACATGTTTTTCTGGACAAGCTGCGAGAAACAGAACCGTCACTAAAGATGATAGAAGCATGTGGACTGTTGCGGTAGAGTGATATTACCAGACTTTACACGAATTACATTGTTCAGTAGCAGCATGCCGAGTCTAGAGTAGCTACAATAGAGACGCTGTTCTTCTTGTTTACAAGTCAGTGGAGCATAAAAATAAATCAGAAGCTGCTATTTTAACCCCTTACAAACTTCTATTACCAGAGAATAGCCCCACCAGTTTTTACAGAAGTCCCTGTAGGTACTGAGTAATACGCCTTAGTGTGTAATAAGCTTTGGAGTGTTAATGGTTTAAGGTAAATATGCTGCAGAATTTTACTTTAATTAAATATTTAAATCAAAAAAATTTAAAGCTTATTTTTGGCTTACCATATTTTGAATGTATGAATGTAGGCTTGTTTCTTATATATGTAATCCAGTCAGGGCTGTAGATTTACTGCAACTATCCTCATATATCATTCCCCTGTATCTTGTAGTATGATTCAAGTGCATTAGCCACATCAGCATTGTTTGATTAATGCATGTCTTTAAGTAGAGGCACAATAAATTGTTTCTAGGTATATCCCTATTTATTGCCCAATTCAATCGGAATACCAAAATGCTGATCCAATCCAATCTGTGTATTTCTATAAAGAATATAGCTACACCATTTTCCTAGCCTACGTCTAATATGTTTCATATGATTATGGCACGGTGGCGCCACAGGTCGCATGTGTGCTGCACAGCTTCAGGGGCCTGGGATTGTGCGGTCACTTCTCACTCCAATCGCTGTCTATGAGGAGTTTGGTGTGTTCTCTGTGTGTCTGTGTGGCATTGGCCCTGCTGAACTGCCTCTAGGTATGAGTGTGTGTAATAACCTGCAATGGACTGGTGCCCTTTCCAGGGGGTATTCCTGCCCTGCGCCTAGCGATTCTGTGTAGACTTACTGTGACCCTGACCATTAAGAAGTGAATAGAAAGATACACGATATGGACAGAAGTATTGGGACATCTACACATTACATCTACTGAAGCTCTTAACAGCAGGTTGGTAACTCTGCAGTTGTTAAGTCAGCACCCGACGACCCCGTCACACCCATTTTAAGTGGTTCCTAAACGATTCCACTTTTTAATAATCCCACAGTCAATTGTGGAAGGGATCTAGAAAGGAAGAGATTTCAATGAACTGACTGGTTGCAACAGTGTCATTCTTGTGCAGTACCACGCTCTTTAGAACAAATATTTGTAAAGACAGACTGAATGGTCCTAGGTGCTCGATTAATACACTGTATATTTATACACCAGTGGCAACAGGAGTGAAATACTTGAATTCAGTGATTAAAAAATGTGTTCCAATACTTTTGTTCATGAGTGTTTGTAGACGGATGGAATTCAACCATCCTAAATGTGTTATCAGATTATCTGCTGTGAAATCACTTCATGTTGGATATGTATATAGTAAAACACCCTTTTTGTAGCTATTTTACAGTGTTGTGAATGTGTTGGGAGTTCATTGTTCTGTAAAGCACACACTTTAGCCTGCTCTGTTCTCTCCCTGTCATGAATGTGCTGTTCAATGCTGGTTTAACCAGTTATAATTCAAGAATGAAAGATGTTTTGGTGCTATTGGGGCCAAAAATGGCAGAGCATAGACAAACTGCTGCATAACAGCTGCACGCTTACATTCACACACCCATTTCTGGAAAAAAGGCGGCTTCCTCAAACGCAGTCAAAACACTATCGTTGAATTCCACTGCAAAATAATGGAACCCTAAAATGCTTTGTTACATTCTGAAAACATGTCTCACTGCTTTCAGGCCGTAAATAAAATTTGTGAACGGTGATCTGGAGTAAAACAATCCAATAGCCTTTCCACTACAATGTGCAAGATCCCCTGGATTGGATTGTGGCATTCTTAATAATGTTTTTAACATTATTGCAGCACTGTGTCCTTTACCCTTAGTTTGCTTTTTACTGTTATTCTGTAACTATTATAAAATCTAAAGTTTCAGTGTCTGCAATAAGTGATTCATGATCTACAATAAATGATTCAGTATCTACAATAAATGATTCAGTATATTACTGATGAAGTATCTCCTTTATACAATTTAGCATCTGCTATAATGTAACTATTATACATGATACAGTATATACTTTGAAGCTAATATTTAATTTAATTAAATGCAAAATCATTTATATAATACATTGTTGTCACAAAGCAGCTTTACAGAGATCCAGGTCCAAGCCTCATTTGAGCAAGCCAAGGCTGAGCCAAGTGGCAAGGCAAAACTCAGAGGAACCAAGACTCAAAAGGGGAACCCATCCTCCTCCCAATGTGTAACTTTTGTGGTTTGAGGGCAGGGAATTGAAGTATGAACCACATACTGGCCTTTAAGGTTAAAAGGTTTACAAGTGAGTGAATGCTTTTGTGTGCTGTAAACTTTAGCTGTTAGCAACATGACAAGAATATGATGTCAGCATACATACCACAGTATTAACATTTTAGGTTTAATCAGTACAGAAAACAATCCATAGCCACGTTTAACATTAGTACAGTGGTTTCTGTTTAATGCTTAAAGCAGGCCTAATTATGTTCTCTTTGTAATGAAACATGGAGTTGCTCAGAGTTGGGAAATATAGAGCATTTTCACTGTGTGTTCACAAACAAGCATTCTTTATATTCTTAGCGAACGTCACAACCAAGCACAATCTCAGAAGAATATTTCCTTAATTCACTAAATAATCAATAATTAATAATACAATGAAAATAAATAAATAAAATAAAATAAATAATAGTAATAATAACAATAAATACAGTGTTATATTATTATATTGTGAGGAATATCTTAATATGATATGCCTGTTAGTTAGTTGTCCTTTGATATCCTATGTCTGTATATTTGTGTATGTGTGTGTCAGTCCAGTATCATCTGTGTGTGTGTGTGTATGTGTCTCTGGCATGTTAGTCAGGTGTCGTGACACGCACACAATAAACGTTGTGTGTTAAAAGGTTGTATGGTTTGATTGTAAACATATTTTTCCCCCTGAATTACGTCAGAATACGCTGAATGTTTAAACTGTTGTTGTAGTTCTAAAACGTCCCAGAGGGTGGCAGCAGACGCAGCAAGCTCGCCAGCCTGTATGTGATTGGCTGGTTGGAGTGGGTTACTATGGCGACCAGGCCAGAGGAAGCAGAATAGGTCCATGGAGTAGTGTGGCACAGAGGGCAGTATTGAGCTATGGAAAACACACACACACATACACACAAAGGCCAGCATTGAGCCAGCAGACACGAACTGAATCACAATCAGAGAACACACACACAGGCAGGCACACACACACTACCATTCTGTTGTAGCTCATCTCTAAATGGCTGTTAACCATGAAAATGTACTTAAGGAGCGCACCAAGTATTGGATCAGCTTACCCTGAGAAAGGACCAATAATGTTGATAAGCTTGCTAGGGGGACACATGCATAGATGCACCAGTGAATGTCAATAATACACAGTCATACACTACATATGAAAAGCAGAGCTACACATTAAAAGCATGGTTTACTTGACTTGATTTATAGGGTAGCTAAAGATGTGTTAAAGGGACACTCCAGGGTTTTTCAGCCTAATCTCTGTGTGCTGCATCTGGCGCGTGCAGTCGATTACCATGGACAGTAATTTCCTCATTAGGTTCTGGTCTCAGTGATGGTTAACCAAGTTGCCGCAGTAACAGCCCCCAGTGACGGTAAAGCTCATTTAACACTGGTGTGTTGACCGTGGCGGTCCCCTCTGCCAGGCTAGTGCGCATGGTGTATTAGATGTGCTTCTACTGGCTGAAATCACCATATGGTTACCTGTGTTATAGGTAAAAGGCACTGATGAAATGAAATATGTGCATATAAAAATGTGCATACCACAGTGCTGTTAAAATGACCATTTGGGCCAGACCTAGTTCAGACAGCAGCAGTTGTAGGTGTCATACGTCAAACACATTGCACTCTGTGGATGTTTCAGTCTGTTTTAGCATTTAGCACAAACTTTATCAGCAAACTTTTAAACTTTTTAGTGCGATATTCATTATGCAATATTCGCCATTCTGTTCTTTATTACAACATTAATTGTACATTACGGATGACGTTATTCTTCAACTTATAAAATTTATAAAATTTAACCTCAATTTTTCAGGTTTAGGGTCAGATTATGTCTTCACACAGTACTCTAGGTCACATGGGGTCTCATTGCAGAGAAAGCTGAGACTGTTCGGAATATTTTATTCTAAAACATGTGGGTATTCACTTATATACGAGTGCCTTTAAAGGCGGATTAAAGAAAATGCAAAAAATCTAGAAAATTCCTAGACTCCAGAGGGTTCATAGAGGTAGTGTCTCTTTTAGGGCATTTATAAATTTGTCATAATTACTTAATCCTGGAAGCATCAGAAGATGTTTCTACAAAGACAATGATAATAGTAATAATTTGTTGTTGGATCGTCTTCTTCTTCTTATTATTATTATCATATGCTTCTGTGAATGAGAGTTCTGTTACTGGCACAGGCCTGTTTCTCATACTTAAGAAATTAACAGTTTATGATGTAATAATTTAAAATGATATTTGATATTTAATATGATATTTGATAATAATCATTACAAAAAATACAATATATGATAGAAAACAATAAGTATGTGCTTTAGCGCTTCAGATTTTGCAGGCCAAGGAAATGATAATATGATCATATGATCAAAATTATGGTCCATGACAATTAACTGTGTGCTACAGATGCAACAGGTAGATTTTGGGTTGAAAAAGTCCTGTATTCATATTTCATTCGCTGACAGATTTGGGTGGAAACCCCACCAGTTAATGACATAAACCATTCCCTGGTGCTTTATGTAGGTCATCTTGAGTATGATGTGTGTAAAATGCAAATTATACAAATACAAATGATATTTTGAGTCATTTTCAGTTGAAAGAGCGTATTGGGTATCAGAGAGTTTGAAGTCTGACTTCCAAATTTAAGGCCCCTAGACTACCTCCACTGAAGAAAACACTCACACACACACTCCCCCACACACATACACATGCACACACACCAAAGTCATCTCATCAACATTTGAATAATTTAGCATAATAGACCCTGGGCTACAAGAACATGTGACTGTGTGTTTTGGAAAAGCACACACACACACACACACACACACAATTGTGCATGTGAAGATGACGATGTGAGAACACAGGCACAAAAATAGACTGAAAATGAGAAAGCATCCCTCTCTCTCTCGCTCACTCTCTCTCTCTCTTTCTCTCTCTCACACACACTCTCTTTCTCTCTCTCTCTAGCCTATTTACATAAATATGAACCCCACAGCTGAGACCAGGACTTCTGACAAGTCTTTTCTATAAGTGTGTGTGTGTGAGTTTGTGTGTGTATATGTGTGTGTGTGTGTGTGTGTGTGTGTGTGTGTGAGAGAGAGAGAGAGAGAGAGAGGGAGACAGAGAGAGTATGTGTAGGCTTCTTCAAACCCAATTGAGGTTAGAATGTGTAACTAGATTTGAGGTTATGTAATGTTTACCGGAGGCCTGCAGAGTGGGCAGTGTGCATGTGTATGTGTGTGTGTGTGTGTGTGTGTGTGTGTGTGTGTGTGTGTGTTAATTCTCTGTTATTTGGGTTAAACCCGCCTCTTTTGCCCCCTCATGCAATCTGTCCAAGCCAGGACATCTCCCTCTCTCTCTCTCTCTCTCTCTCCTACCTAACACTCTGTCACTGTAATTCTCTCCAGCTATCAGTCTGTCCTCTGATACCTGCCTTTTTCTTGTCTTTCTCTCTTTGTTATTGTCTTTTGTTTGATTTGCAGCCTCTCTTTGCTCTGCCGTTCAGATCAGAGGTGACCAAGCTGTGAGGCGTCTCCATCAGTCTGGTCAGATTGTCGTATTAGATATGTCTGTCTTGCAAAGGCGTCTCAGAGTATTCTCTTTTGATATTTGAATCAAAGGAAAGGTTATAAAAAGCGTGACGTGGTCATTTTTGCTTGATAACTCTAATAACTGCTTATTTTTGACCAGTGCTGGCAAGACAATGTGTGGCTTGTGAGTCTGATTGAGACCTATCACATTTGAACATCATGTTATCAGTTAGGATTTAGAGTTATTGCTGTTTACATGAAGATTGACCACATGTACATTCCAATTACATTCTGTATGAGCAGTTGAGGCCACTGAAATCGAGATAAAGCCTCCACAAGGCTGACCTCTAGACATTAATAAACAATGATCAGTCAGACATAGTGGCAGACCCTCTCAACCTCTCCATTTCAGAGGGACAGTAAAACCTGTTCAGCGGGAGCTCGCTAATCCGGTAAATGTTTTTGCTGCGATGCCAAACTAATTCACTTGGTCACAGTTTGTTACCACATCATTTATTAAATGTCAGCTGCTGGATTTCTTTCTGCTACTTCGCTTAAATGCCATTTGCTGTTCTTCAGAGATGTCATCTAGCAAATTTAGCTGTCTGTGCAGAACCCAATGATCCTACAGCATTTAGGCCTGTTGTTCTGAGAGCCAAAATGCAGAATTGGTAGCCAACAAATCAATCTCTATAAATGAGAATTAATCAACTTAGCCAAAATTAAGGCTGGGAGAAAAGTAGTAGGATTCAACAAGGCCATGTTCACACAAAATACAATGAATTTTACTTTATGGACAAAAGTATTGGGACACCTGCTCATTTGTTGTTTCTTCTGAAATCAAGAGTAAAAAAAAAGTTTGTGCTGCAAGTGGTTTATGATTGCATTCAGTGACAAGAAAGGTCAGGATGTTTGATGATCGCCAACACATCACACCACTTCTCTACAGGGACTAGACAAGGTGTGTGCTTTCACATATGTGTCAGGGATGGGTGCAACTTAAAGGCGGGTGGGGGTGTCCATAAACATTCAGACATATAGTGTTAGTGTATGTCATGTCATTATATACTCGTCTCAGTTTAGTTTGAGCTTATATGGTGCCCTGTTGCATGTCAGAAGAAGACTCTGAACTGTCATGTCGGATTTTTTTTTCAGCAAAGCAAGGCGGAGCAAAAATATTTTTTTTAGCACAATACAATCATAAAATATGAAATATGCCCTCTTATGAGAGCTGACTGATTGTTTGGAAACCACATTTTTAACAGAAAATGTGTTTAATTAAAACAATAATTGCGATAAAATTACACCATGCATAACTGCAATACTTACAGCTCCAAAGGGTTAAAATCATCAAACGAAAGCAGCTTGAGAAGTGTCAGTTGAAGAATCTCTTAAATGCAAAAAACTTTGTTCTTATACAAATAAATGATAACTGACCAATATTGTCTCAACGGTGGGCTCATGGAAGCAAGGTGCGCACGCATACATGTGTAAGCTTTACCCTGCACAGCCAGTATGTGTCAGGCCAGTGTGTGTCCTGCTTGAGCACAGAGACTCCCTGCTCAACCTGCATTAACGTGTGTTGTGGAGGCATGCAAAAACGGTGGGACGTATTACATAATTGATCAGCTGATTGATTCATGAGGACACCCAGGCTGCCGCTCCTCCAGCTGCAGTAGGAGGATGTTGTGTTTTACAGTAATACAAGAACGAAGGACTGCTGGGGAAGTGCGTAGTTCAGGTAATTCAGAATAATCAGATAGGGTTGAAGTGATTAGCCTTCAGTTTGCCTTTTGCTTTCAAAGCCACATTGACACGTGTCAATCATGATGTCGTAGATCTCTAATAGATTTCAAATCCTGGTCTGGTCTTGTCTGGTATTTGGCATCATGTGACTTAGAGGAAGCGTTTGCTAGCCTTCACCCTCCCAGCGCTGGATGCATATAGAACTATAAAGAATAACAACAGAGCACCGTTTTTGAAGAACGTCCAGTTTTTATTTTTGACACTCCACATTGCATTGTGCAGATTTGTCCACCTCTACAAAAATAAGCTTAGTTCAAGCTGTTTGGCATATGACTATGGCAAGAGCAAATGACCCACAGGAGCTAAAAAATCCACCTTCAGCTTTCTTTTGAGAAGGTTGGGCTTAAGCTTTAGATGTATAACTAATACCAACGTGGAACAAAGAGATTGAAACACTCCTCCTAATGCACACGTTTGATTATTTTTACTATTATATTTATTTTTTTTTACTTTTATGACGTAATTCATTATTTTGCCAATTGTTAACAGTCCTTCATCAAAATGTGACTAATGCAAGAGTGTTTGTTTACTGTATGTTTTACAGCCTGTAGTGTATTATACTGCATGGGGTGGGGGGGGGGTATATGACACTATGTGGGGAAAAAAACTGTAACTTGATCCATCATCTGTTCAAAATAAATGAAAATAAGCCTGATCTTATGCATTGGGAGGGATGTGCTGCTTTTCCCCATTCCAGTTTGTACCCTCATACCATACCAGGATGTTAAAACTATGGAATGAACCAAACCGTGAGTTCACTTACTGTAATGTGGTCCTAACTAATGGCTGGAAACTGGCAATGACCAAATTGGCGACTAAAATGGGGAAGGGAATTGCTGTCAACAAGATACGTTGTGAACTACACTACTCTAATAGAATAGAATAGAATAGAATAATCATTCTTCCCCCTGGTGCTTTTTTCTTCATGTACACAACGCATTATGATCTGTGGTCTGCGTGTGTGCACACACATCATGCTGTGACGTGGCTTCTGGCTTTCAGTGTTTACAAAATGGCACGCCGAGCCAGTCCACTGAGCACACCTACATGAACTACTTCCTTAACCTTTTTATCATAAACACCAGAACGTGTTTGTGTTCACACTCCAGCACAGTGGACACAATGGCCATGGACACTACATGCATTTATCCATTTGCTTCTTTTCTTCTTTTTCATCCTCTTCTCTTTCTTCTCCTTTTCCTTCTTCTCCGGAGTGCCCAGTAGGGACCACAACACTGGTTGTCAGCTGCAGACGGTTGCTAGGTAACAGTTACCTGACTGTGGTTAGCCGCCACTGAGTGACACACATATGGACCGGATGCACTGAGCGAGGAGGAAGAGATTGAGAGGGAAAGCAGGATTATTTTTCCACCATATACAGTCGTTGGACCATAAGGAATGCTTTCTCATCATGTCTGTTGTTGCTAATCAGTAACTCTGAGTAAGGTTTTCTGCAGTGTATGGCTATGAATACTAACTATGAGCTTAGTCATAACCATAACCCAAAACCTAAACACGAGCCTAATCCCAAACCTCAAAACTAAGCCCAAAACCTAAGGCCTAAACATCTCGCTCTTGTCTTTATACCTCACAGGTCGGAAATTACAATATGCTAATGCTTTAAACGCACTCTTGAGTCACTAGAGTGTCTGGTTAATGCGTCCATAACTGATGACTCATGGTGTGTAAGGGTTTGGACACACCTGTTTCTGAAATCCAGGGTATTAATAGGCCGTTAGTCTTTCCTTTGCGGCATCACAGCGTCATCTGCTCTTCTGGAAAGACTTTGCAATCAAAACAATGCTGTGAGGATTTGATAGCAGTCAACCACAGCAGTTGAATCGTCCCAAATGTAATGGATAGCAACTGCATAACAGCAGCATAGTAACCACTTGAAACACCACTGCAACCACCTTGTTTACCAACTGCAGAGCAGCCACTCTGAACAGCTTAACAACTGTCTTGCAACCCCATAGCTACCACCTGGAATATCATAGGAACGACATAGCACCACTTGAATCCGCATAGCAACCATTTAGCAACAGCACATCATGTACTTAAAACAGCATAAAAGCTACCTTGGAAACCATTGCAACTGTATACTTGCAGAGCAACCACTTTGAAACAGCATAACAACTGTCTAGCAACCCTATAGCTACCAGCTGGAATACCATAGCCACCACTGGGATCAGCATAGCAATCACCTAGCAGCCATTTCGAAACAACATAGAATAACTTGGAACAGCACTATAGCCAGCTAGAAACCACTACGCAATCACCTTAGGAACAACATAGCCACCACTTTGATCAGCATAGCAATTGCCTAGCAACTACTTAGCAACAGCATGGAATACCTTGGAACAGCATTACAATCAGCTAGAAACCACCTTAGGAACAACATAGCCACCACTTGAATCAGCATAGCAACTGCCTAGCAACCACTTAGCAACAGCATAGTATCTACTTGAAACAGCATAACCACCTAGCAACCACCTAAGGCTTGCCCACCCTTAAATCAATGGATGATTTAGTAGGTAATGTTCATTTTTGGGAGCCACTGATTAATATATTGATTGTGTGTGTGTGTGTGTGTGTGTGTGTAGGACATAAACTGAATAAGGACCTGAGGCACTACCTAAGTCTGCGCTTTCAGAAGTCATCACCAGACCACGATCTTCAGCAAACCATCAGAGACAATCTGTACCGCCATGCTGTGCCTTGTGAGTACCAGCAGACAATACTTGCTTACTTACCTAGATAATTACACACACACATACATACACAAACACACACACACTCTTCCATGCCTCACATTCTAAACTCACACGTGCTTCCATCCACAACATGCTGAGTGTTAGCGTTTTCACAATCTGGTGTATCTCTCATGTTTCCCCTGGGATATCCTGTATCCTATTGTCTAGTAAAGCTATAGCAACAGAACATGTCGTGAGGAGAGGGAGAGGGATACGGTCAGATAGACAAGACAGCACAGATGCTATCTGCACACACATTATATGTGCCTAAGTTACTGTTAGGGAGAAGCAGGTATAATGCAACAAAGATGAAGCTGCATGCACATTTGGTCATCCTTTATAGTCTCATATCAGCATCATCAGAGATTGGAGAGATATAGTTCTGTCATTAGTGTTTTTCAGGCTAAAGTATATAGTATATTCTAAAGTATAGCATGGTTTTCTTGCAGAGATTCATTGAAAATAAAATGTAGACTATATTTCAAAAGGTCAAAAATACCCAAAGGATGGTTCTTTAAATGTATTTAAATAAATAAATAAAAGGAAAAGTACCAACAATCACATATTTGAATACATCAAATATCTGCATTTAAATTACTATAATTAAACAAGAGATTATATTTATTTGTACACAGATATTTGTACAGTTCAAATGATTCAACCCCATTGCAAATTAACAATTTTCAGCCGTTTGCATAACACTGATCCAAACATACACAAAATGTTGCAGTTTTGTTTCATTGTTGCACAGAAGTTCTAGGATTCTGTTCTGTTGGGCCTATAACTAAGCAGTATGTCTGGAGCGGGACGGATGAAATAAATAGCGAAAAGAACACCCTGCCTACAGTGAAGCGTGGCGATGGCTCGGGTGATGCTCTGGGGCTGCTTTGCTTTCTCTGGCACTGGAAACCTGCAGCATGTGGAGGGCAATATGGATTTATTGAAGTGTCAGGAAATCTTAGCAAAAACCAAGGCGTCATTGGACCTTCCAACAATTGAAAATATTTAACAAGTTCAAATTTGCCAATTACAAAATTACTTCAAACTTTACAATTTTTGCACCTATATTTAATTATTGTAAAATTGATCAGGGTAATTCTGTTGTTTACCTGACACCGTTACCACTACCAATTGTAAACCCATTTTCATTTACTACTAAACCAAAGTTGTATGTTTTCCCTCTCAGCCCTTGCTGTATAAAAACGCACATGGTGTCACCCATACAACTGAGTGTGGCAGTTTGCTTGAAGTTGAACTTTTGCCAAAAAGAGTCACCCCTAGGCACCCTAGCCTAAAATTACTTGACATCACACTCTCACACTGACAATGAAGGACTTTGCTGCACTTGGTTACTTTTGGGTGTCCTATAATCCCTCGAATCCACCGTGTAGGACCCTCCCCAAGGCATTTTTCTCACTTCCATAAATCTTACCAGCTCTGAATGAAGGAGACAGGCTTTCTGGCTTGTTGAGCAAATGAGTCAGGTCATCTGGCTTGAGGGTGAATAGAGGGTGGGCAGTACAGAGTTTGGTTTGATCTAATTTCACTTTCAATTGCAGCCTCTCATGTTAAAGCAAGGACAGATCAAGCACAGCTGGTACTGATTGATTGGTATTAGCATGTGTTCTTTATCATAAGGGCTTATTTTTGTTTACACCTTGCCACTGAGCACTGCAGCCCTTCTGGAAAGCTGTTAAAATGTTAAAATGACCAAAAACAAATATTCATGGTTATTTCATAAACTGTTTTATTAATATGTTAATCATACAGCATCATCAAAATGAGTTGAGCATATCATATCAGTGCTTAATGTATCTGTACCTTAAAAAATAGCATTTATTTACCCACTGCTATGATAATATTAATGTATGTTAGCCTGTCTATGGTTTTCCTCATCTTAGATTGATTAATGGGTTTACATTTATAAATAAGAGTGAGAATGTTAGTTAATGCAAGTTTTGTTGTACTGTGTTTTATTGTTCACTGGGAATCCTTAAGTAAACAAGTAAGTTGATGAGTTTGTTGTAGTAATGGGTGATATGAATTCAAATCAGTATAACAATTAATTGAACATTCTACCTTGATGAGGTAAAATGAACGATTATATAAGCTGCTTGACTTGCTCAGTTGGCTCTGTGCCTGAGTTATCCTCCATGTTAGGGTCTAAACACATGGTAGTATGTTTACAATGGGACAATACATGATTACTCAGTGGGGAAAGTATTAACAAAATAAAAAAATCAATTCAATACAGAATGAAAATTCAAAATAATCGAAATGGGCAAGATTACGTCACATAGAGGCTCTGAATGTTGCCTTGGATTAGAATTTGGCGGTATGGTAAAATTGTTGCATCACAATGTTTAAAGACATTTTCACGATATGTGATATTTTCTCAATATTTTTTCATGCATGCATACTTCAGTTGCCAGTAGCTGCCAAAACTACTGTCAAAATACTGTCCCATGCTTAGTACAGTGATTTTATTTAATTTATTTTTCTACTCCATCCTGTTAAACAGGACTAATTGCACATGCAGTTATTCAGTGTTCCTAAAGTACTGACGATTTAGACGATATACTAATTTAAAAGCTATGGCGTATCTCAATTAATTTATCACGATTCAATAAAACAGTATCATACTGCCCACCCCTAGATTTGATTAATTAGTTAGTTTTTGGTTGAGCCTATTAGTTGTCTTAATTTGAAAGTGTTTTTGCACAAGATGTTTTTGTGTTTTTGCCCTTTTTTCTCTACAGATTATCCTTTTTTAATTCCCTTCCTCTAGCTAGACTTTCCCATCATACAATGCTACCAGCACTGGGAAGGTAACAGCATGTGCTCCCTCTTATAAAGTCAGCCAGTGCATCTTTTTTCTGCTGCTAAGTTTTGTCTGCTAAGAAAGGACCTTAGCCACCATCTACTCTTTCTCTGGAATGGTCTTCACTGTGATTAGACCGTGTTCTTAAATGGAACTACAGCATGACTGTGAATGCCTACTTTCTGCATACTAGACTGGTTTACATAGAGGAATGAGAAAATGAGATCCAATCAGTGTCTGCGTGCTGTAGCTCCACTGAAAAGGGCAAGGGTAAACTTAGGACTTCAACAAGCATTTAAAGGGCCTAGTGCTTCTTTCAGTGCCTTTTTGCTTGGAGGGGAATGCTAAACTCCTGACTCTGACGTGTACAGTGGAGATGCACAGCCTTCAATTGTTTTTTTACCAGGTTTCTGCACCACCAATCTGACCACGTGGAAGGGACTTGCTTATTCCAGTGACTTCTCTTCAGGCTTGCATCTCAGATCTCAAGGCTTTCTCTAGGAAGCAATGTTTTTCCAAATGCTGCTTCTCAGTTCTACTGTTTATGAATTCAGGCAATTTTTCCTCCCAAACTGTTCCCAGTTTCCCCGCCATTAATATACTTACTGGCTGACACAGGTTGATTCTCTGGTATTGTTCCATTGATAAATGCCATGTGGCCTGCTTGCCTTGGCTCACACTACCACGTAGGGCTAATGAAGTGCAGCTGAATATGGTAATCCCTTTCTCTGTTGCCTGGTTTCACCTTTCTTGTTCTTCCATAGCGCTGTGCCCTAGTCAAAGCCCTCACCTGTGTTTAGTTTAGTTTGCACCCCCGCCTTCTTTGTCAGTGTCCCCAGATGTTTCTTGTCAGTGGATACATTGTCTTGAGTAGAAGTTTGGGCTTTTTTGACTGGATTATACATTTGATTGTTTTTTTTTTATTGAGAAGTAGTAAACAGCATCTGTAAATAATCAAATGTAGAACACTGAATATTTTCAGCAAATCCTAATTCACAGGTACTCTGTCTTTAATAACATGGAAACACATTTTTGTGGGTGCTATGCAAATGTTTGGGCATTTCTTACGGAATCAGGTCTTAGTAATGCTTCCTTTAGCAGAAGTTACAAGTTTGTAAATACTTGTCCTAGCCTGTCTTTCAGTTCAACTTTTCTGTGATTTTCTATAGGGGTCATTCCATAGGGGTCATTCCAAAAGCTTAAACTTGTGCCAGTTCAGGTAGTACATAGTGGTTTTGAAGTATATTTTGAATTATTATCCTGTCTTGTATAAACCTTATCCTTATTTCAGCTCCATTATTTTAACAGATGGTTTGACATTTGCACCCCGGATTTGCTGGTATTTTGTGGAATCCATTCTCTCCTCCACCTGTGCAGTATTGCCAATGCCACTGCAGACAGCACAACACCAGTGCATGATAGATCCACCCTAATGCTTCACAGGTGGCATGGTTTTATTTTCAAGAAATGCAGTTCCTTTTTTCTCCAAATGTACCTTTGCTGATTTTGCCCAGAGAGTACTGTCTGGCTCATTTAGATGTTCTGCACTTTAAACGTTGTGTTTTGTGATAAGACTCATTAAAGGCTAGATTCTTATGTTTGCTTGCCCTCTCAGCTAAACTTTCTTGCAGGTTCTTGGCAGCCATAAGATGCCTTGGATTTGCCTGCCTTATCAGCATACACACAGTTCTCTCTTAGAGTTTGCCTGGTCTACCAGATTTCTTCTTTACATCTTCATATAGCTTTTCCCTGACATTTGTTTTTTATCTTTAGACATTTTCTTAGAGGACCCCCTCTTCCTCCCCCATGTTTTATCAGTGTTACAAGGTTTCAGAGAGTTTATAGAACTCAGAAATTTTATTTGACAGTTCCTAATTACAGCTGGTGACTTAGGCCTGGTTTCCTAATTTAAATCTGAGACCTTGATTCCAAAAATGTATTTCACACAACTTGTGAAAAATGTAAGTATTAAAGTGCACAAAACATTATTATGATTGCTAAGAATAATCAGAGTTTTTGTCAATATTAAATTAGTTTGCTCCCACCCCATTTGATATATTTAGCCACACAAGATTTCAGTAAAATTATTACTTATTTGACATATGCAAGGTAATTTTGGAGAACAAACACTAGCAAAAATACCTTAAAAACCTGAACAAAAATGTAGATAAGCTGTACTTTACAATTTTTCTCTGTCAGTTCTTTGAGTGGATAGATGCTTTGGTGTTGGTGAGAGTGTTTGATTGTAAGCCACTTTTTTCTTTTACAAAATGTTATATTTGACCATGTTTTCCACTCTGTCCGAAGCAAAAGACAGGCAGTGTGGTGAGATGTGTGTGGAATCTGAATGTTGTACCTGTATTCAGTCTGTATTCTTGATCTTCGCAATGCTTACACAGGGGCTAATAGCGAGTGACCAGGGGCTAATGGCTGAGTGTGCGTACACACACACACACATATATATATATATATATATATATATATATATATATATATATATATATAATATATATATATGACCATCAGGCATCTAAAGGCTTGATTGAAAAGCCTGCCAGTGAAATATATTGAACATGTATAGGTGAGTTGCGCCATACTCGTCGTTTCCTCCTGCCAAGCTGGACATTTAAACATTAGTTCAGAGCTGCTCTCCACCCCCGGTCCCTCCCCTTCTCTCTCCTCTCATCTCCCTTGGTGCCATGTGACGTTTAAATCCAGTGAACTGGTCCAATCCCCTGGACGTTTGGGATTATGATGATTTGCTGAATCTCTGAATCTGATGTATTGGAAATGGAATTCCTCTGTGGTCATGTGACAAGCATTTACATTTTAGGGGTGGAGAGAGGGAAAAAATTAGAAAGAAAGAGAGAGAACTCTTCCTGCTTAGTCAGACTGCTGATCTGTTGTTGCCCCCTGGAGATGCAAGATTATCACATAAAATATGAACACCATAAATGAATAATAAAGGGCTAAACCATTACAATTACTTTCAACTCTCATTTTTTATCAGTGATTCTCATCGCTCAGTTGTTTGACTGATCATTGAACCACATTTGTAAAGAAAGGGATAGAATCTATTGTCAGTATTTAATATTCTACTGTAATATAAATGCCTAACCTGCTGCTAGATAAACTCTATACATGCTGAACAAAGTGACACATTAAGTATGCTTCATATTGGTTCACACATGGGCTATATTTGAATCAAGCTAACTCAGTTCATTAGTTTTTTAGTGTAAACGTAAACAGTTGTTTTCTTTTTAGATTTGCCAAAAAAAAATAAACATCTTATATTCATTTTTTTTATTACTTGTAGTCAGAAAACACTACAGTATACTGTATAGTATAATCTATTTCCAGTTCTCCACAGTCTTTCTGCACTAGCACTCTTATCACAATTAGGATTATGACGAAGAGTCAAATAAAAAAATTAAAGAAACATCCAGCCTCTTTGGGGAAAAAAAAGTGATTGACCAAATCTGTTGACAGATAACAGATGCAGCTCATGCTAATGTCACGAGTTAATACGAGTAGCCGCAGATGTTGCCTGTCACGTTTCCCGTCGCATTAAAACCAGCGCCGCTCACGCTGCAATCAGCATTCAGCTGAGACACAACATGAAATATGATTGGACAGGAATACAGAATGAAATTCAGTTTTGCCCAGCAGTAGCCTTCTTCTTCAGAGCATAAAGCAGTGTTTTAGCAATGTTGTGTTTTAAGTCCTGAATTTTATAATCACTGTGGGTTAATTGAAGTATTGATGCAACTATTGATGATTTGCTGCCTTTCAGATTTGAAGATATCTGGCTTTAAGTGACTGCAGTTACTGCCAGTTCTGTCAGTTTCAGAAGCATGTAATAGCAGAATATAACAGTAACAAAGTGCAGGATGTTGTAGTGACAGAAACAGATAGCAACATGACCATGCGCTGCAAGAGCAGATAAAAACACAATTCTGCTAGCAAATTATATATGTGTTCAAAATGATTAGGTATAAAATAATTTTATGTGTGTTGGTTAGGGATGTAAGAAAATATTAATATCTTGAAGTATCGCTGTTTAATATTTAGCAATACTGTATCAATTCTCATGAACACAGTATGGATTTGTTTCATTTGTAGTTTACATGCAAAGATTGGTAACAGTGGTTGATTTTGTGTGGTGTTTTAACCCTGACCGCTAGATAGCAGTCTTCTATACTCTGTCTTCAAGTCCCACTGTTCTGATTGCACTGCAAGTAAACTTTTCTTTTACTCAGACTTTAAGCATATAGTAGTGTGGTTTTTAATAGGGGTTGCATGATACTACTTTTACATGTCCAATACCGATATAGTAACCTTGACTATCCACAGGTATCGATAGCCATTCGATGCCATCTTTTTTCCTGTCTTAACCCATAGACCCATGGTCAAATGTGCATGATTTTGACATAACTTTATTGCATAAAATAGTAGATTTGATAGGACATGCTATGAATTTGAAGAATTAGTAAGACAGGAATTTAAATATTTGTACTAATTTGACTATGTTTAGATCATAACTTTACTTCATGCCTGCAATTAAAGTTTGATAATTGTTAATTTGTTTGTAAAGACTATAAAGACATATTTATAGATAGGGTAAGTATTACTGCTTGTTGTAATGTGTGTATCTCTGTGTAAATTACACAGATTGTGTAACTGACTTATGGCACCTAGAATATGTAGTAATATACCACATGTAGGCTTGAACCTTGCATTTACATGATAGTTTAGGGTAGTGGCTCGGATTATCCTTTTTTTCCCTTCTAATATCTAATCCAGTGAGTTTGGCAAGTATCGGGCCGGGTATTGGAATAGCACATCCCTAGTTTTTCATACTATGACAGTTGCTTACAGTATCACAATATATTGCAGTATACCAAACCGGAACCGCTGTATTGTGATATGTATTGTATCATCAGGTTCTTGCCAATACACAGCTCTAGTATTGGTCTACTTGTACTTCAGGGTATACATACATTGCTTGTATTGATGGCAATATATAAACATTTAATAAAATGTATAAATTAGGACTAAATCCACATGGATTAGCATTACGGAGTGATGGAGCATTTATTTCTTTTATATGGGGCTACAGATTTAGTTAAATGAAAATATCTAGATGTTTTAGCAGAGTGGCCCAGTGGCACCTAAACCTTGTGCTCTTCTGGAGTGCCATAAATAATATGTCATTACATATCACTTTCAAATATCCATCAAAGATCCATCTCTCCAATGCTGAAAAGAAACAGTTATCTGAATGATTGTTTGAACATTTATTTGCCAATAGCGATATGATTACAGTTTCTTTATGCATCAGTAATTGTTTGTGAATTATTATCACAAAATTGACCTTTACAGTACTGATACTGAAGTTCATAAAATGCAATTAGGTCCTCTAGCCAATCACAGTGCGTTCACCAAAACAGCACAAAGCTGTACTTTATAACCATTATATTTTATATAATATTGTATTTGTAACCAATAACCATTATTAATTCAACAATGGGTTTCCATTCTTTTCTTTTTCAGCCATTCTATTTGTAGATTTGCTTGTGTGCTTGGCATCATTGTTCCAGAAGTCTTGTGGTTTGTTCAGATGCAGCTTTGCAAACGTAAGCCATGCTGCCATGTTCTTTAAGAAGCTTTCTCCTGGCAACCCTTCCAAACAAGCTGTACTTGTTCAGTTTCTTTCTAATTGTACTTGTTGTCACGAACTTGAACATTTAACATGCTAACTGAGGCTTGTAGAGTCTACTCTGAACATTGCATAGTCTGACCTTGGGGTGAATTTACTGGGACGTCCACTCCTGGGAAGATTGGCAGCAGTCTTGAATGTTTTACACTTGTAGAATAGTGTAGAATAATGGACTTTGGATTGCTTGTAAATGGCCTTTTAACCCTTCCAAGATTGACAAGCAGCAACACTTGCTTTCCTAGGATCATTGCTTATGTCTTTCCTTCTTGGCATGGTGTTAACACACACCTGAATGCTCCAGATCAGCAAACTGCACAAACTTCTGCTTTTATAGAGATGGTCACACTTGCTAATGATCCATTAATCAAGGGCATTTGATCAGCAGCATCTGGCTTCTACCTACTCTCTTAATTCTTATGGAAGCAGCATTTTTCATTCATTTATAGTTAAATAAATAATGACAGTGGAATCTGTTGTGTGTTGTTGTTCATCTGAGGTTGCATGTACCTAATGTTAAGACCTGCAAACCTTATTCAGCACACAGCACTCCGCACAAAGTACACAGATCTGAACTTCAGAATTGTATCTGAAGCCGTTTCTATTGTTTGAACCGTGTGTTATTTTCCAGGTGAGTCCTTTCTGCTTATTTACATATTTGTTTGCATGCATATTTTGCATCACAAGGACTGGCCAGAGAATGAGCTTCTAACTACGAGGCCATGGACTACAAAAACTATGATTGAGGGTTTCACATGTCACAGTCTAATGTATTAATAATCCAGTACTAATAAATGCATCTATTGATTTTTTTTTACCTACAAGTCGCCTAGCCTAGTCAAAGTGGCTCAGATGGGAGTAGGTATCACTGCCCAGAGAAAATGTTGAGAAATATTTATATTTTTATTTTTATTTTTTTTACAATTATTTAAGAGTACTTAAGTACTTAAGAGTTTATTAAAATACAGAAAAAACAGCACTTGTCCTTTAAGAGTAGCAGGTTTGTGTGTTTGCATGTGCGAATGTGTATGATGTGTGTGCTAACTGGTGATGCTGCAGAATGGAGGACAAGATGGAGTCACACAGCTGCATTTCAGCTCCTTCACTGCTTTTCCTCTGATTTCCTCAGAACATAAACCTAGGTCAAACGGAGTGCACACTCAAGGCATCTGGCGGGTGTGTGTGTGTGTGTCCGTGTGTGTGTGTTTTTATGTGTGTGTATGTGTCAGTAAGTATGTGTGTGTGTGTGTGTTTAGGGCCCTAGAGTTATTGGGCCCAGTGTTTTTGCATGTGTAAAGACAGAAGGACAATAGACTGAAGTCTCCTTGTCATTGATGCTTTCCTCAGTGCCAGAACAGCAGGGGGGGTTGGAATGCTCTGAATGAGCGAGTGCTGGAGTGCTGGACTTGCGGTGTTTGAATTTAAATGTGGCTGTAGTGTGACGATGCCAGGAACAGGAAGGGAAAGTTTCTTCAGGTGCACTGAGGCAGGCAAATTTGCACCAAGGTCCAAGAATGTAAAAATCTAGAAGCTTTTGGACTTGAAGTAGACAAAGATGGACAAAAATTGACCCTGGCTAAAAGTATGGAAAATAATAAAAAGTAGAGCTTGGGAATGTTTTTGCTTCTTCTGGCTAGTAATGTACGAAATGACTTACTTCATTACGTGAATATACACACAGGGACACAGCCTGTTGACACCTGGTATTAACATGCGTGTTTGGTGATCAGATTACAATTGGATTTCACCTGTCCACATGAAAAACCAGGTGTAAACACCCCCAAGATGCATTGTGATCGGATTACGATTGAATCACTGAAATGCGTTTTCTGTGATCGGATTCCGTCAGGCAAGTGGAAAACAACCTGTTAAAAAAACACAAGTAATAGTTACATACACCATGTCGGAGTCAGTGCAGTGCTGAGAATGACCCACCACCCAAATAATAATGCCTGCTCTGTGGTGGTCCTGTGGGGTTCTGACCATTGGAAAAACAGTCAAATGTAGTTTTTCTATGGCATCGCTTAAAGAACCCTTTTAGCACCTTTGTTATTAACAGTGTTTTATTTTTTTAACTACTAAGCTATTAAATTGAACATCTGAAAGTATAGGCCTGTACAGGCTAATGGTTGGTGTGGCACAAAAGATTATACCACTACCTGCCAGGGAGAATGGGGTTTGATTCCCAGTCGGGGTGACTATGTTGCTGTACACCAGCACACAGGTTTTTGAGCAAGACCCCTAACACATACATTGGCCCACTTCTGCAATATGAGTAACCTTGTAAGTCGATCTGGATAAGAGAGTATAAAGTGAAATGTAAATGTAAAAAGTGTAGTGTAAATGTAATGCTCAAACTACCCTACACTCTTATACTCTACCGCCCCACAGATAACAGCATGAGTGTGTTCTGTTTCGGTCTCGATTTACTAGACGACTGGGCTCTTACTTTTTTACCACTCCGATATCCACTTCTACATTCTCTGCTGATATTGGCCCAGTACAGATACTAGTATGCCACTATCTTACATAAAAAAATAAGCAAATAAACGTCATCAGCATATTATAGAGGCAATGCACATGACGTCACAGGTGGCGGGAGTCACTGTGAATACCACGTTCAGTGTGAATGCCGCTAACACAAGTAAGAGCTGTTGTGCGATTGACTGTACAAACAGATTCAGCAGGAATTCTGAGCTGTGCTGAAAACTAAATAGAAGAGAAACAAATGGATTGCTGCAATTTGCAGAAACAACTGGAATCCAAGCACCGAAACATGTGGGAGCTCACTGAGTAGTGAAGTCACGCTCTGGAAACAGGTGGGAAAACAATTTGCAACATTCTAACTTCAAGAAAGAGGGAGAGCAAGCAAACCTGGATGAACCAGTCTACTAAAGGAGCCTGAGCACCATTCACTCGACTGTGTGCTCTCAGATACGAGGTTTTAGCCTATAAATGTGTGTGGTTTGAGCCTCAGTTAGCTGGACGTTCCTGGCTACACATCGCAATTTGGATGGATTCCTGTCGAGTCCAAGAGTTGCCTTTAGCATGAGCAGATAACCGCTTGTTTGGTACCCGTGTTTTCCCCAATAAACGCAGCCATGCTGTAGAAAACTACAGTGAACGTGACGTCAATGCAATCTATAGTGTGGGAGAACACTGTAAGAGATAAAGGGAAGTCTCAGAACCATTGAGGGCTGGAGTTAAGGTGGCTATAGTTGTGTGCTAGAAAGCCAGACCCACCTCTGATAAGTAGAGCTAGGACTGAGAAATTTGAGCCAAAGGAAGTTAATTGGGGGGTTGGTAGGGTCTGGAAACTCTGGCATGAAAGGTGGAGATTTATAGGATGTTAGATGTTATAATAACTGCATTTCGGGAGGAGGAACATGCCTAAAGCCCCTCCTTCTTCTCTCCAAATGACGTTATCTGATAACTCAGCATAGACACACTACATTCATTACAGGACTGGATCTGTACCCACACACATACACACACACCTAGAGGTTCAACGCAGCAGGTCAGTGAAGTTTCTTCTGGTGGCCTTAGGAATATGGACTCTAGTAGGAATAAAAGTGCAGCAGATCATGAAACCTTTTCATTCATGTGCAAAATGGGATACTATACAAAATCTTATTAAGGCAAACTCTCTCTCACACACACACACACATACACACTGCTCCAAAGCAGAAGCCCAGAATGTCTAGGGTTTTTTTTTACGCTGTCAGGATGGCTTTGTCTTCCTTTGTTCCCACTCTTCTCTCATCTTTCACTCTGGCCTGAGGGAGCACTGCCTCCTTTCTTTTTTTTCTTCCTTCACATGTGTTGTTGTCCTTCTCTCTCTCTCTCTCTCTCTCTCTCTCTCTCTCTCTCTCTCTCTCTCTCTGTCTCTTTCTCTTCATTCCTACTCTTGGTGGAAGCTAACAGGTGCTTGTTGCTGCAGTTTCTCCAGAGGTTGCAGCAGTGTGTTCATCTGTGTTTTGTTGAGAAAGAGTGTGTCCTGTGGCAGGAAGACACTGTGTTTGTGAATCCCCCTCTACAGATGGCCATTGTTATACTGTGCAGTAAATGTCAGTCAGTGACAGGGTAAGTCAGTGTCTCTCGCTCTTTCTCTCTTTCTCTCTCTCCCTCTCCCTCTCGACCTCTCTCTCTCTTCCTGTGTGAGTGCCCGTCTCTCTGCCTTTCTGTCTCTGTCCCTTCATTTCCATTCCGTTCTGTCCTCCCAGCTGCTGCTGCCTGCTAAAGCAGAGTTATCCCTTATCCCTCAAAGCCCTCCCTCTCTCGGCCGCTCTCTCTCTCTCTCTCTCTCTCTCCCTCCCCCCACCTGATCTCTCTCTCCCTCTCTCCCTGCTCTCTCATTCTTCAAATCCTCTGCCGACCGCCAGCCCTCTCTCGCTTCTGCTGTTACTCTTTCATTCCATTCGCTCTCTCTCTCGCGCGCGCTCTCCTCAGCCTCCTTTCTCTCTCTATCACTCTGTCCATCACCTTCTCTCTCTCTCTCTCTTTCCCTCCCTCGTTTTACACGCTCCTTTTTTCCCAGTCCGTCTTCTCAGAGAAGGATCATTGTGCTGGACACATTTTTCTGCTAGCCGTTGACACAAAGAGAGGATTACCGCTTGATCGGAGAGGGCCCTGTGTGTGTGTCTGTATGTGTGCGTGAGTGTGTATGTGCACCCGTGTGTAAGTGTGTGTGTGTGTGTGCGTGCGCTGGAAGAGATTGCTCTCCTGCACTTCACTTCGACATCCAGGCAAGTGTCTCTCTCCTCTGCTTTCTTTTAACCATCTGTTTACCTTCTACCAGTGATGAATAGGTGCAGCCTCAAAGCCTGCAGTTTTTCATACAGGCAGTCGACTAACGTAGGTGTGCAAATGGCTGGACTGGTCAGGGAATATGAATGGCTGTGATGGTTATGTAGGCAAAGCATAAGCAAGCCCCCCTAGACTGGTGTGACTGGTGAGGATAGAGCGTCATATGCTTGTAGCAGGCTCGATTGTACGTTAAAGCTGGGTTAGGTTAAGGAAGGCTACATTGATGTTGTGAAGCTGTTTCAGTGCACTAAAACTGGTGCTAGGCTTTTTTGATCAAGAAAATGGCTGGGGGAAGGAGGGGGGCTTCATAAAGATCGAGCTGGTTTCTGTGGGTTAGATAAACACTGATTTGGCTGTATTTTGTGGGTCATTATCTGTCTTGAATAGATACACCAGAGATCATACTGGTTGGAATAGGTTAGATTTAGACTCATATGTCACCTGCTTTGGCAAAATTGAAGGTTGAGTCAGCTGGCATGGCTAATTAACAGCTCATGTTATGTAGTTTGAGGTGCACACTGAGGTGTGCTAAAAATCAGGCTAGCTTGAATGAGTTTGATATAGATTTATGAGCTTTAGCTGATTTGCTAAAGATTGAGATTTGTATGGAGGTTTGCATGGTTTAATTAAAGACTTGTGTGGTTAAAAGCAAGCTAGCTAATATAGGTTATATAAAAATTCCTAGATTTTCTGCTTTAGCTAGATATGCTAACAATTTAGCAGCTATGTAGCTTTATATGTTACCTGGTTACCATATGTTACCTGGTTGGACTGGATGTACTAAAGATTGAGCTGGCCTGTATGAGTTAGATATGGACTTGTATGTTATCTGGTTTGACTCTTTAGCTAGATGTGCTAAAGAGTGAGCTGGCTTATATCATTTATATGGGTTAGATATGATGAACGCTTTTCATTGTAAAATATGCACAAGTCAGGGTTCTGCTGGTTTGCTGAAAGATAAATATATTCAACAAGGGCTATTTTGGTGTATGAAGGCCACTAAAACATGTTGGGTCGTCCAAAGGAGGACTGCATAACCAAGGTGATGAACATCAGGGCTCCAAAGCCTGGGTTTGTTCCATGGTTTTGGTAACTACAGCCAAAAGCGGGATCTCGCTTGTGTAATCTGTTAGTGCATGTAGAGTGTTGTGTAGTTTAGAGTTTGCATAAGGCAGTGTTGAGATTAAAAAAATACTGAGCTGTGTTAGAGAATTCTCTACCAGGTAGGTTCAGGAACTGTACCGTGACGTTACTCAACACTGGTTTTGGACAGAGTGTGCTTGCGAAGGGTTGTGCCAGTTTACAAACTGCTGGACTGACTCACTGTTTGGACATACAGTTGTAGTCGGATTTACATATGCTCATCATGGACATGAATGTCATGGAAAATTTAAATAGAGCTTACACATACAACGTCAAAAATATACATAGAGCACACCTATTATTACAGCACCCATGACCAGGTGCTTTTGGTAGCAGAATTCCGGATGGATATTTGACCACTTGGAGTTCAAATAAATTTGATGGTTTCCTGGCACTGACCCTTTGTTTAAGCCCATATTTTCGATAGGGTTGAGGTGTGGACGTTGGTGAGGCCATTCCATAAGCTGAATGTTAGCCTGCTTTATCCATTCCAGAACCACCTTTGATGTGTGTTTAGGGTCATTGTCCTGTTGGAACACTCACTTGTGTCCAAGTCTCAACTGTCAAGCTGATGCTTTGAGGTTATGCGGAGGAATTTAGAGGTAGTCATCCTTCTTCGGTATTCCATCAGCTTTCTGCAATGTACGAGTTCCACTTGCAGCAAAACTACCCAGAGCATGTTGCTACCACCACCATGCTTAACAGTTGGTACAGTGTTCTTGGGGTTAAATGCTTCACCTTTACTCCAGCTTTTACCATTAAGAATTTTTCTTTGTCCATGCAGTCAGGTGAAAACTGAGCTTTAAAGTGTCAAATTCTGAGCAGGAACATGGCAGCCTCTCAGTCCATGGTGATGTAAAGCTTGCTTGACTGTTGACAGTGGTTCTGGTGTTCCATCAGCTTCCAGTTCATGGCAGGCCTGTGTCATGGTGGTTCTTGGGTTGCTCCTGACCATCAGAACCATCATTTCCCCTGAGCTGTGGGTGAATATTTGGGTCTTGTTCCAGACCTTGTCAAATAGTTGGCGATCTTGGATTCTGCACTTTTTTATATATGGTTCCATGAGACATTTCATGAGACTTAAATTTATACATCTTAAAGATGTAAATCTGGACTCCTTGGCTGGTTCCATTGTACTTTGTGTTGGTTACCACAGAATGCTGAGAAACAAACCCTTTTTCTGTGTTTTTTTGGCACAGAGCACAGAGAAGAGATTTAAAGACCATGGCAAGTTAAAAGACTGGGATTTTCAGCACCACTCTATCTCAATCAATAATCTAGGTTGGTGCATGTGTGACGCTGTATTTATAATTGTGACCCTGTTAATAAATACGTTCTATTAAATATATATGTCGTAAACTCCTTTCTAGTTGGAAGAAAACTGTAAATACCTGACAATTCAATGACATTTATCCACACAGTGAATGTATATAAACCTCTGACCACAGCTGTATATTGGTTCTGAATGTGTCTAAGAAGCCCAGGTGCATTTAGTCCACCAAAGATGGCATTGACCCCTGGTCGAATTACATGTGAAAATAAGTCCACATCCTCTACAGAGGACACAGTTCTGTACAATGTAATGCACAAATATAGTTATTATATATGCTTAAATAAACATATTGTGGGCAGTTCATAAAATGTTGCATGTACAAAAGTTATGGCACAGTTTTCTGTTATGGTTATGGTGTTTTTACCTTGACATTTTTTCATTAAGACTGTTTCTTAAAAAATGCCTTTTGTATCGATATTTAGAATTTCAATTTGCCTAGGGCTCACTGGGGGTTCAGCAAGGTGTAAACATCTTGTTTGTGTTCTCATGGTAGTCTGTAAAGGCATTCATATTAAAATGGTCAACTCATATTTGCAAGACATAATCAGCAAACAAAGTTACTACTGATTATTCAGAGGGTTTATGAAAATGTTGAATGCACTTATGACCTAGGAATCAACTGGATTTCTTAAATGTATTGTACATTAATGCAATACGATGTTATGTCAGTGTAACAAGAACTGTAATGTGCGTTAATGGAGTGAAAATTTATCCCAAGTAATTTTGGACCATTTCCATTGGTCCATTTCCATTTCCATTTATAATCAAATGTTTACACTATGTGAGGATCAGCTGAGGATCAGCTTAAAATGGTTTAATAAAAAGGAGAAATAAGAATTTGCAACCCTCTCGCAGTTCACATCTGTATCTGCAGGTCTTAATATACAGTTTACAGTTTGACAGTTTGAATTTTTGGCTTCAAAGTTTTTGTAAAGATAATTATAAACGATACATTAGTATGTTAACAAACTAGATCTGTGCATTGGCAAGAACCAGGTATGACGAGGGTTTCCAATTCAATACAACGGCCATAACAGCGTGTTTATTTTAACAGTGTATCACGCCGCTGAACTGAAAGAAGTAACGTAAAAGCAGGCTGAACGCTTCTCAACCAATCAGCTTGTGTTTAATACTGTTTAATAAATTGTGATGTATAGCAAAACTGTAAGCAATACACAATATATTGTGTTTTTTTGTATCCATTTTAGGTCATAGAAACTGACTTATTGTATAATCAAAGGAGTGGATCCAGCTGTGATTTAAACACAACACCAAATGAACCACTGTCTGCCACAGATCTTTACGTGTAAACTTCATTTTTGTGAAATAAAATATAATATCACAAAACTCCGATATGTCAATATTTTTGTACATCCGTAAAACAAGCGTGTTGCTGTTGCTTTTCAATTGTCTGACAGGCATTATACATTCTAGGTTTGACGCATGAGTATGAGGTCATATTTATATTTGCAAATAAAATGTGAGATGTTTTTTGCTTGTATTGTAAACAGCAAAGATGGACTTTTGGAGGCCAATATTTGTTTAATCTAACATGCTGGATCTCCAAGCGTAAACATGAATGATAACGGATAAGATTAAACCGATTCAGCACGCGTATGATGCAAATCTCATTTCCCACAGAGCGGCTCTCGCGTTTAAACCGATGACCACTGTGCAGCGTCCAGTTTTCCACTTCTGACCGCTGAGACTGTAACTGTAAAATGACTAAGAGACTCCAATCTGATCTTGCAGAGTCTCTGGCCATCCGGAATGTTCTGAAAGTGGTGATTAGAGCTGTGCTGACATGAGTGTATGTCTGAATCAGTGTTTATTCATGTAGACCTGTCTACTGAATCTTTTGTCCTGAGAATTCCTCTGCTCAGCAAGTATTCTGCTTTTACAGTGTTTTTTTTGTCGCGGCCTCTTAAGTTTGAGGCCTCCTCCGATGCATGTTATTTTCTTTTGGCGTCATTTGATGGGGATAAGCTTGAGACAGAGGAGGATGATGATGATGAAGATGTGTGGGTGTGCGGGTAGGCCAGAGAAAGGGAGAAATGTCGTCTAAGAGGACGAAAAAAAGGAATATCAGACATGTCCAGCTCATGAAGGACAGATGGCCAGTGCTCCCTTGCTCTCCCTCTCTTTCTCCCTCATACACACTCACACACACGCACGTACACACACACACACACACATACACATTTATCTAATTCATCTCCGGGCTTTGTGGAGGGCCTTGTGGCACACAGAGCCTCTTTCACAAGCTGAAGCAGCCGGCTGCAGAGAAAGAGAGAAAGAGAGAGAGAGAGAGAGAGAGAGAGAGAGAGAGACAGATGCAGAGAGAGAGGGAAAGAGAGAACGAACAGGAAGGGAAAGAAAACGTGCATCTGAAGAGAAGAGAGACAAGTGAGGTAGGAAAAGGGAAGCAGAGCGGATGGATAAGAGAGTGGTAAAGTAGAGGACTGAGGGAGGGAAAGGAGAGGAGAAGAGAAAGCACGAGAGAGGGAGAAAGAGGAGGAGGGGAGGGGTGGTTATTGTGGTAAAAACGGTAGAGGTCAGGTCCAGATGCTTCCAAAACAAAAGAGTCTTTCTCAGGAAGCGGCAGGGGGAAGCGTGGCACTCGCCATTGTGTGTGTGTGTATGTGTGTGTGTGTGTGTGTGTCATTTGTCTGTGTCACTGTGTGTGTGTGTGAGAAGCTCACTGCATTGCAGGGTGTTTTTCTAGTAGCCTCTCTTAACGACCAGCATTCACCCAAGCTCCAGGTCTAAACTGTCTCCAGGCCTCTTGTGTGTGTCTGTGTGTGTCCTATATGTGTATGTGGGTGTGTGCATGCATGTTGGTACAGGCTTGACAAAACACACATGGATCGCAAATGGAGTTGCTGATTGGATAGAAATGAGAGAGCTTTTTCTCATTGAGAGGAAGGAAACTGGTAGGGGAAGCCAAGTAAGGAATAACAATATGGACAGGCAAGTGCTGGCTAGAGCTACCTTTCCCACTCTCTCTCTCTCGCTCTCTCTTTCTCACTTGTTTTTCCTGCCTTTCCGCTATCCTCTATCTCTCACCTCTCGCTCTATGCGGAACGGCGTCAGCTCAGAGGATATTGGGCTCTTGACATGTCAAACATTAATCATGAGCCGTGTGAGCACAGTGCTTAAAGGTGCATGGAACAGTGGGGCTTTGTGATGGCCAATTTCACCCTCTTCAGGTTGTGTTGAGCATGAGTGCTAATACTTAGCAATAGAGATTCAGAATTGCACCTAAGAAAGATGCTATGACTTCCTGTATGCTATGATGCTATGACTACCTGTACAGAGGTTGGCATCATTGGGCGGCAGGGCAGGAATACCCCTAGACTGGACGCAAGTCTATATGCAAACAGTCCCAATACAAACAGAAACATATTGTCTCTAATAATGGCAAATTAATTATTGTATTGTATTGTTATTTCCTGTGTGTGTGTGAATCTGACTCTCGGGCTTATTACACTGGAGTTGAGGAAAATGGCGTTTAATGAAATTCGCAACCAAATCCTTTCATTATTTTGATTCAGTGCTGCACAAAACCAAAATAAACCGGACTAATCAATCAAGAGTTTTATTGTCATATGCACAGCAGAAACAGACAGTTACGCTGTACAATGAAATTCTTACTTTGCTGTCCCTCCATTCACCAATAGATAAAGATAACAAAAAAGAAATTAATAAATAATAATAAAAAATATATACAAAATAAATAAAGTATAATAATATAAGTTGAAGTAAATAAAATTAAAGTAAACTTAAACAATTATGCTAATTGTACTAAAACATGCAGTAAATCACCATTCTTTAACTAATGTTGCGATTCAATGTGCTCATAAAAGCATACTGGGACATAATTTAGCACAATGACAACCAAAAAAAGATTGTCATATTGCCCACCCCTCGACTATCCGTGGAACCCACTGCACCATTCTGCATTGGCACTATGTATGCTTGGTCTTATTGCCGTCATAACACACACATAGATTTCTTGGCATAGAGTATAGACCTTGACGTTGTTTATTTCAACAATAAACACCAGACCCCAACGTAAGACCCAATAAATTACGGTTGGGATGGAGAACAAAGATTTTCATTTCAATTCCCCCTCCGACGATAGAATTAGCAGTAGATTAGTGGGTTACAATGGAAATGCAGGGTCCAGATATCTGGGGTCCACATTTGCCTGGTTCTTTAAAGATGATTTTGCGTTCTGAAAACAGGCCCAAAACCGCCTGACCCACTTTTAATAATGATATAATGACCCAAACCTAACCTAAAAGCAGACAAAGAATCCAAAGGGAATTCCTTACAAGCATTTAATACGCCTTGTTTACTCTGATCACACATCCGTTGAACTCCAGCTAACCTGATCTGTTCTTTTAAACTGAACAAGCAGAGACACAAAATCCATCCAAGCCCTGTTTCTATGCGTGCTAGTGATAGACTATATAATCCCGGCTGATTGAAGAAGTGGTGTTGTGAGCAGGGTGCTAGCTGGGTGCTAGGCTGAAAGGTAATCTTAATACAATTTCTTCAGTTAGCTAACCACACACTGTACCACCTGGACACCAGCTAAAGACAACTGCCTCCAAAGGATAATACTGCATGTGTAGTCACATGTGTAGTCTACAACTTGGAAGCAACATGGAGGAGAACTCAAACATTGAGCCAACTGAGCAACTTGAGCAGCTTATGTATTCAATGGTTCGTTAATCGCAATCGAGGTAAAGTGTTTAATTAATCGTGATATTGGAGGTCATACCGTCCAGTGCTGGTTGAGGTTCATTCATCCTTAGCAGGGGGATATTTCTATTACCATGTTGCTGAGTGACAATGTGTAACCTTAAGCATAGTTACATTAGCACATCGTCTACTGGAACCATGGTCTCTCTTCCTGATTTTCTAGATGCAAGTGCTGAGTAGAATAATGGCACCTATCCAGAAATACAAGTCATTCACCTTGAACAAAGGCAGTACCTCAGCAGCGGTCAAATAAGACGTACACTCTGGCTTTGTCCATAGTTGCTTGGTGAATAAGAAAAAAAAGGAAGACCATGAAATGACTTAGCAACACAGAGACTTAAGAGGAAAACAACACACACAAGGGCTGAGAGAAACCAGGCTGAACACAGTGACACCAATACAAACAAACAAGACAGAGATGCAAGTAACGAGGAGTAAGGGTGCATCTTCATCGGGCCAGAGAAATGACATCATTAAAGATATTCTCTTAATAAAACGCATTATGATAGAAGGACTCTTCCGACATGATGTAAACAATACCACACATTAACACTAATGTTCAGTGTACAAATAGCCATGCTTTCAAGTTGGGTTGTATCTAGTTCATTTTACTGCAGTGTGCTAATGCAGTGCACTAGACTGTCAGTAACTCCAATGTTAAAGTTGCCTCTTCCTTAGCTAAATACCTTCCAAAGCAGTAGTGTTTCTAGAGACGGTATCATTGCTTTGTACATTGTCTAAGGCTCCAACACATTAAGTATGATTATGTTCTATTGATTATGTATTTTTGGTGGAAGCTAAACATTGAACAGTATAGTAACTAGCATTGCACCAATACTGGTACTGCACCGGTATCAGCACCAATACTGGCACTTACACATAGTATTGGTATCGGCAATAGAGAGCACCGATACCATGAAGCTTACTGACTCCCTACATTTGTTTTTGTTGCATAGAACATTTTTGTTTGTACACTTTGTTCTGAAACCAAACTTTTAAACAACTAGTAAAAGCCAGTCATAAACATGTATTACCATTTTACAGACATTTAAAGGGAACCTTTACGTTTACATCACTTTTTGTTTCCAAAGGTTGAGTTTCAGCAGCTTGTTTAAGGGCCACACACTGATGTTTTGTACCTTTTTACATAGAGACATGTTCCTAAATGTAAAATTGCTGTATAAGCACTTTTTGTTTCTAAACTGGCATTTTATGTAAAGCTCTGAAATGTGAATTTTAAACACGTATTAAAAAGCTTTTTGGTGAAGCTTGTACTTTCACTGTTCTTTCAAGCTTTTTATTTGGGATAAGATATAAAATAGTATGACCTATTAATAGGAGAACACTATAAATATCATGATATATAGCCAACTATCGAGTATTTAAGTCAGAGTTGGTATCTGCATCGGTACTCAGCATCGGAAAGGAAAAAGTGGTATCGGTGCATCCCAAGTTATAACCAGTCGTAATGTTTTGGAAATCTGTGGTTTTTGGTCTAGGCTTTGAAGTAAAACTAGTCTTTTGTCCATGTTGGAGGGACGTCCAGACGTTCTCCTGTTTGATCTGATTGTAAGGTGTAAGGTCTATAGGGAGCCATTTTGGTCACATCCAAGTTGTGTGTGTGTGTGTGTGTGTACGGTTGCTTTTGTGCCACTTGTGGCCTTGAGTCGTGCACAAGTGTAAATGTGGTCTGGTTGGCCGTTTTCCAGTTATGGCCGATTAAAAAACGTCCGATTCCGGTCACCAGCCGATTGCTTGATGCATGTCTAATAGATATGGCATGGAATATGAGAACAGTGTGACCTGGTGCGATGGCAATGCTGAGACGATGCATTTTGCAGCTCTTCTTGTCAGACTTGTAAAACAAATTCTGGTGCAAATGCTTTGTTAGTGCGGTTTGTTAGAGTGAGTGTAAATGCTAGACGAGGTCACCCCTGTCTGCAAAATCTAGTATCAAACTTGGCCATCCGCTCCACCAACGTCATGCCATCCGCATCTGCCCGCTCCATCAAGGGTGAGTCTCTGTGCAGACCTGCCCAAGTTTCTGTGCTATAACTTCTCCTGTCTGATGCTTTTGTTCAGCGGGCTTCAGCGAGTCCCAAACCACACACTACCACACTACTAGCCACCATTAGACCTGCTCAGTATTGTAGTTACTGTAAACTAAAGATATCTTAACGGTCCAGTGGTTAAATGTTTCTAGGTTTTTAAACGTTTTTGCCCTTATAGTATTTGTATGGATCATGCAGGACCCACGGTCACCTCCACCTTGTGCCAACCTCATACACACCTCATACAAGCTACAAGCTACAACACACCCTAAGAATGCTGGTAAAGTGAAGTGGAAGTGACAAAAGTTCAAAAATAGGCCTGTAAAAATGAGTGAGATGAGGCGGTTTTGTTACACAGTAGAAGCACCCTATTATTGACTGGGTCTGTATGACCCAGTGCCTTACAGGTTGAACTGGAAGCCTACCCCATTAAGCGTGAATTGATTTTGCCTCATTTAAAGCTTCTTGACATGAGATATTTATATGGTAACATCAGTTCCTGCACAGTCGACTGTTAGCTTTAGCTGTTACTGTGTGTGGATTGGCTGTTGTGTGTTTGCAGGTGTATGTGGAGGTTTCTGCATGTACAGGAGATGCAGTGTGGTATTTAAAGAGGTGCTGATGAAAGTCACTTATTGGTCTTGGAAAGAGAGTGTCTTCCTCTGCTGATTTTCTCATTCCAGATGAAAAACACGGATGGAGGGATGAATCATCCTCTCGTCTAAAAATATCATCCCTCGTTTTTCCTTTTTTTTCTTTTCTTTTTTTTTAGATTTCCTCTTTTAGGAGCTACAGTGCCAGGTTGTGTGTGTGTGACCCATTTTTTTCTGGCCTAATGTTGCAAGTGTGGATTGCTTATAGCCCTGTGTGTGCTTGTGTGTGTGTGTGTGTGTGTGTGTGTGTGTGATGTGCATGAAAGTGGTTTGTCCACAGAGGATGCTGGATGTTTAAACAGCTCAGCTTTGGCTCGGCAGGGCCGACACTGCACCTGTACTTACATATACACTGGTGTGGTGGTAGTATGAGACGGATACTTGGTACACTGCCACTGCAAAAGAGTCAAACAGCAAAGTAGACACTTCAGTAGACCTATCCAGGCCCCGCCCACAGATTTGTTCTTTCGTGGCTGCTTTTGAGGGGTCAGACAAGCTCATTTCAAATGATATTTATTTTGTATTAGTGATGTAGATATAGATTAAGTGTGATTATTTGTTTTAGAAATTTGAGAGGGAATTTGTTAGGAATAAAACCTTGATTGATAAGCTAAGAAGAAAGTGCACCAGCTTCACCTGCTGCTGACACTTGAACATTAGCTAGTTAAGCTTGTGGCTTATCCTGCTAAGTAATGTATCAAAGCCAAAATCACACCACCCAGCCCGTACACTCCAAGAACTAGCATCATCTGGATACCTGGTGATCGCCTTCTGAAAAAAACAAAACAATGTACTGAATGTGCCTGTGTGCAGAAAAACAACTTTAACATCATGTCAGGCTATGCTAACAAGATTGTCAGCTAAGAGGTCACTTGTAATGTGTAGAGTTAGGCTTCAGCTGGAACATTTACATAAGCATGCAAAAATAAAGAATGCCATTCAAACATTAAATGCCTGCACTGAAGCTAAACCCAGTGTAAGCTGGCGAGGTCTTATTATTCTAATGAACATGCGTGACTGACGGCCCTCCATCACTGGCAAATAAACTTTGGTTACGTTACCATGGCGAACTGCAGTTGTGATTTCACAGATCTTTAGGGTTTACTGAGATTTGGATATCTATAATTGAGTTACCAGCCTGTATGTAAATTCGAGTTTGAACCGTGACTAGGGCCAATGTGCCCCATCGTTCCTCTTGCTCTTACAGCGCTGTGCCAGTAGGGCAGTGGCTCGGAGATGCTACGGTGCTGCGTCCTTACCTCCCCTCTGTAACCCCAACTCGCAGCTCAAGCAAGCGGGTGTCAATGCAATCACAATCTCACAGCAACGCTCCAAAATCTAGTAGAAAGCTTTTTCTACACAGTAGTGACAGATACTCCAAAATTTACAGGATACAATTTTTAGTACCCTTGATTTCAGTACAAACAAGGAATTAGCAGGCGTCCCAATACTTTTCTCCATATATACAATGCTAGGCTAAAAGCTTACCCTTGTTGCCGGGAGGAAAACAAGATTTGCGGCTTTTGTGTGAGCCATTGCATGACTGTGAACCAGCAAATCAGAGCAAAGGCCAAATCATTGGGTTGTAAATGTGCGTGTAAACCACATCTAAGCATTTTTTTACCCCAACCGAAACCACATGTAAAATACTGAGTAAATGCATTATATGCCTTAGAAGTGCCCATTCCCAGTTATAAAACGACTTGCTCTCCAATGTCTTGCTTACCAATGTTGAAAACCGATCAGAACTACACCTACCGCTGACTATGAACATTGGCTATGAACGGTCAATGCTCACTGAAATTATGGCAATATGTTGATCAGGCTAGACCAGTAAAGTTAAGCTGCTCTGTGACTATGATACAAATGTTCTTTAAGGCTTGTTTAAATTAAGTAACAGTAGCTATAATTTGCATCCACATTATGTGCATGTGATCCTGATCTTGATCATGGACGGCACAATGGTCATGAATAAATCAGAGGTAAATGAGAAAGATAAAGGCAAAGCTACCTGAAATCAGTAATCTACCAATTAGTTCGCCAGTGAATCGAGTTCTAAAAAGGTCACACAACAAATTGGTCAATAACAAAAGCCATGCACAACCTTTCAGAGGTTCTACAATACTTCCATCAGGATCTTCCTCTTACGGACTAATGAATGCCTTCAGCTGCTTTCAAGATTCACCCATTGCTGACACAGATCTGCTAATGCTCGACTCCAGCATTGAGCTGTGGAGCAGTGGAAATGATTGGTGTTCCATCAAGTACTTTTGGCATGAGTCAGGGACTTGGGGACGAGGTGGGGTGATGATCTTCCAACATCCTGACCTCACTGGTGCTCTTGTCTCTGAAAGCAATCACAATCTCACAGCAACGCTCCAAAATCTAGTAGAACGCTTTTTCTACACAGTAGTGACAGATACTCCAACATTTACAGGATACTGTTTTTAGTACCCGTGATTTCAGTACAAACAAGGAATGAGCAGGCGTCCCAATACTTATTACCATATACCTTATACCATATACATTACAGTCCTGGAAGGTTGTGCAGGCAGCAGAAGTAGGATTAGATACTGTAAGCTCCAGTTTAAGCAGTGAGGTCTTGTTAGGGTTTCTCTCCGCAAGCCGGAACACCGCAGTATTGATTATCGGGCCGTCAATATTATTGATGAAGTGCCGCCACCACATTGAGGTGTAAGAACTTGCCACGTCCTCTGCGGGTCACTTTCGGGTTGATGTGTGCTCTGAAACACAAACTTCACACACACACACACACACACACTCTTTCTCTACCAATAAGGAATGGACATGTATGCACATACACTGGCTATTTTGTGTGGTGTGATGTGTGTGATGGAAAGATATTCAAAGCTGCAGCCTTTGGTCCATTTTTAGCTCTTACACTCGAATAAAAAAAGCACATCTCACTTTCCTTCCAGCTTCCCCTCTGAATTATCTGCCATATTACCATCCGCTGATTTAAAATAGCAGTGGAAGTGAGAGAGAGAGAGAGAGTGAGAGAGAGAGGTGGGTTTATAGACAGTTAGTGGCATAAGTGGGGAAAGTGCAGGATTTGAGCATGTGTGTAGTTGTGCTTGGGTGTGTGTGTGTGTATGTGTGTGTGGATGCAGCCAGCCCACCATTACTGCAGCATAAAGGGAACTGCTTCCGGGATTAACACAGATGCGTGTGTGTGTGAGAGAGAGAGGATGAGAGAGAGTGAGAATGTGTGTATTAAGCTGAAGTCTCATCACGCTGTGCTGTTCCTGTTGTGAGATATTGATGAGCTGTTCCTGTGCTTCATCGCCACAGAAGAGCTTAATGTGTGTGTGTGTGTGTGTGTGTGTGTGTGTGTGTGTGCACGCACACACGTTTTTCAACACTGATGTGTTGACGCACTCGTCCATTGTTGCTGTCTGGCTGCATAACATTCTCTCTCTCTCTCTCTCTCTCTCTCTCTCTCTCTTTCTCTAGCTCTCTCGTTTTCCCTCTTTCTCTCTCTCTCTCTAGCTCTCTCGTTTTCCCTCTTTCTCTCTCTCTCTCTCTCTCTCTCTCTCTCTCTCTCTCTCTCTCTCTGTTCTCCCTCTCTGTCTCTCTCTCTATTTTTCTCTCAGTCTCCCTCTGTCTTTTTCTCTTCTCTCCCTCTCTGTCTTCCTCTCTCTATCCTCCTCTTTATTTGGCTCTTTTCTTCTCTCTCTGTCTCTCTCTTCCCACTTTCCATCTCTTTTTATTTTTCTTTGTCTTTTTTGTTCTGTTCTTCTCTCTCTTTTTTCTTCTCTCTATCTCCCTTTGTTTTTCTCTTTTTGTCTCCTACCCTCTCTCCTTCTTTCTACCCCTCCCCTCTTTACTTTGCTCTTTTATTCTCTCTTCATCTCTTCGAATCTCTCTCCTCCTCCCTCTGTCTTTCTCTTTCTGTCTCTGTCTCTCTTCTTCCCCCTCTTTTTTCTCTTTTCGTCTCTCGTACCCTCTACTTATTTTTCTCCCTCTCACTATCTCTCTCTTGTTTTGTGTGTTTTCCTCTCTCTCTCTCCTTTTCTTTATCTCTCTCTCTCTCTCTCTCTCTCTCTCTTGTCTCCCTCTCTTCTGGTCTCTCTCTCCCTCCTGCCCTGCTTTTTTTCTCTGTCTCTCTTCCTCTAACCCTCTAACCCTCTCCCCCTTTCGCCCTCTTCCTCTCTCTCCCCCTGTCTCACTCCTTCCCTCCCTCCTGGCTGTCATCTCCTCCCTCCTCTGCTCACTCTCAATGGAGGCTTTAAGTCTATTTTTTTTTCTCCTGCTACCTTTTCCTTTTTTTTCTATCATCTCTTTCTCACTCTCTCACTTTCTCTCTCTCTCTCTCATTCAGTGACAGAGCTATTATGAAGAAACAGCTGAGGATGAAGAGAGAGAGAGGTAGAGAGTGAATGGTAAAGCAGCGAGTGTAGATGTGAATAGTGACTGGTATGAGCTTTAGTGAGTAATTAAGCTCTGGACTATGTTTTGCAGCGTTCGTTAATTTTTTTTACCTGCTTGTGGCTGTTCTCCATTTTTTTCCCATGACCCCCCATTCGCCCACCCCCCAAACTCTACTCCCCCTTCCTCCACCCCTCCCTTCCCCTGTAAATGAAAGGAGAGCGAGGGAGAGCTGGAGAAGAAAGCAAAGGCTCAGCTGTGAATGTGGTGGCACTGGCTAAAAGAAAAGGCCTGTTGTGAGCGCCCGCATTGTGTGTGTGTGTGTGTGTGTGTGTGTGCGCGTGTATGTGTCTGGCCTCTCGTTGATCTCTGTCCAGCCGCCCTCGAGACGAGCTCAGCTGGAGAGCATTCTACTGAATCAACCCTGAAAAGGAGAGAGAGAGAGAGAGAGAGAGAGAGAGAGAGTAATAGATAGACAGATGAGGACGAGAGAGGAGGCAAGAGAGGGAGGTTAGAGAGAGGGAGGGAGTGAAAGAGAAAAAGGAAGAGTGGGAGAGAGAGGTTAAAAGGGAAAGAGAAGAAGAGAGTGAAAGAAGGAGAGAGAGACCAAAAGAGATAGAGAAGGAAGGATAGAGAAGAAAAGTGAGACAGCAATAGAGAGGTTGACACAGAAGGAAAGAAAGGGAGGGAGGGAGGGAGGGAGGGAGGGAAGGAAAGAGAAGACATGAGAGAAGGACGGAGAAAAATAGGGAAAGAGGGAGAGAGTAGTTAAAGAATAGAGGGAGAGATAAAAAGAGAAGGAGGTAGGGAAAGAGAAAAAGACAGAGAGAGGGAGGTTAGAGAGAATATGATGGCGAGAAAAAAGAGTGAGGAAGAGAGAGCTGTTATTAGTGACCTCATCAGTTGCAGTGGGATCTCCAGCCCACCAGAAAGCTTTATGTATGCTAGTCTGTACTAAAAAGATCTCTCTGCTTTGAGGAAATCTGATTTGAACAGTTGCATCTTGTCAGACCTAAACCTGTATTATTACTGTATTCAATCAGTGTGTAAGAAAAGTCAGTAAAACAATGATGCTGAAGCCCAACTTGTAGACCCGACCAGGCCTGAGCCGTAGACATTGACATTGTTACAGCGCTTTGCTGCTTGAGCTGATTGATTACGTTGAAGGACGTTTTCACACTAGCGTTTTCTTTTTTATCCAGACCCTGGAGCACTTCGGTACGTGGAGCAGTGTAAATGTGTTTTCTGCAATAATGGTGCTCCATCCAGTACTTTTGGGATAAGTTGGGGAGTTGTGGATGAGGTGTGGTGGGGTGGTGATCACCTAGCATCCTGACCTCACAAACGCTGTTGTTGCTGAATGCAACCAAATCTTCACAGCAGTGCTCCAAAATCTAGTAGAAAGCCTTCCCTGGACTCCAACAGCTACTCCAACAAAAGCAAGATAAACTCGTTTTTTTTTAACACTGATTTCAGTAATGGATAAGAATGAGCATGTGTCCAAATACTTTTGTCAATGTAGTGTACAGTACAAATGTAGGTAAAATGAATGTATTTAACATGACTGCCGCAATTAAAACAATACCTGGCCACTTTCAGATTCCGAACGAGCACACCGGTCTAGCTAGCCCAACTAGCCTAGCCTATTAAGCCTGAGTGGGGAAAATCCAATGGATATTAGAATTATGCAAATTAAATCATGCTAATTAGTGGATACTGGCTTCCATTCTCTGCTAGCCTTATTATAATGCTTGGTCCAGCTTAATCTTTTTGCAGTATTCTCCATATACACTGATCAGCCATAACATTAGCACCATCTTCCTAATATTGACTAGATCCCCCTTGTGCCGCCACAACAGACGACTATTTAAGGCGTGGACTCCTTAAGACCAAGGTGTTAGCAGCAGATCCCTGTAAGTTGTGAGGTGGGGCCTCCACAGATTGCATCAATGAGTCTTAGGTACCCATTTACCAGTTGTCCTATCTTGGACCACTTTTAGTAGGTACTGATCACTGCATACCAGAAAAAAAAACCCATAAGACCTGTCTGATGTTTTAAAGAGACGCTGTGTCCCAGTTGTCACAATTTCACAATTTTTGGTTCTTATCAAAGTGGCTCAGATTCTTATGCTTGCCCATTTTTCCTGCTTTTAACATCTTACTTTCAAAAGGTTCACCTGCTTATATATATATATCCTTATTTATATTCTTAACCGAAGCCACTGTAAATAAAGATAATCAATGTTTTCCTTCTAGTGGTACTAATGTTATGGCTAATTGGTGTATGCCATAATCATTGTCTCCAAAAAACACCTTCCCAGCCTGTGCTTGTTCTGATATAAGGGTATTTATAGCGAGGCTTCTGGCAAGTCTTTACACTACATGTTGGCACATTGCTGTGAGGATTTGATTGTATTGCGATACAAGAGCATTAGTAATGTCAGGTACTGTCATGTCAAGGCAATTTGTTGGATCTTACTGTTGCTGCTGCACAACCCAATACTTGGGGGGCTTTATACCCATCTAGCCGACGCTTGGCACTAGACACGATGACCTTTGGCTCATGTGCAGCTGCTCCTGAATGCTGTTGGCTGTGGAGATTATGTAAGCTGTGTCTGTGCAAACATGAACACTCCTGTCAGCAGTGAAGCACCTTACAGTTGCTGAATTCACTGATCAGAAAGGGTTCTGGAATTTGTGTGTGTGTGTGTGTGTTTTGTGCAGCTAAATCAGTGCTATTGGCAATGATGTGTGATATTGATTCCAATATTGGTGCCATATGTGTTCGTGTCCCTGGAGAACACTTCAGTGTACCTGCTCCATGCACTGATCAATTCATTCCTGTTAATAATTTGTTTTTCACTCCATCTCGGCTTGATGATAATTGACATGCTTGTGTGTGTGTGTGCGTGTGGGTGTGGGTGTGGGTGTGCGTGCGTGTGTGTATGTGGTTTATGGTTCACATAGGGCATGCAGAGGTGAGCACTTGAGTAGACGAGCTTTAAAGTGGAGTTCAATCAATGTTTGTGTGTGTGTGTGTGTTGCAGTAATTGGTTTGCAGGCCCAGGAGTCCTCCTCTCCCTGTGTGAATATTTTTCAGAGTCTTAGTGAAATCTTCAGCATTTTAGCTCTCTCTCTCTCTCTCTCTCTCTCTCTCTTCAGTAAAAATTATATGCGTATGCATCACTTCTGCATGTATCTCTCACCGAGTGTATCTTTCTTTCTCTCTCTTTTTGTGTATCTCCCTCTCTTCATAAATATCCCTATTTATGTATCTCTATCTTTGTGTATGTCTCTCTCTCTTCATGTATGTCTCTCTCTCATGTAAGCATCTCTATCTTCAGGAAGAATTATGAGTATGCATCACTCTCTCTCTCTCTCTCTCTCAATGTATCTCTCTCTGAGTGTATCTCTCTTTCTCTCTGAGTATCTCTCTTTTTATGTATCTCTCTTTGTGTATCTCCCTCTCTTCATGAATATCTCTCTATATGTATCTCTATCTTTGTCTATGTTTCTCTCTCTTCATGTATCTGTCTCTCTTGTGTATGTATCTCTCTCTCTTTATGTATCTCTCTCTCTCTCTGTCTACATATATCTTGCTCTCTTTTTATGTATGTATCGCTCTGATTTTGTGTACCTGTCTCTCGTCTCTCTTTCTCTGTGAATCCCCTCACTCTTAAGGTCTCCCTCTCTCTTTTGGAGTATCCCCTCTCTATTCATCTCTCTTCATCCTCTGTCATCATCTCTCTATATGTGTGTACCTCTCTGTTTGTGTTTCTCTTTCCCTCTTTGTATCTCTCTCTCTTTCTCTCTCCCTCTCTCTCTGTTTTGCTGACAGCAGTGCACCTCCCTGTAGTCGCTCCTTTGCTGATGTTTGTTCTAGAAACTTTCTTGAACGTGGTGATGTAATGTTCACTGTCTTACTTGTGATGTAGAAGCAGGAAGAAAGAGACAGGTGTACTGTGTGGATGTGTGTGTGTGTGTGTGTGTGTGTGTGTGTGTGTAGATCTGTATCTGCGTTCAGATTGTCTGTCTGACTCTCTGTCTTTCTATTTATCTACTGAAGTGTTTTTCAGGGAAAGCTGTTTGTAAGAAGGTGTCTTTTATGTTGCTGCTGGGTTTTTGGATTATGACAGACTGCAGTGTGAGACTGTGCTGAGGCTTCTCTATGATACTGAATACTGTGATACAGTAAAGCGCTGCTGAAGCTGGATTACTTTTACCACAGGAGCTTCTGTAATGTTATTGATCTACCCTTACTCCACCCACAAATGCACTCTTTTCAAGCTGTTCTGTGGCTGGATAGGCTTTATAGAATATTGGGCACAATTCTATTCAATAAAAACATGTAGCCCATAACTCCATTTGGGTCAAATTACCTACATTTAGAGAGCTGTGTTCATTTCAAATGATATTTATTTTGCATTTATGTGAACGGTCACACTGTTAAAATAGACCAGGTGGGTTTTTTATGCAATCATGCTAATGTAAGCATGGTGGCAACGTCATTGATGATATTTTCAACCTGCCCAAGCTGCCCATAACATCTTAGAATGGACAACACAACATTAGACTTTGCAACAACAGTAGCGGACTGTCCAAACTGCTACATGCTAATTTTCACAAGTATCCCTATAGGATATCTATAGGATTTGTATTATTATACTAGCACTAAGCTAACAGTGGTACACATCAGCATTTTGGGGAAGTTTTAGAGCAGATGAGGCTATTTTATTCTTATTAGGGAGGTATGAAGGTCTTTCTGAGGGGTTTGGAACAGTATTTGTCTGACAACATTGCTCCCATCTTCTGGAGATCAAACTGGGATTGACTTATTGCTCTGTTAGTTCCTAATTATGTTGGTGGTTAATGTGACGCACATGACCTTCAGTCTACCTCACAAAGTCCTAACCTATGGGTGAGCTAGCCTGGCTATATCTGCCCAGACACAACAGGAAAAGAAGTCCAAAGGTCCAGAAGGTAACAGAGTTCAGTGTCTACAAAAGAACTGGAATAAACACATAAAAAGAAATACAAAAGAGATTGTACCATATATATATATATATATATATATATATATATATATATATATATATCAAATGATATTTATTTTGCATTTGACTGATATTTGTCACATACATCTAGACTGGGTGTACTTTTGTGTGTACTGGGTGTACTAATTGTTAGCATGGTAGCTAATCATCTTTGGCTGATTGTTAGCATGGTAGTAAATTTGCTTTCCCTTCCAACCTGTCAAGCTTGGATTAGCTACAGCAGCATAGTTTGCCATTTCCACTGAAACCTCAACATATAGTTTATAGTATATAGAATACAGTACTTAACATAATGTACATAACACTTCTGTAGCATCATAGAAGTAGTAATACTTAATATTTCAACATTTTATTCTATATAGTAATATAAATGTGGATTCCTGTTAGGTGGAATAGATTTTTTAAGCTTAGTCTGAAAAGGGCTTGACTTTCCTTTCTGATTTAGGAGTCTTGCTAGTATACACACCCCACTTATAACAGATTATACTACATGGAATACCTACTGGCTGTGTAGAGCACAGGAGGTCCTTAATGTGTAGAAGGTGTAGTTGGTTGGGTCTTCTAACCCCCTTCTTTATGAACATTCACATACACCCCTAAGTAGTCACTAGGGGGTTGGAAGCAACAGATGTTTGGCTGTGTTTGGTCAGACAATGAGCTGCTGCCGAGCCGAGCCGCTGACAGCAGGCAGACGACAGGGTTTCACATATCACCCATCTCCCCTCAGTGTGTGTGTGTGTGTGTGTGTGTAAATTAGACCCTGCAATGCTTTACAAAGCCTGTATGGGTGTGACTGGTCTGTTCATATCTTTGTGTGTATGTGTGTTGGTTACTTGGATAAAGGTCAGGTTATATTTTGGCTATATTAAGTTTATTAATAATATTTTGGTTTGTGTTTTGTTACTTTATTATTTGGTATCATTGTATGTTGCGCTTATTAAAGATTATACAGCGACAGTGCTGCCCTCTGAACGAAACCTCTGAAGGTTTAGCTTTCATTGGTTTACGGGCTGTGTACATTTACTCTTAAAAACAAACAAACAAACAAAAAAACAGCAATAAAGCTTGAACACTACAGAAAAAGAAAAGATATAGATGAAATAAGCCGAGTATATTTGAAAAAGTCACTAATTAAGCCAAATTACAATATTTAATATTTAAATATTTAAAGCAGCAGTATGAAGAATTTGTAGTTCTTTCTCTTGGGTTCCCCCTACAGTCGGGAGAATTTGCACTTTAAGAAACCCTTAAAGTATGTTATTCTTCCCATTACAAGTCATAGAGCATCACAATGATTTTTAAGCTGTTATTTAGAGGTAAGAATGCTGTAAATGCTTTGAAGTAGCGATGCACCAATCCGGTTTTCAGTTCCAATACCGATACAGATACATAAACTTTGCATATTGGTCGATACCCGATTACTATACTAACTTTGTAAAACAAAATATAAGAAATTAACACATAGATATCCATGTACTAAATTGCTATTTCTTTGTCACTAAAATAAACCTTGACAGGAGTTTGGAGTGCAGGACCTTGACACATCATTCTAATTCAAAATAAAAAAGAGTCAAACTTAATAATATAATTATTAATTACAAACTTATATACTAATATATTAAAATACATAAAATGTATCAGCCAAACCTGAAAATAAGTAGCTTCACTTTGTCAAACACACAAACAGTAATCAATCTTATTTTTACATTTTTAGCGTAATTCAAAATAAAGTCTGAACATTTAGTGCAGTCTCACACCAACAAATTAAAGTGAAAGGATCGGTTCCATGGATTGGTCTAATTATCTGATCCTAATATCAGGACCGATATCCGACCCTAATATCGGATAGGTGCATCTCTACTTTAAAGCACAATAAATGACTGTTTGTCTGATTTAGAAGACCAACATGCATACTAGGCTGTGACTGTGGCAGGACTGTTTGCCAGCCTTAATTCTTTCTTCTGGGCAGAAAGCAGCCCAGAATGTGTGTCCAAATTCTATTCAATTAAACGCCACAATAATAATAATTATCTTTCAGGTTATATTGCTCATGAATGTTTGTATTAATCTTGTGATCTTATACTGGCTTTCAGTGACATGACATCAAACATGATATTTTCATTCTGCGCCTTATTTTTCTGTTCCTATCTGTTGCCTATCTGTTCTAAAGTTGCCAGATATGTAACTCTAGAATTAATAGTCACTCATAAAACCATTCATTTTTATGTTCTAGTGTTGAAAACAAAGTATTACGTCTTTCTGATATCATAACGTAGCATCAATCCATGGCTCCAATTTGGCAGGAAAAGCAGTTTACTAGTCGTGTTGCAGTTTTAAGGAGCCTTACAGCTCAGCCTCATTCAGTCAGTGCAGATCTAATTTACACGTACATGTTTGTAATAGAATAGTGTAAAGAACCCTTTAGAGGGCTAAAGCGCCTCTTCTCTTGCTATAATCTCAAACATCTCTATTTAAAACATAGGACTTTACGGAACCAAAGATGCTTTGTCTATAGCATTGCTTCAAAAAACATTTGAACCCCCTTTATTTTAAAGAGTGCAGTGCAAGTGTAAGGTTTTATCTCCATTAACTACAGTACACTGTGAAATGCTGGATCAGTGTGAAGTGCAGTACAATTGTAATCTCATTGACTTGCTAAATTAACTGGCAAAAATCCATGTAAAGCAGATAGCCCTGATGCTTAGCTGTACAGTGGTTGAAGAGGTAGATTTGTGTATTTCATTCCAGTTGTACAATGTAATTTACTCAAATATGTCTGCAAGTGCAGCTTTACACTGTGGGCTGCTCGGCCTTGCTGGGTTCTGGAAATATAATATGCAGTAAAACACAGTCAAATAGGTGTAGGTATAAAATCAGGCAGTAGTGAAATATATGAGGCTTGGCTGCTGTGTATTCTGTATAGTGGAAAGACAATGCATAGTGTACTGGACAGTGTGTCTGTGTGTGTTTGAGCGAGGGATGAAGGGACTGAAAGAAAGCCGAGCAGGGAGAAAGAGAGGTGGGGGAGCAAAGCTCTGCAGCCATAAAACTGATTAATGTTCATGCTTTTCGATTGCAGCAGTGTGTGAGCATGTGTGTGCGTATGTGTGTGTGTGTTCATCCACACACACTGCCTAATGTGTTTTTTTTTTTGTTGTCATTTTTAATATTCTCTGAATCAATACATTGTTTAAAGTTCCAGCCTCTTTTACTCCAGGGTTCAAACTGGAATAATGGCATGTTTTAAATTGAGATCATGTCATATGAAAACCATGTAAATCGTATTTCCCACTTTTTCTTTTTGCCCTTTGATCCAAACTGAGTGCTTTATTATTCAATATCAGCTAGGGTTAAACCATCAATCCTTCCATCTCCTTATCCACTTCTTCCTGGTCAGGGTCATGGTAGGTCCAGAATCATTGGGCACAAGGCAGAAATACCCCCCTAGACAGGCGCCAGTGCATCGTAGGTCACCACACACACAACTGTTTACTCACACACTTTAATATTTAATAAGGTAAAAGGTAAAGGTGCACGTATTTGTCTACACTGTACAGCGAAATGTCTCCTCCGCATTTAACCCATCTGTGGTAGTGAACACACACACACTAGTGAACTAGGGGCAGTGAGTACACACACACCCAGAGCGGTGGGCAGCCAACTCCAGCGCCCAGGGAGCAGAGAAGGTAAAGGGCCTCGCTCAAGGGCCCAACAGTGACAGCTTGCCGAGCCCAGGGAATTGAACCCACAACCCTGTTATCGCTCTAACCGCTGAGCCACCACTGCCCCTATCTGTAAGAGTTGTCATACGAATATCCAGTTGTTTGTAGGAAATGAAAAAGGGAAAAACAATGGTGCTACTTTTTGGGTTTTTATGTAGGGTAAGCGCTGGATGAGTTGTTTGACAATTAGAATTATTTTATACATTCATGTGCTGTCTTTTCTCCTCCTTCGTTTGTCAGAGAAATATACAGTATATTCCCTGTTTCAGATTAACATCAGTTAGGTCAGTAAAAAGTGAAAAATGCATCTCTGCCGCCTCTGCCATTAACGTGCTCAGTAACGTTTAATGTCTTATGTTAACGAAACACCAGAGGACTTTGAAAATACTTTAAAGAGACTGAAGTCTGACACATGCTCACTAACACTCTGAGAACAATTTGTCATTACTTACAGATGATTTTGCAAATCTTGCTTAATGACTATTTGCAAGACTGCAAAAAGTCATTGAAATGCTTTCACATCATGCAAGAAACTGTTGAACAATGGAGCAGAAACAGAAGCAGCTTTTGGCCACAGCTACACAGTAGTTAAACACAGGCCTCCACCTGGACTTAGTCCTCTTGTGTATCTCGGGTCATGCTGCCTGCCATTAACAGCCAGAGCCTGAGAGAGCATAATTAGTACTAATGAGTGTGTTGGGTAAAAATAAATAAATAAAATAAAGTATATCTACTATTTTTCTAAAACATACCTACCTTCTGCAGATTGTGTGTAATGCCAGTTCATGGAGCCCCTATGACAGTGCCATGAATAGAGCATGACAAAAACTCCAAAACATAAAAAATTGTAATTGGACTGGGCTTAATATAGCCCTGATTGGAACAACACTAGTAGAAATGTCCCAAAAAATAAATACTCCTGTAAAGTTAACAATTCAGCAGGTTTCATTATTACAGTGATCACACATGATTTGTATTTTCCCTAAAAGAAGATTTAGGAACACACCAATGAGATCTACTGCATGCTGGGTGTGTGTTGCTCTACATACACCGTTTTCAGAAGCTAGGCCACAAAGGGTGAGCTGCTGCTACTGGGTCAGCTAGTCAATATTTGTGTATTCCTCAGAGGGCTTTTAGCATGCAGAAGACATGGTGTCATTTATCTCTCTCTCTCTCTCTCTCTCTCACTCACTCACTTATTCACTCGCTCAATCATCAACCTGTCCACTAGCACAACCTAAAACCAGCAGGCTGATTTAAGTAAGCCTGGCAGCTTCCAAATGACCTGGATCAAAATATTCAGGTCTTAAACCTCTGCTTTCAGAAAGCTCAAAGTCAAGCCCACTTGACCAACTGCTGGTTAGTTCCAGTTAGAAGTGTTTACAACTGTAACAGCACAATACTTCAAGACATTTTCATGATACATGACAAAAACAAACCATCACAGCCACATTTAACAAGGACACACAGTGTCATTGATGCAAAGCATCAAAAGCTGTTTGCTTGTACCTGCTTAATGTGAGTGAGTGAGTGAGTGAGTGAGTGAGCTATAAGTACAAGTACCTTTATTCAGTGTTTCACATGCTGCACTAATGAAACACAAACTCAGGGGACGTTATTTGAAATCTGACAATGCCCACAATGTGCTCAGAGGGTCATACTGTGACTGTTGATGTCATCATATTGGCCAGACCTACTCTCAATGCTGGCGTGTATCTGGAAAACTGCAGTTGTTTGAGACTAGATGTGTACATGTCTGACCCTGATTGAAATAATGATGTTTTTAACTGACGTTTTTCTAAATAACATAAATCACACAAACACATAATTGGATCACATTCCACACCAAAACACTTCTACCATATACAGTAAAATACCTGCTTTAACCCTTCACAGCTGTTTCACACCTGATAAACCGAGCATTAATTTTGCATGCTTTTGTGGTGTGTCACTCAGTTAGGACTGCTTTACCATAATAGGAGGTATTATAGTGGTAAAAGAAATACCTAGCATACCTGACTAAAACACAACTAGATTTTTATCAAAAAGAGCATTAACAAAAAAGCTAATTTTGCAAACTGCTAGCCAAATACTATCCCATTCCTTTTACACCCTTTTACTTCTAGTAGCAATAATAATAGCTCTAGCTTTGGATTCAGCATTCTGTTTATAAACAATCAAATAAAACACTAATTAGAAATATTTGTCATATTGACCACCTCTATTCATAACCCTACAGAAAAAGAAATGTTATGTCTGTCCAAAATGCTGATCTAGATGGATTTATTGACAGTCTTTTCATTTTGCAAAGTCTTTATGTATCAGCATCTGAAATGCTTCCTATTGACAAACTGTAGCTTTGACCTGGAGATTGCACGATGCCACAAAGCTTCTGTGTGTCTCTGTCTGTTTGGTCATCTGTCTTCTTTCCCATCATTTCTGTGATTTTGCAGAGGTGTCGCAATCCTTTTGCTTTTTTGTTTTAACTTTAGGTTAAGATGGCACAATAACATGGTGTACCCATATTGTTTTTTTAATGTATATATTGAATCTTTCCCTTTTTCTCCCATTGTGGCACTGCCACTTAACCCACCCATTCGTACCTCCCCTAATACTAGCAATGCCCCCCGACACTAGGTCGGTAAGGACACATGTCTCCTCCAATACATGCGAAGCTAGTCACCACCTCTTTTTAAACTGCTATCAGTGTGGCATTGGTGTGGCTTCGCCAGAGGTAGGTGCCAGGTCCCCAGCTCCACCGCACCAGCTGACAGATACAGAGTGACAGACAGAGTGGTGAAGGGAGATTGCACCATCTACCCACCCAGAGAGAGCATGACCTGTTGTGCTTTCTTAGGCTCCGTCCACTGACGGCAAAGGGGCATGGATTGGGATTCTAACACGTAACCCCCCACCATAATGCCATAGTGGTAGCGCATTAAACCACATTAAACCACTTGGAGTACAAATATAGAAATTTTCTATATTTCTATGTCTTAAATCTGATCTAGCATTTTCTGCTGCCGATACAAAAGCACATTGATGCTGATTGGCCAGCTCTAATTTGACCCCTCCACTGTGCCATACTATCATTTGCATATTTAAACTACGTATTATTCTGTCCAGTTCTGCATCATACATGTGTTATAACGTCTCTCTGAGCACAGCTAGCAGGGCTGAATGTACCGCCTGCCTTGTCCTCAGCATGGCGGTGGATATTTCTTTCCCCCTCGCAGAGACGCATCCAACCACAACTCTCAGAGGAGATGGAATTTGCATAAAAGAAGCAATGATTCATGGGTAGTTCATCGGTCTTTGCCGCCTGCAGTTCTGAGCGCCGAGACACGGAGCACTTCCAGAACACATAATCACACACACGCACATGCGCACACACACGCTTGCACACACACACACACACACACACAGTGTGGGTCATACTAATCAAATATTTAGCCGGCTTCATCTGGGAGAGAAAAACAAGCATCTCTCTCTCTCTCTCTCTCTCTCTCTCTCTCTCTCTCTCTGTCTCTCTTTAGAAGCATGGCTGCTGTAGATAACAAATAGACAAATACACAAATAAAAGCACAAATCCTTCACAAAGTGTCCCTGAGCAGAGTTTGTAATCAGGCTCTTTTGTGAAGTATTTAATGTGTGTCTTTACTTATTAGGCTTGACTGCAGGGAGGTCTCACAGTAAGATACTGCTCGTCTGACTGGGATTTTAGGGAGGTTTAGGAAAGCTCATTCACTCACTGAGTTTACTGCTGTTCTGTAGGCCTGACATCAGCTCCAAGTACTGTTCTACAGATGTATCTACCAACATTGGCCCTTATTTACGTTCTTAAGAAGGAATTACTTTTTAAAACCCACAAAGATTCTGACATTCACCAGTGTTTTCTTATTTGGAGTTTGTTTTTTGGACAATGGGATCTGTCATTGTAAGAGCTGTGAACAATTCTGTGGTTTAACCCCTTAACGCAGATAGGCTTATCACATAGTATGGCATATTATTCAGTAACTACATGGATGTCTGTACAAACTAATGGGGCTATTCTTTGCTTCTAGAAGCTTGTCATAACACTTTCGGCTGAGCAGCGGGCCGTAGGCTGTTTAAGGGGTTAAAGACACATCCTGAATCTGACATAGAATTTTCGTTAGGATATTACTCAAGAACAAAGAAAGAAAAAACTCAGGAAATTGTTGAGAAATAAGACATATTGCTTTTACATTATATAATCAGCACAAAAATCCAAATTGCTCATTTTGGAGGAAGTTAATGTACTCATCTTCTATCAGATGAACACAAAAACAAGCTAAATAGACCTTTGAAAAGATGCTATTGAAGAACCTCTCTTGTTTTGGTTCTTTTGCTATGTGTTTTGCAGATTTCTCCACTAACATGTCTTATAAGTTATGTAATGAGCACACGCTTATTAAAGGTTTTGACCTTTGGGGGAGGTTAATGTGCTCATGTTCTAACAGACTTGCGCATACATGTGCTAAAGAAGGGTTCTTTGAAAAGATGCCACAGTGGAACTCATCTTTTTTAGCAGATTTATCCACCAACATTGCTTTTAAGTTATATAATGAGCACATTCTTTAACATAGTTCAAGTACTCATGTTTGTTTCAGACTCTTACTTTGGTCCTTCAAAAGAACCTCCACATAATGTATGGCTTCTATGCCAACCTTTTTTTCCCAAACAGCACATTCAAGACAAGGACCATCATTACCAGCAGTATGGGTTAAACTGTTTAGCTTGAGTATAAAAAAAGATAAAATAAAACAATGTAATTTGTAATAATGTAATCCCACTTAATAAATGTATAGATATCGGTCAAGCCCTAATTGCCACCAGCTTTGTCCTGATTTTTGCAGAGCAGGGAATGTTAGATTGCCTTTTTTCCTGCAGTCACTCCTGCAGAGTAACTCCTTGTCACTGATATTAATTTAGAGGTTGATCAAACAGCCTGCACAATTTTCTTCAAAAGGGGCATTTAATCATCAGATAAGCTCAGAAATGATATGCGACGTCACCTCCGATCAGTGTCTAATTTCTACATTTTTTCACTTTAGAGCTGAAGGATTTTGAAGGCTTCTCGTCAGGCGCAGACTTCAGCTTCTAAAGCTGTGGTGGAGTTGTTTAGTGATAGTTGTCATTTTTAAAGCTCTAGCTGTTGTTGGGTGAAAGACTCCATTTCCCAGAGTGCCTTGCTGTGTAGGTGAGAATGTAGGTCACATCAGGGTTCCCCGAACTCATGTCACATTTCGCTATTTATAGCCTGTGAGTGTGTGTGTTTTCTAGCATGCCCTTAAATCAGTTCTGTTTTTGAAGGATTACGGTGTTGATTATACTGACAGAGTCTACACTGCCCCTTTTAAAGCCTTCGAAACCCCGTTTTTAATGGTGTGGTTAAAGCAGCATTATGTAGCATTTTTACCTTAAAATACTTCACCTTAAAACTTCAAATCTTGTTGATGCTCCTCTGATTTGTAATGAGGGTAGCATCTTTGTTGTTGATACTTCAGGTTTGGCTGTTAACTACACTATGCAACTTTGGAGAAGCAAAGAACAAGGAACAACACGTGTGAGAACTGTGTAATGCTGCACACATCATTTCTGTATCTCTCTGCTCTTCCAAAACAACTTTCCCTTTTTCCATACTGTTGCTTTAACAAAGGTTGATATCATATTTGTCATTTAGAGAATACTCATAACATTCCATAAATTCCTACATAAAATAGAAATGGAAAATGGAAAAAAATATATATTTTTTTTACTTCCAGCGTAAACATTGTGTTGATGAAATATATTGTTGCTGTCATGCAAAAATGCTCCAAAATGGTAAAAAAATATATTTACTTCCTTTGAAAGACAAGAAAGTTTTTTCCTCCTCCTGGAAAGATTTTGGAAGATTTTTGCATGACAGTAACAATATATTTCATCAACACAATGTTATTTTTTATGTGCACTTTTTGCCATTTCTATGCTGATGTAATATATTTTGTGTGGAATGTTTGTACATATGAGAATTCAATTGAATGCTTTCCTTTTTCCATAAAAATGTCATTAATAGTTCATTCTTATTTCATGGATATTGGATTCTATTTTGTAGAAAAACACAGGGACGCCATTGCAGTTAAAATATCTGATGATTATCAGAGCACAGACAGTACTGTCGGTAGAGGCTGTTAGTAATTATGTATGTTTCCTCTCCTGCAGTTCATAAACCTGTGTGATTAATCATGACTAACTGCAGCAGACTATGTGATTAAGCTGATATTTTTAGCATTGATTCCTCCAACACGTTCTGCAGAAGGTTGAAAGTCATTTATGTACTTTAAAGTGATACATGACAGAACACTGCTGCCATTTTTAATGTGTCTGAATTGCTGAGTAAAGCGTTACTAAAACTAACTCAACACCATGAGTTGTTCCAGCAGATTAGATTAGAAATGTCATTAGCGAATGGTCATTGTGCTGTGGACAGGTTAACATACACCCATACACCAGCCACATCCTTAAAACCACCTGCCTAATACTGTGTAGGCCCCCCTCATGCCACCTATTACCCTGTCACCAGCTGTTCTTCCTTGGGCCATGCTTGGTAGGTTAACCACCACACAAGGTCTGCCTGATATTTGGGAGATTCTCTGAGCCTGTTGTCTAGACATTACAATTTGGCCCTTTGTCTCAGATCCTTGTTCTTGGCCATTTTTAATATTTTTAACTTTAAGAACTGTTGACTGTGTTGCTGCCTATGTATATGGTGTGTATCCCACTCCTTGACAGGCACAATTGTAATAAGACAGTGTTCACTTCACTTGGTTTTAATGTTATGGCAAATTGGTCTACTGTGTTGTCCAAGTAGCTAAAGTGGATGAAGTATATCATACTGCTGAACATGCCATCAGCTTGTTTTGCATAGCTAGTCATGTTGGATCACTAGCTGGAACAAATAATACATTTCTCATGCTTACTTTTCTTGGGCCACAAATGCAAGCCCACCTCAATACCTCCTCACTGTCCCCGTCTGTTTTCTAATAAAACACAATGGTATATTACAATGTAGATCGCAGTCGGTTATAATGCTATGCTGGTACATGTACATTATGGGTTGCTTGTTTAGTGTGTATACAAAGACAGATGTAGAGAGATCTCTATGAGATGTCATGAAAACAGCGTCAATGACAGGAGACAGAACATTCTTCCTACTGCTACAATCAATAGCACGTCTGCGGTTACGCTCTAGAGCTGTCACTGCTGATTATATTAGCAATCAAGTAATCTATCAATTATTCTGCTGATTAATTAAGTTATCAGCATATTGGAAAAAAGGCTAAACAATGCAGATAGACTTCATTTAGCAGTAACAAAACATTTGACCATTTATAGGGCAAATATATATGATCACTTACTCTTGACAGATATCTGTTGTGTTGTTTTATGGTAGGTGAAAGTGCCATGATTTAAGTTTCTATAGCATGTGTGTATTAGCATTCCCGCTAGCCTCCATTTGGTTCTGAATGTGCTCTTGGTTCTCCCGCTGGTAAAAACAGAGCATTTCCATGATAGTTTTCCATATAGTTTCAGATGTTATGTTTTTATGTCCCACTGTAAAATGGCTCCACACTGGAGACTCTAAACTCTTTTATTCACCCTCGGAGAACATTCTTACTGCTGCAGGCTGGGCAATAATGTCTGTTAATGGCAGCTTGAGTACTGCTCTGAACACAGTGGTTAGCACAAAAAATCGTACTTTGATTTGGATTAAAATAGCCCATACCGGATTCATTAAAGTATGCTTGGATCTGCCCTGATCTCGATCCACATCGGATTGGGACATCCTTACTTTTAAAGAAAGAAGGAGCTCGTGGCTGCTGATTGTTGGGACAAGGTTTGAGGAGTCCGAGTATTTATAAAGCCTTGAAATGTGAACAAGCCTTAACAAACCAATGAAGGTCTTGGTAGACTGTCATATTATGCTCTCATGTTTGTGATGATTATTGCGAGGAGTGTCAACAGCTTGCTGTTTGCACTTGTGTGTGTGTATATGGCTGTATTTGTTAAATACAGTGTGTACATTAGACAGGGATTTAAATGCCCATTAGATGATTGTTTTTCACGAGGCCTAGTACCCTGTCAGTTTTCTGTCTTCCTTTCATTCTCCCTCTCCCTCTGAATCTCTCTTTTTATCTTTCAGCTTGCAGCCGTTAGCTCTCAATAAGGGTTGGCACTTGCTTATCCAGCTTTTGCATTTAGCTTGGCTTGCTGCCACCCCTTGATGATTGACTGGCATGTTTACACAGATACAGTGACCCATTCTGCAGTGGGGCCCTGACCAATGAACGTCTGGGGTGAAGAGTTAATTTGCATTCTTTGTGTGGGGCTGGTAAAAGAGGAGGGGCTACAGCAGTCTGCTATCAAACATCAGGATAGGGGTGGCCAAAATGCTGATGTGGTATTGTTATCCTGTGTTATGTTGTGGAGTATACAGTAGGACAACTGCATGTATCATAACAATGCCTTACTTTAGATCTGTTCATCACACATATAGGACACTGGCCAATATCTCATTCAACCTCATTACAAATTGTAGCGCATGTGTTATCATTTCAAATGGAATTTATTTTGTGTGGATGTCAAATGCCACACTGTTAGATAGGGTGTAGATTGCTTGTTGCATAATCAAACTAATGTTAGCAGTTAGCTGAAGGCGAGTGCATGCTTCTCTGTGTCACAAGAAGCCAAATCCACATCTTTTTGAACTGCCTCAACACTTGTAAAAGATCGCTAAGTGCCAATTCTGTTCCATCTGTGACCAAGTGCCAAGGATCAACTCACAGTCCCCCAATGCGTTGATGGTTGTGCCAAATTTGTTATTTTATTCATTTAGTTTTATGATAGATGGCACAATATCACTCTTGAGTATCGTCTGATCCAGTATCTATTTATCATTTTCGACTGATTATGACCTGGTACTCATTAGGAATGCACCGATCTGGCTTTTTTAGTTCTGATACCGATACATAAACTTTGCTCACCAACATTTTGTAACATTGAAATAGTAACATTTAAAATCACTATACACATAATTTTATTTTTGCCATATTCACAGATTTTGCACACTAGTGTTCAGCACTGTTTCAATGTAGAATGGTCTTCATTACCATTTGCTCTGTCTGTATCTACCAGTGTTTGTTAGGGAGTAAAGGATGGTGCTGTAATTTGACCTGTTTTGCTGTACCTTAGAGGTGTCAGGCCAATTATAAGTCATGTTGTTGGTTTTGCACATCATGAGGACCTGCTGGTTTGACTACTACTATGTTAAATTTTTAGTCTAAAGAGCATTGCCATTCATGGAAGTTGTTTTTGGACACATTGTGTAGTCTGTTGAATTGTACATTTGAAAATTGCTGATCTAACACAACCCCTAAGGTGTTCCCTAAGGGATGCCGTTGATGTAATGAGATTGTATTCCAAGTTATTTTGATCTACACTATATGGACAAAAGTATTGGGACACCTGCTTATTCATTGTTTATTTGTAATCTAGGGTATTGCATTCAGCATGTTAAAGCAGTCAGGATGTTGATCACCACCCCATCCCCAACTTTCCAACTCACCCCATCCCATCTCCAACTCCCCAATTCACCCCATCCCCAACTCACCCCATCCCCAACTCCCCTCATCCCATACTCAACTCCCCAACTCACCCCAAGAGTACTGGATGGAGCACTGGATGGATCATTCCAGAGAATACAGTTCTAATGCTCCACAGTTCAATGCTGGTGGGCTTCATGTCCTTCTAGCCCAGGTCTGGCATTAGGCATGGTGCCAATAGGTTCATGTTTACATGCTTCAGAGTGTCTTACTATATTTTCAGTACTTTTCTACAGAGACCAGACAAGTCGTATGTGTGCATTTGCACATTCATGTCAACAGTGGGTGCCGCATTCATTAGAAGGGGTGTCCACAAACATTTGGCCATATAGTGCATTTCTGCTGACATATTTATTGTAAATGTACACACATAGGAAATGACTGCTGATGTTGTGAATCAGGCAATAATTTATTGGCTCCAAAAATCTATCTTTATATCATCAGATCTGTCTCCTATAAGAAGAAGTAAAGACGAGTGTGATTTCTGCTTCTTGAAAGTTGGATTTTGGTTGTCCATAGCAACAGCTCCGGGTGTCTGGCAGTCGAGTCGTCCGCTGAGATACATGTACAGTGCAATATATACGCCTATACAAATGTACTGCTGTTTCTGAATCCATATAGTATTTCAGAAATAGCTGCACTGAGTGGTCAGCTGCGTTGAACAGTCTTGCCTGTCATCAAAAATGATAACATCCAGCATTTTAACATCCAGCAGTTTTGATTGGATTTTTGTCTAATGTGTTAGGGTTTAGAGAAGAAGAACAGCAGCATTTTTTTTGTAACGGGGTGGTACAGAAGCAACACTACAAACGCGAAATACACAAATACAAATTTGCACCTTTTAAGCTCCTGATCTTGCATTCATTTCTTATGACAAACTATCAGCCCCATACTTTGTCGATACATGCTGAGTCAGGACAACATGACATTGACAAGACATCACAGTGTCATTATATTGTCATGAATGAAGCTTTGATTGTTCGATGGGCCCAGATGAGGGAACAGGGTACCGTTACAGATTGGTTAGCAAGCTACATCGCATCTTCCTGTGGCTTACAGTGTGGAATGCAATAATTGCAGCATTGTGCTATGATGTTGCACAGGCCAAAATTATACAGTACATGCTGTATGTTGCACAGCCTCGGAGTATGAAGTGAACTGCTTTCAATCCACCATGAAGACTGTGCACAAATATATCACTGTGCACAACACACCACTGAATTGACGTTAAGCGCACACTAACCTTACAGCACCTTAATCCTCCCAGCAGTAAGGACCTGTAATACAATTACCCCAATTGACCGGGTGCCAGACCTCAGTGGAAAAGAATTAGGCATCACTCTTTGACCCAGTGGAACTTGAGCCAGCAGTACATTCATGCTGTTTCACATGACTAAACAATATACTGTATGCTACTGTATGTAGTGTGATTTCTCAGTGCTGCCGTTGCCTTTAATTTGGAATATAATGAACATAAGCAGAAAATGTGTGTCTTCCATTTTTGAACTGGACACATGAATTGGATTAGAAATGGAATATCAGTATTCATGGGTATCTGTCCTGGGTCTTAGTCAGTATCTGAGCAAATTGTGGTGGCTAGACGACTGGGTCAGAGCATCTGTGTTCCCGGTATGCAGTAGTAGGTACCTAAAGGTTGTCCATAGTAGGATAACTGGTAAATTGATGTGCGTGGGGTGCAGATGACACAGGACACCTTTAGAGGTCTTGTGGATTTCATGCCATGATGGGTCATAGCAAGATTAGGCCGGTGGTTTTAATATAATGGCTGCTTCATGTACTTCCCTCTTCAGTCTTTACAGTAACTCTGATGAAATAAACCAACAATAAGCCCCAAGCAATCTGAACTGCATTCGGAATGAGTGCGCTTGCCCCGAAACCATCCAGCATTAAAGACAGCATGCCCTCTTTATACAGAAATGGAAATAGAAGCACACAGTTTGGTCCAATGTTGATCCATTTTCTTAACCCAAATGTGGATGTTTATGAATCCTAACTGTTCTGATGGCCAATTCTAATGGTTTAATGTGGGCCAAAAGCCAAAGTTTGTGAATGTAGCATTGCAGTTGATGTGACTTATCATTCACAAATATGGCAATATTCCAGGTAACGGTACGAATACCAATGTGGGAAAAAAAATCTGTGGAAGGTGAGTCAGGTTTGAGCAGTAATGTAGTTCAACTGTACCTGGATTTACAATTCTAGTACATGTGCCTTTGTGAAGTGTCCCCACCCAGTGCTAAGCCACCACCTGGTGGAGACCCTGAATGTGAAAAGCCAGTCCTTTTTCCACAGAGTGCATCTTAACTAGCCAGAATAACAATAGCGATTCAGGGAGCGCACTCACTGTAAGACAAAGGAAGAAGCTCATAATGAAGGAAGTGAGTGGTGAGGGACCAAACAATGGCTGTGAGTTTCAACTGCCACCCATTTCCTGGAACAAAGGCCAACTGTCTCCAATTGGATCCCAGCAGATGCACAAAAGGAAGCACAAAGGGAAAAGGTTAGATAGTAGCCATGTTTATGTCAAACTCCACCCTTTTCATTGGGCCCGAAATATGATTTCACAGACACAGTTCTGAAAGCTTGCACCGCTTATATAGCTTTAACTGACCTCTCGTAGTGGATGGCCGGTTGCCTTCCAACTGGTCCTCCAACATTCAGCCATTCAGGCAGCATCAGTGTTTAGAGAGATCCAGAGGCAAGCTGTAGTGCAAAAATATATCAATGTACAGTCTGCATCAAAGAAATGAGGTGTTCTGAGGTTTTACTGGCTACATTTACATTAACGGAGGAGAAGAAAGTATGAAATGTGAGGCAGGCTCTGTTTCTCTAAGCTGCTCACGTAGCCTTTGTGTCATCTCACTGTGCTGAAGATCTCAATCCCACCTCCTGCTCATATGCATTAGAATGGGTCACTCAGACACAGCTGTTGTAAGAAGTGCTGACAGCTGCAGGCAGTTGTCGTTTTGGTGGCTGTGGGTCTATGAGCTGGACAGAACGCTGTGAGATTGTACCTCCTGTGAAAACTGGTGCTCAAGCTCGCTTGTAGAACTTGCGGTATGCTATCTAATGTTTTCCGTTTGGGCTACACTCCATGCCTTTGCTTGGTATTGTTTACTGGCTACCTCCTACTGTCTTGTGATTGATTAGCAAAAAGTGAGTCATGTGCTATTTTTTTCTCAGCTGTGATAAAGGAAGACTTTGCCTGAAAATGCTAACGTGGCTAACATTAGGCTTTTGTTTTGGCTGCATTTCACTGACTTCTCTTGGTATGATTATACTGAGGATCTCTTACTGCCTTGTGAATGATTAGCTAAAAGTTTGTTGACGTTTGTGTTTTGTTTTGTAATGTTTTGTTTCTCTGGCCCAAAAAATGCAAATGTGGCTAATGTGGCTTTGTTTATGTTTTGGTTATTCTCATAGACGTTTCTCTCTCTGTCTTATGTACTGAATATTATTAACTTTCAGCTTTGTTTCTCAGTATTGGAAAGCTAGTCCCACACATTTCAATGTATTCTACTATTGATTACTATACTATATACTATATACTATATATATTACTATTTTGGCATCAATTGTTATTGCATTTGTTTGTTTTGTTATGTACTTTAAATCACTTATACAACTTCACATCAAACATTTGTTTTAGACATTGTATTCAAAATATTCCCAAAAATATTTTGAGAATGGCCAGAAATGATATATATATATATATATATATATATATATATATATATATATATATACATTTGGTTGTATTATATGAAAGGTGACATACAACTAACATTTTGGAATCATTTTAAATATTTATTTGCAGCCAGACAAGTTTTATTTGTTGAAAACATTGATTCCAAACATGTTAGTTGAGTGGTAGAGTAGAGTAGCTGACAGTGCTAAGCGGTTAGCACTCACATTAGCATAACAATAACTATTGCTCAGAATTCTTAGTGCTGTGAGGCCTGTTTCAGTAAATTATTTCTTTGAAATGTTGGAAATTGTCCAAAAATCCGATTTACGTTGTTTACTACAAGGCTAATGTTAGCTAATATGTAAAACTTAGCACTACCCCAAATATCATTGTGCTAGGTACATCATCTCAATCATCACACTTTCCTCAAACCATGTGGAGTTGTCAAGTAAACTCAAATAGATGTGCTTATATAATGACACAATGAATACTACTATGTCTACAAAAACAATAGTAACTCTAGTAACTAGTACCCTGAAGACTTTTGTCCATAAGCTTCCAGACAAAGCAATGGCTCTGAGTTTTAACTGCCATCCAGTTTTCTAAAACAGAGGCCAGCTGGCTTCTACTGAATCCCAGCAGATCCAGTAACAGACAGGTAGCACAAAATGAAAACTCCCACTTGTGTCAAACTCTGCCATTTTCATTTGGAGTGAAAAATGATTTAACAGACACAGTTCTGAAAACTCATATCACTCATATAGCTTTGGCTTTTCATCAGAGTGGATGGTCAGTTTTCTTGGCTGGCAGCTGTGGTGTCCTTGGTCAGAACTATAAAAAAAACTGTATAGGAAATAAAAAAACTTTGACTGCAATGTAAAGAAAAAATCATTTTTAGTGAATTTCTAGTTCCAACTTTAGTGTTTGGATTACCGGAAAGCTTTGACAGTTTGTTGTAAGGCTGTTGAATAAAGCTGTCGAAAATCACAATGACATGATATGTGAGAAGGTTCTGGAGGGCCTATGTCCAGCACAGGTTTGTGATTTCCCTGCTTCAACACACCTACTCAGACTAATGAGTTAAATAAGGTGTGTTTAAACAGAAGATGACCAGACTGTGCTGGACCAGGATTAGGGATGTAGCGCAATACTCACGCCCACATTTAGATTCAGTTTTCGATACTGAGCTCATGATTTGACATTTGACAACTGTATTAGGCATCATAATGAATAAAATGTCTGTTCTCTGCAATACATGAACAAATGTATTGCATTATAATGTCACCTTATATTGTTTGAAACATTATAACACCCCTACCAGGACCATTACACATGAAGCATTACACTTATCTGCATGGCTGTTTCACACGTCACACACAGCTCTGGCAGTGAGAATCATCATCACGCTCAAAGTACTTGTACAGGTTAGTAGTTACGGACAGATTAGAGCTTTGCTAGTGGGCTCTGTAGAATAGTGGTTAAATCACTTGCTCTACACATAAGAGATCAAGGTTCAAACCTTCCCTAAGCTTTCTGTTAGGTACGAGGGATCTGTTGTGGTGAAACCACCAAAGCTCTGGCCCTATCATTGGGAAATCACTGGCCGGGAGTCCAGTAGAGCACAATCTGCATCGTCCTGTTAGCAACAGAATTGGCAGTTAGGGGTCTGTTGAGTCGTCCTGTCATCCAGCCCTTGATTGCATGTTATTATTAGCTATTTTTACCTTGTAGGGATTGTAAAGGTTAGTTTTTACACATCTGCAGTGATGAATAACCAGCATGTCTCTAAGCTTTCCTCTCTTCTCTGCGCAGGTACCACCCGCCTCCCCCGTGACGGCGAGGTTCCAGGGGTGGACTACAACTTCCTGTCCGTGCAGGAGTTCCTGGAGTTGGAGCAGTGCGGAACGCTTTTGGAAATAGGAACTTATGAGGGTAGGCGAAAAATTGCACAGCTGTGTTTAGCATTTACACATTACACCTACATCAGCAACATCACACACCGGAATACACACCATCCTGCTCTGCCTTGCTGTGCGGGAAATGGAAGCGGCTGCTGTCGAGACCACTGTTGTAATGGGAGTTCAGACACACTTGCACACACTGAGAGGAGAAGTGCAGGGATAATGTTTGGCTTGCGTGGCCGCGGTTGGACAGGAGGGAAGGAGTACACACAAACACACACACACAAGCATACACACACACAAAGAATTAAGCATGCTGTCCTCACAGTTCTTCTGGTGGCTACTGTCTCTGGCACACAGGTTTAATCTGTCTGGTACTGTGTGTGTTCCTGGCATCTTTCTCTCTCTCTCTCTCTCTCTCTCTATCTCTCTGCACTCTGTCTGTCTCTGTCTATCTCTGTCTCTTTCTCTCTCAATTTTGTTAATTCACTTTAGTGTCTGCTTCACTGGTGTTAATGTTTATATTGTGATATTACTGCTACCATCAGCATATACATACATAGACATCTTTGACAAAAAATAAAAAAGGGTTCTCCCTCTGTTTCTGTACATTTTCCTCCCCTGGATGCCACTGGATCTTTGGAATTACTGGGTCGTTAACAAGTCAATGTGGGTGATGTTTACAAGAACCCTGTGTGTACAGTAGGCCCACACACCATTCAAGTCCTCACTCTTAGAACTACGCTACTGTCTCCAATTAGCAGTTTCATAGGCCCCAAAATAGAACGCTGTAGGACGCAGCAAAACTAAATAGTTAAATAGTTGATAAATTAGGCATCAAAAATTCAATACATCTCCGTCACAAACTGGAGAATATATTGTAGGGAAATGGTGAAACATGTGAAGTAGAATTTAAGCACATTCACATGACAGTTTGGATATGCATGCAAAAAAAGCATGAATGCTCGTTACTGGTTTTTTTGGGAGTATTTGTGGCCAGAGACTGATGTAAGTGGGATACTCATTCCGACTCATTTAAAGCTCATTTAAATCACAACTAGAAGCCGCTGCTGATCTTTTCATCGAAGGCAGCAAAAACCACATGTTTTAATCAAACCATTCACTGTCCTACAGCATCTTTATAGCTGGACTGTGCAGCTCTGGATGTGAAATGACAGCAGTGACTCGTTTCTTATTCATTTAGCTTAAAATCTTAACAACTGACTGAAGCCCGCCCCATAAGTTGCCTTTGGAACGCTCCATCAAACGTTCCACTCCTGGAAGGTTTTTAACAGAGCATAATTTTGACGCTGTCTGGGGTCTGCTGTCCGTCAACACAGCACTCTAAATTGATATTTACAAGAAGACGGCTGCTTAGAATGATCAGTCCTGTACCAGCACTTATAGGCCTGAACCACAGAAGGATTGGATAGAGATGATAAAACATGACGAGGTAAAGTTATCTAAACTGGTGCTTCCTTTAGACTAACTAGCTTGACAGGGGATTGACAAGGCAGGCTCCCAATTTGGTGAGTCGAATGTGGCACATTAGCAATTACACTGGTATGAATGAGATGAATGAAATGCATCTCAGGCCAAAGCACTACAACAAACCACAGACATTTGCTTTGCATATATGACAAGAGAATGTCATAATAATGTATGTTATCTCCAAGATGGTAACGCTATGGGACTAATGTACATGATGATGAGCGATGGAGTCATTTTGGCCCGGTTGGTCTGTTTGTCCTCGTCACCCCCCAACCCCCAAAATAAGGTTTTCTGTGACGGCATTAATACCTAGTATATGTAAGTTCATAGTCTCTCTCTCTCTCTCTCTCTCTCTCTCTCTCTCTGTCTCTCTCTGTCTGTCTCTTCCCATGTCATGTACTTCATCTCAGTCAGGAAACAAACCTTCTCCAACCAAATCGTCCCTGAAGTTTAAACACTTTTGAAGAGAAAATGATTTTGACGTTTTTGGAATGCAGACTGTACTGCAGTATTGGCTTTTTGACACATCAGCGCTAGCGCTGGGGAAAGAGAAAATCTTGAAGTTAAGCAGTAGCTGTCTGACTTCTTTTAATGTGTATAAGTGTGTGTGTGTGTGTGTGTGGTGTGTCTGCCAGTCTCAGGCCAGAGAAAAGCCTCACTGCGTTCCTTTCCAGCCGTACCGTTCCTGCCCACACATTGTTCCGGACCGTTCTGCTTCCCTCCTCCTTTTTTTCTTTTTTTTTTTTTTTTTTTGCTCTCTGCATAACAACACAGTAAGATACATCTCTCTGTACATCTCTCTCTCCCGAACATCAACGTCTTCTCCCCCTGCATAGGTAACTATTATGGAACACCCAAGCCACCCAGCCAGCCCCCCTGCGGGTCAGTGATCACCCAGGATGCTTTGCGAGACGGCCTTCCTGGCTCCCAGAATTCCACACCCAAGCGCACCAAGTCCTACAATGACATGCAACATGCTCGAGTAGTGCCCGTTGAGCCGACGGAAGATGCAGACTTCGGCACAGACATGAACAACGCTTTCACAGGTATGTGTGTACTGCCTTCTGCAAAGGTTTTCGCACCCCTGGTGAAATGTCACGTTTTGTTGATTTTATAAGTGTGTTAAAATGTGGCATATTGAATATGTCCACGATGTTTTGTATGTGGCACATTTTACGTTTTGTTCTTTTTACAAATTCTGCTCTGGCACGAAGCAAGCATTATTTTTTAAAGAGTTCATGCTCTTATGCAAGTTTATACAAACACTGCAAAGCTGGCACTAACCAGTGCTTGCTTGCTTTTATTATACTGAACTGATAAAACTAAGATAAAGCAAAGGTAACATATAGATCGTATGCAACCAAACCTAACCTTTAGTATTAGGACAGTATGCGATGACAAACTATGGAACTATACAACGGCTATGAAAGTCCTCCGTTAGTGCTACACTATTTATTTATCTACAGTGTTATTTTCGGCTGTTTATTTAGCCCATTGAACTCATTATATTCCATCACTACATAACAGACACAGGTGGTTACTTCCCTGTTGGCTAAGCATGGATTTTGTCTAAAGGAGAGTGTTCGAAAAACTGTAATGGCAGACATAGTTTTTATGTAGCCATGTTTTATAAATTCATTAATACACTATATGTCCAAATGTTTGCTACTTTAAGTTGCACCCATTGCCCACAGCTTGTCTCTTGCCACTGTAGAGAATTACTACCAATAGAATAGAACTCTCTGGAGCATATAAACATGAGCCAATTGTCACCAGGTCACCATGTTAATGCCAGGCGTGGGCTAAAAAGGTAAAAAGCCCCCAGCACTGAGCTGTGGAGCAGTGAAACTGTTTCATGGCGTGATGGTGCTCCATCCAACACTTTTGGAATGAGTAGGGTGGTGGGGTGGGGTGGTGGGGTGATGATCCACCCAGAATTCTCACTAATGCTCTTGTCCAGAATCTAGTAGAAAGCCTTCCCTGGACAGTAGAGACAATTGTAACGATCAACATATTGTAACCCCCTTGATTTGGAAAGAAACAATAAATGTGTGTGTCCCAGTACTTTTGTTCATATAGTGTATGACAGTTCAGAACTGACAAAATCACATTTGACAATTCACAGATATCACATGACGATCATATCAGTCAGAGCAGTGTTTAACCTAAATGTAAAAATAGATATAATGTTTACCATATTACTACATTATGTATGTATGTATGCGCTGAAAGGGTTTGAAAATGAGTATGCAGGCATGCAGGAGTGTGTGTAAGTAAGAGATAGTTCACAAAACCTGCCTTTCTTCACATATTTACAGCCTGAATTACGGTTGAATTTCAGTTGAACATTTACTTTTTTAAATGCCCCCCTCTCACTTCAAAGGAGCTGCCGCTCCATGCAAACCACCCACTGAGCACAGGGCAGGATATCTGTGTTAGGGTTCTCCAATAAATAAATACAATTAAAATCTGAAATTATTCCCATTATTTGTTGTTGGAGTTTGTTCTAAAATCATACATGCTTAATCAAATACTGTACTGACCTGTTATTAGATACATTAACGTTAAGTTCAGGCCATGCCTACAGGACTTCTTATTCTTATTTTGAGCACTAAACAGATGCAGATAATGGCGTTGTATCACACCCTAATTCACACTTAGGCAGTGACACATGTTGTCACTGCTGCTTAACTCAGCAGTGTAAGGATTTACACACAGAGAGTTTCTGAATGTGCAGTAGAATGCTTTAGAACATGCAGATGTGTTTTCGCTGTAGAGGACAATAACTTAGGACTTAATTTAACCGGGTGTACCCAAACTTTTGCATAATACTATGCCATCTGTAAACAATTACAGACAAATTACAGGTGTAACTGTCATTTGTGATATCAGCACCAATATTGGAATTTTCTCCTGATATTGGCCTGATACTGATATCCCTCGATACTGTGCAGCCCTGGTGTGCCTGTGTGATTACTAGCTCGTAAGATGTATTAGCATTCTCCTTGAGTCCTGGTCCACTGAACCTCTTTTCAAAGGAAGTCACGGGCAGTGGGCCAAACAAAAGGTTTTAAGGTCTAGCTTCTCAGCTAGTTTGTGTGTGTGTGTGTATGTATGTGTAGCTCTTCTTTTTGTGTACGTGTTGAATTTGCATGAAACCGTAAATGTCTTTGTTCTGTCTCTTCCTACCTTCTCCTTTAACATTACCCAGAGTTCTTAGCGCGTAGTCTCTTCCCCTCTCCCCTATTGTGCACAGGAGACTCCAGCCGGCAGGAAGTGCACGGCGTGGTGCGAGACAACGCCCCCTCCAACGCGCTCAGCAACGTGGCCTTGTCTCCCCCGGCAATCATGGCCAGCTCCCATCATCCTCAGCTTCCTCCAGAGGACGACCCGCTCGGCCCGTTGCCAGACAACTGGGAGATGGCCTACACAGAGAGTGGCGAGGTCTACTTCATAGAGTAAGAACAACTACTTTACTCACAGTGCAACAGTAAGAGCAGACTGAGCTACTCAGTTGACCTACTAGGCTCCACCCATAAGTACGTTCTTTTTTTATTGAAACAGTAAGCTAACACTGCTGCAAACTTAACTGACTTTACTAAAATGCCCCCAAACAAGCCAGCATGCTTTGTCAAATAAGGTGAAATAGGCTGCAGTGGTAGAGCCAGCCCCTTTGGAGGATCCGGTGGTAAAATGTACTCAAGACAGAATTTAAGTTTAAGTTGGGAACATGTTTGTTTACCACAGGGTGAGATTTTTTAAAATCCCATTCATTTCTATAATGTAGAAATCCAGCTTAGTTCCTTATGTGGTCTACTACAGAAGGATGCATGCCTTCAGAGGTCTATTGAGACTTTTGAGTGGCCTATAATTTTTTCTCATTGAAATATAAAGATTTCTGTCTCTGTTTTTCATCAATGTCACAGAGAAGCTTGACTTTATTGATGGAGCTTGAGGGCACAATGCTTTCACATTTCGACATCCTGTTCAAATGACAGTAAACATTAGTGAATAAACTTTAACATGACATTTCGTCTGCATAACAAATGGGAAATTATGTCCAATTAGGCAAATGAACAAGAATTGTGCATTCAATGTACAAAGTTTTCCATAGAGGATTTTGAGAATCAACATTTAAATATGACTGTGCAGTTTTGCCAGCAATTTCCCTAATTTTATGATTGGCTATGATGAAGGTTTGGGTGGTGTAGATAAAAATAGTATATATTAATATTTTACAGCCTTTTACAGTTGAGCAACAAATTTCTCAACCTTTTTTGAAACAGCTTAAAAGAGTAATATTTCAAAAAATCTGTCAAAAGAATCATAATTAGGTCTGAACAACCTTAATTAAATGCAGTGAGAAATGAACACATTGTTGTCAAGTAGATTCCGAATGTTAATTGCAGTAATAACTAATACAAAAGAACAAAGTCTAATTAGAAATAACCAAGGTCTGTTTTTCACAACATGAAACCAAGGACAAATGGCACCCCAAATATTCCTTTTTTATTTAGACATAGGCAGTGATGACTAAATCTTTACCCTCTACATCTTTCTCTGTACATGTACACAACCAATCACATGGCAGCTACATTCTTCATGAATCTTACCTGATTACATGAAACACGTTTATGTGCACAAAAGGCACAGGATGAGGCACATTAAGGTTGCTGGTATATTTACAATGTTCCCTTATTTTACATCTTCAAAAAATCATCATGAATATATTGAATGCCCAATGTTGCATTGCACACCGCTTTAATGATATTAATATGGAATTCCACCTTAAATTCAGAATCTCTGCATATATCAAAGTCATGGAGAGTGGTTTTATGTGAAATGGTTTACTGCAGAAACAGACTCTGCAGTCTAACGATTTCTTTACAGTGGTGAAGAATGGAACCTAGGGTCACAATGTCACAAAATAGATCAGAGCTATTTTGTTTGCTGTTCAAAATGTCCAAGGAACTAAAAATTGCTGTTTTGGCTTATAGTGCCTTGAACGTGCCTTAACGTTGGCGAAGTTACTATATTAATAAATCCTTATCTGTTTTAGAGGTGAAACAGTGTGATCTCTAGAATGCAGCATTTCACAGCAAATCATTGTTTAATGATTTTTAATGATATAAAAACATTCTGAAAAGAAAAAAACATAAAAAAACCATTGCATCAACTGAATGAATGAAAGAGTCAATTGAGAAAAACTGCATTATCCATATGTCTCCAGTCTGACTGGCATTTTACTCCTTTATCCAATTCATGATGCATTTCAGCTCAGCTCAGTCGCTGAGATGTGTGGACATGTTGATTTAATATTTGGCTTTAAAATGAGTTTCTGTCTCCATCATCATTACGTCATTAGGAGTAGCTTGTGGATATTGTTGTAATGGGTAATCATATTCACACTTGTTGCATTTTATGTTGTCTGTCATTATTTGATCATTTTATGCCTCCGTCCGCTGTCCATACCATCATTTCTCGCACAGAAGGCAGTAAAATGCTGCCCATGAATACAAGCTCTTGAAGAAATGCACTAGAGACACAAATCTTTGCTTTTTTATGGATCTTATTACATGTGACACACCAGATATGTATATGTATACAGCCAAACTAGTTAGTAATTCAGTGATTCGGTATATGATTCAGCCTTTTCACATTTACAGAAGTGGAAGATTTAAAGAGCTTTACAGAGATAAAGTAATATAAGTGAAGTAAAAACAATAATAAGTAAAGTTTAAAAAATGTACATATTGTGCTTGCTGCAGTAGCACTGACTATGTGTGTGCGACGGAAGGAGCTAAATTTAATGCCTAAATTAATTCACAAGCTGCTTCTCCATAAGTCGGATTAAATAAAATCATCAATGATTAGTTGGCAGTTTACTTGCTGATAATGCATGTAATAAATTCTCCTACTGGTCCCTCTGACAGTAAGAAACAGAGCCTGATGTATATGCATTTTTTGTCACATAGGGCTCTGATTTTCATGCAGGTGCAAGTTCAGTCTTACTGGACTTTTAAACAGTTTTAAACAGTCTTTTGACTTTGCGTCATATTTTTGCACTTGCACTGTGATTAAAATATTACCCAGCAAAGATTTTACTTAATGGGAAGCATTCAGACTATAAATAAAGGCTTATTCAAACTTGCTTCACTTCTTATAGGGCTTGCTGAGGTGAAATGCATGGACATTGACAACATTTAGGCTTTTATAAATGTTATTGTAGGTTTATGTCAGTAAAAGTTTGTTAAGAAGTGTTACCATGGTTTCCATTTATTTTCTTTGAACAATATATATATATATATATATATATATATATATATATTATTGTTTTATGTATATTACCTTTTTTAAAGAGTCTAAATACATCAATAATCATCAAAATATTCAGTAGATTATTAGTAATTCAGTTTTTAATATAATCAGTGGTGACAGTACGAATGTCCTGACTTCAGTTGCAGTTTTCTCGCATTCAGCTTGCTTTTGATCACATCTGACAGAAAGCCAGCACTATGTTTGCTTCATTGTCTCTTTTTTTTTTGGATGTTTCATGTTCATAGCCACAACACAAAAACCACCTCGTGGATGGACCCTCGTTGTGCAGAAAAGCAGCAAAAGCCTTTAGAGGAGTGTGAAGACGATGGTAAGAGCACAAAGCATATTTTTCCCAAACACTCTGTTTTTGTAGTCCCGACTGAGAACACCCGTCTGTGGTAAAACAATTTAGCCATAGACTAGAAACCACATATTTATGTTGCATTGGTACAAAATGGATCAAAATAGTATATATAAGGTTGACAGTGATTCTCAGTGAGCTTTGTGTTGCTCATTATGTCATGATTTTGTGTTTTCTGACCAGCAGAGGGCACACTTGATCCTGAATTGTTGAATTCTGGCTTGGTCCTAGGTAAACACTTCTAACCTTTAATACATATGGTGCCAGATTCTGCCAACCAAATCTGTACAGGGGAAAATGCTACACAGCTACTTTTAGATAGCTGCAGAAAACCATTTCATCTAGCATCTATAATGTGGCCCATTCCAGTTAGTCCGAAATTGCATTCCTGTGAGCAGGCAAGAGGGACTAAATATGCATCAAAGCGGGATAAGAGCCAGCTTTATATTTATGATTTCAGTGATTCATTTGGAATAGCATGTCCCATTGCAAGGAATACTTCACTCATATACACATCCATTTGAGTTTCTGGAGGAGTGCCATAAACTGATGGCATTTTTAGATCAGCTCTAAAAAACAGAACAGAGTTTAATTAAACAGAAGTCATGCTAATCAAATATATATTATAATGTGTGAGTGTGTGTTTGTCTATGGCTTAAGCAGAGATGTTTCAGTTATGATGATGCTGATTGTCTGATGTGTTTGTGGAGTAATAAAAAATAATGGCTGTATTATATGGGTGGTTGGTCAGAATACAGGGAACAGTGCCACCTGATGGAGACAGTTGGGGTTACTAAGTAATAGAGACCAGTGATAAGTTCTAATATACCCGTGATAATTGACTGTGATTGTGCTACTCAAATCAATAAACTACGTGTTATTTTCTTTCTCTCTCTTGCTCTCGCAAACTCTTTTTTTTCCCCTTTCCTCCTTTTGGAGAAGAAGGGGTACACACTGAGGAACCAGACAATGAACTTGGTAGGTTATCTTCTCTCCTGCTCTCTTCTCTTCGTTTCTCTTTTCTTTTCTTCTCTTTAATTCAGGAGTCTAACAGTTTGATTCAATATAATAATAATAATATTGGCAATAATATTGTGGGTGGGTGCCTAACAGAAGCCCACCCCTGTTTCTTACCACTTTACACTGATGGGCTACATTCAGAAGCCAAGCTTCAATAATTGACAGTGATTTCCATCATTCAGAGATGATTAAGGAAAGACTCAGAAAACAGAGCAAGGGGCACACTGGAGTTACGTTGGCAAATTAGAATACAATAGGTTAAATTTGTATTCAAATTGTGACACCCTTTCTACTTCAGTTTTGCCAGGTTGGAATTAACTACAATGATAATAACTCATCATTGTATCTATTTGATCCACTCTTTGGTCCTTTTGTGTTGGGATAATTAAGTGTTTCCAAGTAACATGGTATACCTTTATAATTCAAAGTAAATATGGTTCCTAATACAATCTGTTCTGATCATTAATTAAGTCACAATTATAAATAAACACATAAATCTAACTAAATTAATTATACACAAACAGTTCATGTTTTTCGATGAGCACATTAAGTAAACTCCCACAGTGCAGGCTAGAAAAAGTAAGTGAATCATTAGTTTTAATAACCTGTAGATTGCCATTTAGCAGCCTCCTCTAAAGGTTTCCTGTGGCTGCAAATAAGATTTGCACAATGTTCATCAATATTGGTGTTCGGATTAGGGCTTCGGAATATGGCAGTTTGAGAGTCTAAAGGATAGAGTCATGTTCGCTGTCTGCTTGTGTAGACTGAATCTGAGAGTGATATGTGAAACAGTATGAAGACGAGAGCACTTAGTGTATGGATGGATTGTGTAATGTATCTGCAGTGAGTGCAAGGCCGTTTGCTTGTGTTCAGCGTTCAAACTGTCAGTGATTCCATGTGAAACCCAATACAGTCAACTGCTCAAGTGCTAATGACACTCTGTCAAAAGAATAGCTGATGATAACTGTGTGATGTTTAAATCAATACATTAGCACATATTCATAGCTGTGTATGTGTCTGTTATCTAATTGAGTGCAAAATGATTCATTTCAAGGCAATATAGACATTATCTAGATTTCAGTCATCATCTATATTTGAGTACATTAGTGTACAGGCTGAGATGCCAGCATATGTATGTAATTGATCAGCCAAGACATGCTTGGTGTCCAAATTTGGATTCTTTAGTTTAGTCCTGGAGTTATGAGGGCAACACATGTTGCTAACAAACACTAGAATTCTATGGTCACCCAAACCTTTCCCGTAAACATAGGCCCATCGACATCTCTCAGACCACTCAAATCACATTCAGGTTTTATTAAACCTTTCACAAATAAGATGCCACCCATGGAATCTGAACATTGAACTATTATCATCAATATTACTGATTCTTCCAACATAAAGGTCATTTCTAAAACACAAATTTCTATTCTACTTGAAATGGTGCAGAAGTTACAGAAAAGAAAAACACACAGGTAGCATTACAGGTAGCCAGAAACATACCTGTGAAAGGATTAAGGCATTTTTATGCGGTTTAGGGCACATTATGACTGCCTGTGAGCTACTAAAATACACAAAGCTTCACCGTATTGCTGTCTAGAGCAGCCTTATTAGAAAACGTGTTTTGCTGAATTACGGCTCCCCTTGAATTTTCCGACTGAAAATAAGCACTTATAAATACAACCAACATGAATTACAAAAGCAGTCTACCATCCACTTGTGTGGCGTGCTTGCATGCTAACGTGGTTCTTCTGTGACATCCCTTCACATATGTTAATGTAGCTCTTTTAAGGGTTTAATGTTTACCTTTGTATGCAACGTTAAATCAGCCAGAGAGAAATGTAAACCAAGCAAGAACGATGTAAGAACCGTCACTAGAAGAAAAAGAGACGGAAAGAATAATGCCTGGGCTTACAGTGAGGCTACGCTAAGGACTAGCTGAATCAGAATGGTATTAAGGATGCCAAAATCAGGAGCAAGGTCACAAGAGTTGAGGAACCTGAAAGTAATTGTTAATGGCAAGGTAACTATGTATTTGAGGAGCAGCATCTCCTTCTTAGCATTTGGAGACAAATGAAAGATGGCAACAAGAGCTTTGAGAAACAGAAGAAACAGACACCACACTTATTAATGAGGTTGGAGTTGGGAGAGAAGTTAGTAGAAGAGCAGGTCAAGCTGGGAAGTGGAGAGATTTAGTTTAGGAATAAGAGACCGAATGTGGATCTTTGAAAGAAGAGTAAGTGGGTCAGGGAGTGCTAGAAACAATAAGGTTCAGGGTAAACAGGAGATGAAGAGACAAAGAACTTAAAGCAAATGGTCTACAGAGCTGGGACAGCCTCTGTAGGAGGCGTATTTGGTGAATAATAAAATGGTCATGATTGATCATTTATCCAAGGCACTTACCCCAAGTCAAGACATCAGCTTATGCGGTTCATAACAGGAGATTCTAGTAATTCATAATTACCTTTATCCTGTCATCTTAGAGAGGATGAGATGACCCTACCAAAAAATCAAAATCTTGGTCATGAATTGGGCATTAAATAAATGTATGTATATCATATTGCCCTTTCACACATGGGGAAAAAGGTACAAAACTATACCCATAGAAGGATACCTATAAAAACGTGGGCCGTCATAGTATTAGGAGGGGTTTTAATTGTCGATGGTGGCTTGTATAACATCTGATAAACTTGAACCATTTGATGATTGTGTACACTCAGTGTACACTCTATGCCATAAGAGTCCTATGTAGGACTGAAAGTGTTTTTTTCTGTATATACTACCATATTCAAAAGTCTTTCCCCCAAAGTAAATAGATGTGTAGCAGTGTAGCATCCAGCAGCATAACACAGTTAGTACAACATAGGAACAGGTAGAGACGTGGCAAACAGTGATGTAAAAAAAAAAAAGTGATGAACCCAAATGATCAGTGATGATCAGACAGACAAAGGGATATGTAAGCATCCAAAGGGTTCTTTGAATTGTCATGGTTCATGTAGAATCATTATCTTAAATAAAGAAGCCTTTTTGAAAAATCATTTTTAGAGTATAGTCTGTATATATCTCAATTAAGTAAAAAAAATATATATCAGAAAATCTGCAGCTTTAGCTTCAGCGCAAACCTGAAGAAACGCACTTCAGCCATTCCATTAAAAGGCCCCACCTTGTCTATGGAAGACAATCACATAATATTCAAAGCCACATTGTTGGAACTGTACAGTTCAACCAGCTAGGAGACCTCCTTCCTTCCTATATATAGCAGAACTCAGGTGCACATGGGAGATGTAACTGCGAAGCTGGGATGAAGAACAGCTAAATGGAGAATTGGGTTCCACACTGGACCTTGAATCAATCTATTAAATCTATTAATTCCATCTCTCTTTCTTTCCATATCAGAGTTGCCCCCAGGCTGGGAGAAGATAGATGACCCAGTGTATGGTGTATATTATGTAGAGTAAGTGTCAAGAGTTTCATTCCTTTTCTTTCTTTTATTCCTTTTCTTGCCATCACACGTCCCTCATCACAATGTGCAGAAGAAAGCCAATACAAGCCTGGGTTATGATTTCTTTCCCTACTTTAATTTTCCAAGGCTCAACATAGATAACAACATCTGTGTGGGTGTGCGCAGCTTTATTGCATGGTGGGGATTTGCCTGTGTGTGTGTGTATCAGAAACCCCCTGTCGAGACATTCATCACAGAGACAATAACTCTCTCTTTCTTTTTTTATCTCTTTCTCTTTCTCTTTTTGTCTCTCAGTCACATTAACAGAAAGACACAGTATGAGAACCCAGTGTTGGAGGCCAGACGTAAAAAACAGGTCGATATCCAGCAGCCACCAGAAGGTGAGCGCTACGTCAGAGGTTCGTCCCGTTTTTTTCCCTTCTCTCTTTCACTTTTACACTTCTATTTGTTTTGTGCAGCAGACACACTTGGTTAGCTGAATTCTGAGGTAGTCCAGAGATCGTAAAGCAGGTCGGCTGGGGTTAGCTTTTAGCCTAGTACAGATACCTGCTCACCTTGCTTCCTCGTGCAGCGCTTTTAGCATCTGCTTGCCTGGCTAGTGGCATTAGCTTGCTCTCTAGTGTTACTGATGTACATCTTAAGATTGATTGCATCAGAAAACTGACAAGAGCTAACAAGGGCTAAAATGTATGTGTAATATATGCAGTATATGTAAACCATAAATATTAATTTAGTCAAGACTTTTTCAAAACACTTTAAGATTGTGGAATGGGCTCATTTTACCACCTTCTTTTGATTTGCATTTGAATAAATAGTGTATCAGTTCATGGTTCATGGTGTATCAGTTCTATGTACTGAATTCTTATTTTTCAGCTGTACCTAGGAAATTAAATTTTTTTCATTCTAGAGCACTTTTACCCAATCTCAAATAGACAGTGTGGTGACATATCTAACAATATATTCAAAAATACAGTACTTAGCTAAAACAGGTAGTAGGCCTTTTTCAGTACATTTTTTGTTGTTGTTGTTGTTGTTGTTGCTGCCAAACTATTGCTTTAAAGGGCTCTGGATAAACACTGATTATGAGGAAATTGATATACTATCTATGATTTGCTGTTGATTACATCAACTTTTGACATGTTATAGTTTTCTAATCAAGTTATAAGCTAAAGGAGTTTGTTCCAGTGAGTAGCCATGATATTTACAGGACTATATATAGTACTGACTGGCCTTGAAACACTCTTCAGTTTAAAACCTCTTTCTCTTTTCCACTCTTACCCTAAAACTGGAAATGAATTTTATTTCTTGCTTTTTGACGAGTTGCCCAGAGTGTGTCATTACTGCTTAGTTACGAGTTATATGTGCTATCATACTGTGCGTACTCTAATACTACAATTCATTTGGGTTGTATTTTAACATGTATTTCTCTGTTTAATGAATCATCATTAAAACTATGTGATCATTTTTGTAAATGCAAGTAAATTGAGTAGTTTCCGTTACGCTAAAGGCTGAAAATTACAATTGAGATTTTCTTCATAGCATCTTGTGATTCTGTCTGGCATCACAGAGTCTTTCTTTCGTTATCTTCCTGTACAGAATGGATAGAGGAGCACTCGTCTGCAGGGGCTCCGATTGCAGCATATGTTCCAAACCACTTGGAGACGTACAGAGACCCCCAGAGTGGCCCGCCTCTCCCGCCAGTGCCAGGCTCTAAAAGTAAGCATACAGCTGCTGCTAGTGACATGGCTTGTTCTGTAACGGATATCATTGAAAGAAGACCATTCTGCAGGGCACTCCAGGCATTTGTACTTTGTAGCAGTCAGATGGTTATGTAATGGAGGCTCCTGTCAGAACAAGCAGATGTGTCTTCAGAATGCATTTGATTTGCTGTCACAACAAATATATATACAGCTCTGGAAAAAAAATGAATGAACCACCCTACATGATCAGTTTCTCTGGTTTTACTTTTTATAGGCATATGTGTTTAGGAAAATTAACATTTGCGGTGTATTTCATAAACCATGGACAGCATTTCTCCTAAATTCCAAATACAAATATTGTTATTCAGAGCATTTATTTGCAGAAATGACAACTTAAAAACAGCTAAAAAAAACTTCTCAAATAATGCAAAGAAATTATTAAAGTTATAATGCAAAATAAGTTAATAAGTACTAAGTTAAATAAGTACTTATATTTGAACTTTGAGAGCATTCAAAAATAAATTAACCTTGACTGCCAATCACAGCTCTCATGTCACAGGCTCTCCACGAGTCTTTCACACTGCTGTTTGTTGACTTTATGCCATTTATAGTCTGCAAATTCAGGTAACTCAGCTTTGTTTGATGAAATGCCTGGAATTAAATGGCTGCCATACACGTAGAGATGCAAATTTAATTTGGGTTTATTTTAGGACTCTACTATATGACTATATCATCATCAGTAGCGACTATATATATTTGTAATGTCTTGCTTTGATGGATAGATAATTGAAGTCTGCTATGCTTAGCACATGTTTTGTCAAGTTTCGTTATTCTTAGCTTTGCTGTTTGGACTGTGTTTTTGCAGTCCTTCAACCAAAATTGAAACAAATTCTGCACCTATGAAATGTCCGTGGGGTTTATAGCCTAGTTTCAGAACTGTTCACAGACATACACACTTATGTTGTAAACAAGATAGTTGGTATTATCCAAGTACAAGGTTGGCAGCAGCAATGCAGGGTCAGGGAGTATGGATCAATGTTGTGAATAGATGACAGTTTTTCCAAGTAACCCTGGCATCCTAGCAGAGTTTGTCTCTGTATGGTATCCTCTTACTTCGCCTCTGCTTCTCCAGTTTTATTGCTTTTTAATGCTCTAAAGATTACTAAAGTAAGTTGGCTTCTACGTCTTGCACTGTACCTTCTTGCAATGTTTAGCCTGTAATAAGTGATACTAAAACTAGAATATAGAACACGTTGAGGTGTTAGGTACTAAACAATAAAAGACATAAATTAGTTGACACTACCTAGAACCTGTAGGAATAAAATGCTGGCAGTTATTTACTAATAATAGTTAAATGCGAAGGGAGAAATTATGCTTAGTAATTTAAATAGCAATTTGTATTGCATTACAAAATTTATTGTGTCTTTACAACATGGGTTTGTTCAGGACTACAGCAAAAAATACATCTGCTTATTGTACTAATGCAGCAAATGCTATCTAAAGCTAAATGCAGTCCTTGTAAGCATTCCTGAAAATCCAGAGCTACCAACTATGGTAGGGTATTATTTTACATTAAACATACTACTGAAGCTGTCATATAAACATTCATGTGTATGTGTGTGTGTAGGAGGGAAGCCATTCTTCACGCGGAACCCTGCAGAACTGAAGGGGACGTTTATAAGCACTAAACTGCTGAAGAGCAGACGCGGCTTCGGATTCACTGTGGTAGGAGGGGACGAACCAGATGAGTTTTTACAGATCAAGAGTCTAGTGCTGGACGGACCGGCCGCTGTGGACGGCAAGATGGAAACAGGTATGCACATGCACACCCACACACACATACACTGTATGTCTAAAACTATCCAGATACCCCTTCTAATTACTGAATTCAGCTACTAGCTACCTTAAGGCATGCCCATTGCTGACGCAGGATCTCAGTTCTGCACACGCAGCTTGTAAAATCTCCACAGAAAAGCACTGCCAACAGTGCAGCCGCACATGAGACTGTGGTCGTCATGCCCAGTGCTCAACTAAACCCAAAACTCTGCTATAAAACAGTGGAACTGTGTTCTTTGGAGTGATTGAACAGCATTGGATACTTTGTGATCCAGAACTAATCATCTAACGTCAGAGCCTGGCCTGTTCTGAAGCTCTTGTGGCTGTATGCAATTCGATCCTCTCAGGAGTGTTCCTACATCTGGTGTAAAGCCTTTCTAAAAGATTTTTCAACATTTAAGATATGCACGTGTGTGTGTTCTCCAGGTGACGTAATCGTGAGTGTCAACGACACCATCGTCCTAGGCTACACACATGCCCAGGTGGTCAAGATCTTCCAGTCCATCCCCATCGGCTCCATGGTCCAGCTTGAGCTGTGTCGCGGCTACCCGCTGCCTTTCGACCCTGACGACCCTAACACCAGCCTGGTCACCTCGGTGGCCATCCTGGACAAGGAGCCCATCATTGTCAATGGTCAGGAGGCCTTCGACCCTCCGCCGCTGGGCCTGGGCCAAACAGCCCCAGGACCCGCAGAGCCCCGCCCCTACAGCCCCACGGCGGAGGGCCCCGGCTCCGCGGCGGCGATGACGGAGGGTTACGGCAGTGACGTGGTGACTCTGGCGTCGTCCATCGCCACGCAGCCGGAGCTCATCACCGTGCACATGGAGAAGGGCGACAAGGGCTTCGGCTTCACCATCGCCGACTGCGGCAGCGGCAGCTGCGGAGGGCAGAAGGTCAAGCAGATCGTGGATTACCCGCGCTGCCGTGGCCTGAAAGAGGGCGACATCCTGGTGGAAGTGAACAAGAGGAATGTGCAAAGCATGAGCCATAACCAGGTGGTGGACCTTCTCAGCAAGTGCCCACGTGGCAGTGAGGTCACCATGCTGGTGCAAAGAGGTAAGGGAGCTGTATGTAAGTTAGTGATTGTGTGCATGGTGTCTAGGCCAGGAAATCCAACCTTGAGAATTTTCTCTCTGCTTATTTGTCAGAGTGGTTGGGGGCAGGAGCAAGAAAGTAAATACCTGTCCTGTGTTTCGGACTAGTGCATATTTCTGTGCAGTTTAACATGAAGCAACAGCAGAGATGTCATTTGTTCATAGCTGTAGGGATTATCTGGGCAACACACCAGGTTAAACTGCACATGCAGATTTCTCAGCACAAACCAACTGCTCCAGAGTTTGTTTTGGACTGGGCCGAGACCATCTCATCTCATAGGGTTTTGGTGCGGTCTTGGTTTTGGTCTGCATCCAAGTGCAACTACTGTTTTCATACCTGCCCAAACGAACCGCACAAGGGGTTAAAAAAAAACTGAATCTGAACCAGAGTCTGATTTATCCAAACTAGAAAGTGCAGGTGTAAAAACACTGTTAAGCAAGGCCTTCAAGAACATCTTAGTATTCAAGCTAGGGATAAATCAGAATATTCAAATATTTGAAAAGTTTAAAAGGGCGAATAATAAAATAAAAATAAAATTCAACTAACATAATTTTTTTTAGAATCAACTTGATCTGCTCTAACCAGACGGCAGTGTAGAACCTACATCTTAAATTTTAGTCCAGAGCAGAAAACTGCAGCACAGCCATCAGTACAGGGGTGAGAATCTGAGGATCGATTTAGCACACCAAAAAAACTGGCAGCTAACTGATGAGCTAAACCTGGTGTGTTTGAGCAGGAAAATCTTCACACTGTGCTGGAATCCAACTGAGAAGCACTGCACTGCAGAAAGCCCACATACGAAGAATCAAATGCATTTTACACTACTATTCCAAATTTAACTGAATGAAACATAATTGAATGTTTCACGTTTATTATCGGATACGTTCATACTCACAAACCTGCTGTGTTCTTAAAGTAAAAGGTAAGAAAAGATGGGACTAAGCTAGCAGCAGCTGGCGCACACTGAGCATTTGTCAGTTTTTCTTCAGATTTACTGCCCTGTCTGTGTAACTATCAAGCCACAGGTCACCTTCAATGGATTGCGGCAGCTGGGTCTAGGTGTGTGACACGTTTTTGGGTTGCTGTGTTTTGTTTACCTGACACATCTTATGAATGTTAGTCTTTAAGCCAACTCTTGGGTGTACAATTAATATTGTTAATTATTCAAATATTTGAATTATAGAATAAAATATCAAATTTGACTGAAATAACCTTCCATAATTAGTGCCACACTCTCAATGGCAATTGTGACGATTCACTCATCTGGGCATGATACATGTGAAAAGAGGCAAAGAATTCTCAAAAAAACAGACACTTGGCAAAAATCTGAACACCAAGGCTGGGAGTAAAAAAAAACAGCAAATAACAGCACTCAGAACATTAAAACAATACCAAAGACCTTATTTCCCTCCAATATGCATGGTCAGTAATCAGAACTCTACTGAAGCTGATTGTCTTAGCATAAGCCCAGCAGTAGATACAGTGTAGATGGTGTAGGGCTTGACAGCAGTGGATACCCAGGGCGGTCCTCGTTTAGATATCTGTACATGCTGTCATTTAACTTCATTGGAATGACAGTGAAGTAGGTTTTATGGTATGATGTGTGTACGTAGGTGTGTGATTGTGAGTAGTGTGGAAGTTGACTTTGACATGAATTACTGAGTAAGAAAGGGATAAATCCACAGTAGAAACATAATCTATAAATAATGCATTTACGGTCTTTAGCTGACGCTTTTGTCCAGACTGACGCACATCTGAATGATGTTACACAGGTAGATGAATTCAGTGTTAGAGGAGTCTTGCCAAATGACTGGTGTAGCTTGGTGTGCTTCCTTGGCCAGTTAATTGACCCCCAGTTACCCACTATGCTACACCAACCACTAGAGAAGCCAGTCGTGAGTCTTTACACTTTGAAAATGAGGTGTGTGTGTGTGTGTGTGTGCGCGCGCTTCTTTATCACAGTATCCCCTAATTGCTCTGCAAGAGATTGCTTCTAAACAGTAGCTCTAGCAATTCAAAGACTCATACTGAAACCAGTCCAAATGTAGGACATCTGCTCTCGCTTTTCTGTTTATTACCTTTTTCTAAGCATCAGTCCTTTGCTTGCCCTACTTTCAGTCATTTGAAAGAGTTTTTCCGAAAGTTTACTTTACACTCGATACACTGTAGGTTTGTACATGTGAGGCTCAGGCCTGAAGCCATCATCCCTTTGAAAACCCTTTTAGTGGGATTATGTAGGGGTGTACAACCATAATTAGGCAGGGTGAAAAGGATTGGCGTAAATAATGGGCGTATGGGCGTAAATAATGTAGCCTAGCTAAGTACACATGTGCTGCATTTGAATGCTGTTGGAACTACTTTATGTGCATGTAAAGAAGAAAGCAAGGCCACTGAAAAAAAAAAAATATATATATATATATATATATATATATCTGCAGGAGGAGGCTCTACGGTTTGCTTCATAGCAATCCATTCTTTTTGCGGGCATGGTATGAGCTTTAGCTAACATAGAAAAAGAAGCAGTGTTATTGTCTGTTGATTTATTTATTTATTTATTTATCAGTTCATTCTATCATATTTTCTCGACATCAGTGACTCATCCCCTCCTCGTCGTGACAACCTCTGTCCGTCCAGCCCAAAGCCTCACTTACAGACGCCAAGGTCAACCAGAAAACAGACAACACGCCCTGTTGCCACAGAAACACGGCCTAGCGACCGCTTCCAGCAACAGTGTGCTGCTCGTGTCCCATCTCCGCTCTGTCATATTGTCAGTGCAGGGCTATGGGGGCTGTTGTTGCGTGTGATGTGACGTGTGTGTGTGTGTGTGTGTGTGTGGCTATGTGTTGTAGTGTTAGAAATGTTTTCTGAGATATTACATTTTCATTGAATCGCTAAATTGCTAAATTGAACTAAAAGTTTCTGCCGCAGTTTGATTGTGAAGATTTGTACCGCTGGCTTCTTTACACTACATGAAGTAGTAGACTGTTTAAATACTTGGGATGACCCAGTTCAATCCAGTGGATTAAGATGGGGGCAGATCCAGACATATTTTAATAGATCAGATATTGGCTATTTTAAACCTGATCCAGTTCCGATCTTTTGTTTATACCAGTCTAGCAAAGCCCCCTCTGGCGTCCTCTAGGCTTAAGTAATGGACATTAAGAAATGGACAGCCCACAGCTGTGAGGAGCATTCTAAACTCTGAAAACCATAAGCTGCAGTGTTTAGGTATTTAGGAGCTGAATGCTGAGGGAGGTCAGTCAGCCCATTATTTTGTAGGATATTAAACACTATAAAAATGGTCAAAAAAAAAAAAAAAAGCTTACTCAACTAAATAAATCAGTCACGAATGTCACATGACAGCTGCGTTCCAAGGCCTAGAATGCAGGATGAAGACTCTTTCTTAGTAACTTTTTGGTCACATAGATGGAACAGTCTAATCAGGCAGTGTGATGATGTCACCAGACTGTATGTAAAGAGCTACATCAGTTGCTATATCAGTGGGCTTCATTTCTAGGATCCTTCACTTTGGAAAGGTCTTCTGTGATGCAGCGGCCATGAAATGCAGTCTACCTCGTTTGCAGCCTAGGCTATGGAACACAGCTTTTATAATCTGCTCACTAAAAATGAAGTCATCAAGATTTTTTGTTTTTGGCTCCAGGGCTAATTCCCTTTCAGACCACTGCCATAAGTTCACATATCCTCCCTATATACTACGTCAGTGCAGCAACAAAATAATGTTTTAAGGCAGATTCTAAGGCTACATCATGTTGCTTAAAATTAATAAATCAATTTTTTTTAATGTGGCGCAGTGGCACAGCACGTTATGTGTGTGTGCCGCACAGCTCCAGGGGCACTGGGTTTGAGGGATGATTCTCGCCTTGGTCCCTGTCTGTGAAGAGTTTACCACCTCTCAGATACACACATGGTAGGTAAATTGCTCACGCTTAAATTGCCCCTAGGTAAAAGTGCATGATTGCGTGTGATACCCTGAGATGGACTGCCGCCCTGTCCACAGGGTATCTCTGCCCTGTGCCCAATTATTCTGGGTAGGCTCCAGGCCCATTATGGCCCTGTCCAGATCAAGCCGCTGAGAAGAATGATTTTATTTATATAGTAATTTCGTTCTTTTTAACCATTAAATTAATGTTACTTAAGTTTTAATTTCTGATTTTATAGTATGTAAATGTTTCGAGGACAGTGTGGTTGTTTTACAGCAAGGTCACCAGCCATCAAAGCAAAGTGTATTAAAATTAAATAGACAGACTATAAAAATATATTAAAATGGCTTTTTTGTATCGTCTATATTTTATAGCTCCGGGCATAATATGATCCTGCATCAGCTCAGTAAAAGCATTCTTCTAATCCCTTTCCAAAAATAGCTTTTACAGAGTGTTTAGATTTTACAGTATTTTTTTTATTACAGGTGTAATGTTACATAATGCACTAAATACACAGTAAACACAATTTAAAGATCTATAAAAACTATAAAACATCTGACAATAAAAAAATATATAACAAGTCTTAATATATTTATTAGCAAATGTCCAATTAAGAAAAGCTGAACAGCACTTTGACTTCTCAACAAACTGTTACTACTACGGCATATTAAAAATACTGTATGTTGCTGTTTAATGCAGTTGTTTAGTGCTGTTTACAAAGGCTGTGGTGCTATGAGAGGTCTGCCAGTTGGAGAGATTCCTAAAGCCTTGGATACACTACACTACAAAACGGATTATTAAAAAATAGTACCTCACAGTTTCCAACTGATTTTTACAGAATAATGTTGGGTGAAACATTGGGTGGGCATGAGCAGGGAAGGAAAGTACTTGAGTGATTTACTCAAGAAAGACAACCTAAACGCTTTCATTTAGACCTTTAAAGTAGTCATTTAATGATTCAACAACATGGGAATTGTGGGGGGCCCAGGTATACTGTATTAATCAAATTTCTAAAATTTGAAAATTGGGAGTAAGTGTACCTGGGTTAGCATTACAGAGCAATACAAAAAAATTTCTGTAGTGATTCAAATCCTGTCAAAAGAATATAATGCAGATACTTAAGCATAGTACGCCAATGTTGCCTGAACATTCTGCTTTTCTGGAGGTCAATAAAGACCAAATGTCAGTTTAAAAATATTTGCCTCTACTCTATCTCTACTATGCATTACAAATACACTGTGGTGAGAATTTCCCCACTGTGGAACTAATAACGGATTATCTTATCTTATCTGATCTTGTTATGAAAGACCATTATACGCAGTATGGACAAAAGTATTGAGACACAGCTCTTAATCATTTTATTCAGGTATTTCATTTAGTCCCATTGCCATCCAGCCTTTACAAACACTAGTGAAAGAATGGGCCGTTCTAAAGAGCTGCAGATGTAGCTGCAAAAGGGGGTCCAACTTTGCAGTAATATCTTTACATTTTGAACGGGATGCCATAAAAACTGTAAGTGTTATGTGTAGGTGTTCCAATATTTTTGTCCATAGAGGGTATTTCTTTTTTTTTTAATATTTAAAACATCCAGTTAAGTGCATGTTAATATAAACTGCCCACAACTATGCCAATTTACATTAATGTTCTGAGCGCTGCCACTTAGCCATAACTAAAAACCTTTTGTTAGACATTTATTAAAATTTGTTATTATACTTTTTTGTCTTTTTATGTTGTTTGAATGTGGATACATGTTTGCTTTAACTCAAGAATATTTTTGACCCCCAGTGCTCATACCTTCACTTAAGTTCCTAGGATACACAGATGGCAAAACAAATTTGTTATTTCATTGAATATTGGAATTTTAGGTTCTTAAAATACAGGAAATATTTGTATCTATCTATCTATCTAGTCCGCAAGGTCTTGGCGATGTGAACAAGATAATGAGGTGTGTTGCAGGTGAAACCGCAATTGTTCTGCTCATATGGCCACAAGCAATGACGTAGAGAAAACGCAATCAGTCCAGAGCAGTCATTAAAGAATTAGAAGAGTGTTTGCGTGTGTGTGTGTGTGTGTGTGTGTGTGTGTGTGTGCGCGACAGGGAAGGGAAGAATGTGTGTATGTGTGTGAAGGAGAGCATTCTTATGGTCAGAGTTGATTGTAGAGTTGTAGCTCCTCCTTTCACCCCCACCCACACAGCCATACACCACACACACAGAAGCAAGAGTGCTGCTGTAAATCTCTGCCATCTTGCCTCCTGCTTGTTTCCATGACGATGCTTCGCTGCACTGCAGTAGGAGGAGAGAGAGCAAAAGATACAGAGAGAGGTAATGAGAGAGAGAGAGAGAGAGAGAAAGTGAGTGAGAGTGAGAGATATTGAGGTTTTATGGTATAAATTGTGTACACACACACTTTTCTCTTACCTCAGTGAATCAGTTCAGGCCAAATAGAAACATCATGTATTACATGCAGACAGATAATCAATACAGACTGTTAAGCCAGAGCGACATGACAGAAATGTAACATCATCATACTTGAATACATTCTCATAATATGTATCAGTTTACAGTTTTATATGTTCAAATGGTTGTGGCCACCCCTTCTACTGAATGCATTCAGCTACTTTGAAGTTGCACCCATTGCTTACACAGATGGGCATATGCACACACACACACATACACATATCTTCTCCCTGTAGAGAAATATTGCTTTTAGAGTACGACTCTCTGGATCAGATAAACATGAACCTATAGGGGCCATGTCTAATGCCAGGCATGGGCTAGAGGGGCATGAAGCTTGACTGTGTTCTTTGGAATGATGGTTGGTGCTCCAGTCATTACTTTTGGAATGAAATGGGAAGTTGGAGATGTGAGGTGGGGTGGTGATCATTCAACACTTTTGTCGCTGAATGCAATCAAATCCTTATCTAGGATAAAATGTCTATTACCTAGACATTTTTCTATGTAATCAAATATTCTGTGCCACCGTTAGGTAGTCAGTGAGGCACAACTAAAAACACTTCGGTTTGTGTAGGCGGAGCTGGAGAAAAGAAGCTGCTGATGAGAAATCTGCCCTGATTATGACTGGTTTAAGGGATCACTTGACACCAGCGACCTTCAGTACGAAATCCAATATCAGCTCAAAGCCAACAGAGGAAAAAAAGAGAGGCGCAGGAATCTCTCAATTGAAATGACCAACATTCTTGATTTGACAGACGGTAGTAGACCATTTATACAGGAGGTTTTTATGTCTAAAATGAAGATTAACTATTTGTTTTTTGATAAAGAGAGACACATATATAAAATATATAAAAAAATGTTTTGCTAGTTTGTTTTTCCAAGTAAAAAGACCATTACAGAGAACACTTTGTCATATTTTATTGAATAACTATTTTTATTTGTCTAATTTCACATTTTGTAAAAAAAATATGGAACATGAAGCTTGGCATTTACAAAGATTATGGCACATATAATATGTTTAATGTTTTTATATATATAATAATATATTAAATAAAACAAATATAAAAATTTACATAATAGATCATTATTTATTATTTTTATAATTAAAACAAAAAAAACGTTTTATTTATTTATTTAAAGATTATTTATTTAAAGATATTTAAAGTTTAAGGCTTTCTGTAGAGGTTTTAAACAAGTCGTTTGAACAGGAGTGTTAAAACTTTTGCATGCAACCTTCATCTTACACTGTCCCACAGAACATGTGCATTTCAGTTTGGCAATGTGACAGACCACATATGAGTAGTAAGCCGTGAGCGGTATAGTTCTATGAGCAGCATTGTTCCGTATACGCAGATGTTATAGAAGCAGCAGTGCAGCTCACTAGCTACACACACAGTGCTGAATGAATGTGGAAGCATATATTAAAGGAATAGCTGTGCAGCTGTCTTATCGCAGTGATGAAGAAGCGGCGGTGTAAAAATAGCAGAGCCGAGTTGTGTAAACAAAGGTAATGAGAGTCGGTCGGGTTCAACGATTGTGACAGCGAGTCCCGCCAGTATCAAAGCAAGGCGCGAGTTCAGCTTGTTAGAAAGGCGTATCGCTTGCAGTTAGAAACCGTTATGGAATCTGTTGGTTAGAACAGCGGGGGGGGGGGGGGTGGTCTGAATGGAGAAGTGAGGGAGCGGAGGGGAAATATGACGAAATAAATGAAAGGAGAGGGAAAAGTAATATAGAGGCAGCTGTGGACTCTAACCTGAGTGTGTGTGTGTGTGTGATCTGATGACGTCTCGGTGACAGATGGCCAGGACATCTTTCCAAGGTCAGATGAGATGCAAAAACCTCCCACACGATTACACACACACACACACACACACACACACACACACACACACACACACATGCATATACCTACACACTTTTAGAACAAACAAGCAAAAAAAAAAAACAGCAAATGCAGACTTTTAGAATTCAAACACACACACACACACACACACAGTTGTTGCTTCTTATTGACTTCATTTTCCTTTAGAAGCTACTAATTACAGTAAATGTTGACACATGTAAACTTTGATACACACACACAATACATTTAATAGACCCATATGTGCAAAAATGTGTGTAAATGTTAACTGATGCACTCTTAAACATACAGATCTGTGTTGTAATAGAGATGTTAAGGTATTTGATGTTAAGAACTCACACATCTATATTACAAACATGGTTCTTAATGGAACCAAAAGTGTTCTTCAATGGCATCACTCAAATAACTTTTTGAAGCACCTGTGTTTTTAAGAGTGTATGTACTCTATGCACTACTATGACCACCTGACAAATGCACGACACTCCACGTTACACTAAAACAGCTCGGACCCACGGGGATATGAACTCTGTGTCTATGTCAGATATCAGGCACTTATGCTGTGTTCGAGTGGTGTTGGAAACTGGGAAATATCATTTTTGCCACATGTAAATTGCATTGCAACAGCCATTGAAAATGTATTTACAAGTGGGGAAAGTCAGGATTATAGATGATTCACAAGTTTACAAGATGCATCTTTAATCTTTGACCTATTTTGTATGTTTTTCAAAGGTTTTTGGGGTTTTTACCATACATTTTGTTTAATATTTCGCAGTGTTGTGAATATTGTCTGAATATTCCAACAAGCACCGGAACGGAGGGAATTGTATTTGTTAGTTAACCATCTAGTGAAAACAATCTTTTGATGAACATTACTAGGTCCTTTTAGTGTTTTTAGTTTGTTTCTTTCGCCTTTAAGTTAACATTTCTGGTCATTTCATATCAAATGGTTTGTGGTCGTATTATATTCAAAGTGATTTTTTTTTATTTTACAGTGCTACAGTACTCTACATTTACGGCATTTAGCAGATGCTCTTATCCAGAGCGACATACAAGGTTATTCATATCACAGAGGTGGGCCAATGTAGTGTTAGGAGTCTGGCCCAAGTGTTAGGAGTCTGGCTCAAGGACTCTTATTGGTGTAGGGCAGCATAGTCACCCAGACCGGGAATCGAACCCTGGTCTCTCACGTGGTGTTGTAACTCAGTGGTAGGTAGTGGTGTTATTTGTGGCGCCACACCAACCACTACATGAATGCAGTCTGCTATTTAGAACATAGCTTTTTTTTTGGTGTTCATAACACTGTCGTTCAAACCAAGTTCTCATTTTCTTCCAATCATTGTAACAACCTCTAACTAAACATATTATACTGCTGATTGTATGTTTTCTATCGCTGTGGTTGTGATCTGTATCAACGGATCTGCTGTCGCACCGGACATTCTAACACTAAGTAAATAAAAATGCCCCCCCCCCACACTGATAATAAAAGTGTAGTAAATATTATATAATATTTTAATATAAATACATTTTTATTGGTGTTTTTTATCTGCATTAGTTTTAAGCCCATAAATGTATTCAGCCCAGAAAGTCTGTATTAGTGCATTTCCTGAACGTATTATCTCTGTTTCTGTAGTGTACAAACTTCTCCAGGGCCAAACATCATCCACTCCCTCAAGGTCAACAAACAAGTCAGCTGGGGGGTTTTGGAGAGGGGGGGGGGGTAACTGTGGTTGTTTTGAAAGAATTACTAAACCAAGCACTTTGCATAAGCATACCTATATTCACACTGGCGGAGCATTGATTGCCTGACATAATGAATTGATTTGCGTCTTTGCAGATGATAAAGTGACTGGATAATGAACTCTGAGCCCTGGAGAGGAGAGAGAGGGAGAGAGATGTAAGGAGGAAAAGAAGGATGAAAGATGAGGGTGGAAAAAGAGAGAGCAGGGGAGGTAGAAAACTAAAAGGGAGAGGGAGAACAAAATGGGGGGGGGGGAGAGAGAGAGAGGGAGAAGAGAAAAAAATCAAAGATGGGGAAGTGAGACTAAGAGTGAGAAGAGAAAGATGAGAAGAAAAGGAGCAAGAGAGAAGAAGGAGAGAGGGAGGATGACTGGAGTGGAAAAAGGAAGAGAGGTGTAGAGTGAGTGTGAGAGATGGAGAAAAAGAGAGAAAGGAAGAGGGAGTTGCAGAGAGAGATGAAGCACGAGGGAATGGGAGAGATATGGAGAGGAAAAGAAAGAAAGGAAGAGGGTGTAACCGACAGAGTGAGAGAAATGACAAGGGAAAGAGAGTGGGAAGAGAGAAAGGAGGAGAGAGTGACAGAGAGAGGTAGAGGACAAGAAAAAATCTTGACTTGCAGTTAGCTGTGAAGATGCTTCTTCTTACAGCTTAGACCGAAGCTGTGTCTGAAACAGTGCCCTGTTCACTACCTGCAGCACTATTGTAGGGAACAGAATTCAACAAGGTAGTGAAGGTATGTAAGTGAGTTCATACTGTGCGCATAAACAATCTGACTGTTGGTCTTTCTCAGAGAAGCTTCAAGTGAATCTTCAAACCAAAAAATTTAGGATTATGGGTATTCCATGTGCCGTTCCATGTTTAGTGTGCTCTAGGACACTAGCTTGGGTTAAATCTCTCCGTTTAATCATTTTAGTGTGTTTTTTTGTACCAAAATTTCATAATTACGTTTGAATAGAATCCCGGCTAGCAAGAGAACAGACAAGGGAAAGGGGCAGACAGAAGAGTTAGAAAGAAAGGACATGGGAATGAGAAGGAGGACAAGAGGGACAGAAAAAAAGGAAGAGAGAGATGTAGAGGGAGATGAAGCGAGAGAGTGAGAGAGAGAGGAGATATGGAGAGAAAAGGAGAAAGAGTGGGGGGGCGCATGAGCAGCACTGAGTTTTAACATTTAATGGCTTATGCTGAGAGAGATGCACACTGCTGGAGATGTGTGTTACAGAAGGAATGCTACTAGAGTGTTTTCTCTTTTTTTTCGGGGGATTCAGCACATGGGCAGTTGGCGAAACCGTTTTTTGCCTTGGGTCCCTCCAAACCCACATGAGTAAGAAATAAAGAATGAATTAAGTCTGTGCGCAGAATACAGAAAAGAGTGTTCTTGACTGGGGGGGAGGACGCGTAAGACTTCAGAGCTATGTTTTTACAGCAAAGGCTAATGCCAGCTGCAATATTCATGAAGATACTAGATGGAAGGAGGGAGAGAATGCCATCACACACACACACACATGCTAATTTGTCATTTGAAAGTATATGTGGGCTCCACAGGCAGAAGGCTGCATAAATGATCATTTGACTGACGTGTGTCCGGCTGTGTGTGAATATTAGATTTGCACTACTGAACCCTCCCACGTGACCCAAGTATGCAAATCAGGGCTGAAATTATTTCACAGAAGCTTCAATGTTCAAGCTTACTTGATGGTTCGATTCAGGCGTGATTCATTAGGAAATGATTCAGGGCGCCTGACTGAAAGCAGATTTTCCCACCATTAAAATGCATGAAATGATTCAGGGAAATGACTCTTGAATCACTGTGTTTTTATTGTTTTAACTGTGGTGTCTGTTAGGAGATAAGAACCCTGACTTACTCATAAAAAGGGAGGCGAGAGAGAGAAAGAAAAAAGGAATATATGCGGTTTTCTCTACGCAAAGGCTGAATATAGAAAAGTGTACCCGAGGGCAGCGTATGATAACCTAATATGTGGTGTTTCGTTGAATCAGCTGGTTGTTTGTGTTGGAAAGGGTGGTGCGAGTCAGAATTAAGTAGGTGCTCTTCTCAACACTTTTTTGGACTGGTATTATATATTATCAAATATTGTGATAATTTAAATAAATGCTTATATTATGAAAATGAGTGTTTGAATGAATGCTTTAATTCTCATTCATGTGCCACATTTGCATTTATTTATTGAATCATTCCCTTTGTACTATGAACACAAAATCTGCACTTAAGTATTGGCCACACAAACAAAGCGTTATGGCTGTGCATTCCAAAGCAACTGTAGACTGATGGGTCTGATTTTGGCTTATAAACAGCTTTTTGATCGGACATACGGTTTCCGTGTAGCAGAAAATATTTATATAAAATATATATTTTATATAGAGGGTTTTTTAAATAATATGTTTTTTTCAACCCACAGGAATGAAAAAGGTGCTGTAGTTTAACACCGTTCTTATCTTACAATAATATAAAAAACACACTAGTAACACCCAAGCAGCCACATGTGGTACCACAAAATCTACTTGGTGACACCATAGCAACCACCCTAGCAACTGCCAAGAAACACCTTAGAAACACCATTGCATCTTATTAACCACCTGGGGCAACAGTAACCACCTAGAACTTCTTAGCAACCACCATAGCAACCACCTGAAATACCATAGCAGCTACATAACAACGCCCTAACAACCACCTAAAGTGCCATATCAGCTGTATAGAAACAATCCAGCAACTACTAGCAAGCAAAAACATTTTCATGCTAGTGATCCTGTAGCCTAATAACAGCCTAGCAACTGCCTGGAAGTGGGAACCGCTTGAGCAGTGCAACTACTGAGTGTTTTTTCAGGATATTCACTTTTCCCCATTATATTATGTGTTTTTACAGAACAGGCTAATGCCACTTGCATTACATGCAATGAAGATAATAGATGGAAGGAAATGTGCTATCACACACACACACATGCTAATTTGTCATTTAAAAGATTAGAGAATGGAGAATGGCCTCCACAGGCAGAAGGCTGCTTTAAAATAATTTGATTGGCGTGTGTCTGGCTGTGTGTGTGTGAATACATTATTGTAATGTAGATTTTCACTCTTTACCTTTTACTACCAGTTACTTCACAACACTACAGTGAAATCATTTAATGTGTAATGTGTACATAGTGGTACACACTAAACTAACAGAGGGCGCTCTACAACATCAGAACTGAATCTGACTTGAAATATAGCAGGTGCTCAAGGATCACCCCACCCCAAGCTCAATTCACTCAAGTCATCCCTAATATTAATAATGAGAATATAATTTTCAAATGTATTGTTTTTTTATAATATTATATTTCTTAACTGAATTAAACTGATAATTAATTGACCTTCAGATAATTTTTTTTTCAACTCAGTATGAATATGGAATTTTATGGGGGTGGGGGTGGTTATGGGTTTTCTTTATTATTATTATTATTATTATTATTATTATTATATCTTTTTTTACTTTTAGCAATATTATTTTCTCCCAAAAAGATTAGAATCTATTAGAACCAGTTTAAATAGTCAAATACTGAAGCTTTCTGACACGTCTTCTGTTTAGTAGCGTAGATGAGCCAAACAGCACTGTGAGTTTGCGATGATGTCTTTGTTCTGTGCTGTAATTGGGTCTTGGGTGGCTGGGGGTGTGGCTGAGTATGCAGATTTGAATAGGGGGTGTGATATTGAGAGCCCAGGTGTGTGTGTGTGTGTGTGTGTGTGTGTGAGAGAGAGAGATAGAGAGAGAGAGAGATAGAGAGAAATAGAGAAAGACAGGGGACGAGAGGCGGAGGGCAAAAACAAAGAGAGAGCGCCACTCTGTAGTGCGTGTGCTCAGAGCCGTGGAGGCTGTGTGGTGGTCTAACACGCACGCTCACTCACAGGCAGGATGTAGCAGCATCCACAGGCTGCAGCTGATGCTCAGGATCTGTCACATTCCTCTGCTCTGCTCCCGCGCTCTCACTCCCTTCTTTACTCTTTCGCTCTGAGACGGAGATCAAGTGAGCTTGCAGCGCTCCGTGTTACGAAGAGAGAGAGAGAGGAAGTGGGAGAGAGAGAGGGGAGAGATTTGCACAGCACTTCCTAGGCTGTGCACTCGTTCGTCTGCAGGACCGTGCTCTGTCGTTCTTTGTTTAGTTTTTTTTCCTTTTTCGGGTGGAGGTTGACTCTCAGCAGAGAGGTATTAATGCTCTCTCTCTCTCTTTGCCGCTGTTTCACAGGCGTGGTGCAGGCCAAGAGAAGTCCCAAAGTGGTGGTGAGTTCAAACCCTTTATTATTGTTCACACTCTCTCTCTCTTCCTCTCCCTCTGTTCTCCTCTCTCCCCCCTTCTTTATATCTCCTCCACTTCTTGTCCTTTTCCTTTCTCTTCTTCTGATTTGCCCTTCTTGTCATGTTTTCGTTTGCTATTTTCTTTTTTTCTTGTCTGTTGTCTTTTATATTCTTCTTTATCCTCTCTGCTCTGCACTTACCTCTTCTCTTCTCCTCTCTTCTCTTCTCTCCTCTTCTTTCTTCTTTTCTTTTCTACCTTCTCTAACCTCTGCTTTCCTCCTTTCTCCTCTTCTCTCCTTTCATCTCTGCTCCTCTGCTTTCTTCTGTTCTCTTAAATTATCTTCTCTCCTCTCCTTCTCTTCTGGGTTGTTGGTGTGTGTAAAATGTGAGATGTGTGTGTATTGTGAGACATCACTCACTTTCCTCTTTTCCATAAAAAATAACAAATCCTGAAAACTCTAAAGTACAGTGCAAATGTTTAAGAACCCCTGGTCAAAATATATGTTACTGTGAAAACGGCATCACGTTAAAGTTGACACATTTCTTTAAGATTGCATTTTTATTTCCATCTTTTACTGTCTCAAAATAATCAAAATAATCAAAATGAAAAGGGCCCAAAGCAAAAGTTTGGCCACCCTGCGTGGTTGGTGCCTGGTAACACCCCCTTTGACAGGTATCACAACTTGTAAATGCCTTTCTTAGCAGCTAAGAGTCTTTCAGTTATTGTTTAGGACATTTGGACCCATTTATACTAGCTAGTTATTTATACTGCAGATCCTGCATTCATGGCCTTTTTTGAGGCCTCTACACAGTTTTTTTTAAGGATGTTTGGTAACTTTAATGGGGATGCCCTGGCCAGAAGCTACTGACTACTAGACCATTTAGAAGACATATATTGACACAGCAAGCTTTTTGGATTGTGCTCTTTTTGCTGAGAAGCACTGAAAGTGCAGGTGCTGAATCCCGCTTACACTCGCAAATGACCACGTGTTCATGCTGTTCTCAAACAGGTAGTCTGCTTGAAGGAAGTTCAATAAAAAGCTATGCCAAACGTATTTAATAAACCAAGACATGCTTTTAGTAGTTTCTCAGTTTTGCACTGAAGCCCAAAGCCAGGTCTGTAGTAATCTCAATCTTCTGACACTGTATGACTCACTATCATCTATAAAAAATGACATCACCTGTCTGAAAACAGTACTGACGGCCGTTCTAAAACCTGAATTGTGTCCCCAATTCTTTCCTTTTACATGACTTATTCATTTATTAATTATTCTATTAAGCTGAACTTTGTTTATAGAGACAAATGCATCTATTGCCTTAGTTGTCACATTGATTCGCCTGTGTGAATTCATATATTGTTTTGGATTACAGATACACCAAAGCACAGGCCAGCCAAGGTGAAAGTGTTTCTTTTAAGATTTAGGTTTAGAGTCTAGGTAGACGAGGCTGTCTGACATCAGTTTAAATGTTCAAGCAATTAGTAAAAACACTGGTATGCCCCACAATGTTAGAAATGTTAGGAATTATTTTAGAGCTGGCAAGAAAATAAGCAGAAGTACATAAATAAAGTAACTCTAAGAAGTAAATATTCTTCAAAATAATGTAGAACAAGCTGAACAAAAAAAGAATCTGAAGAATAGCAGAATAACTGTGGATATTTTAGGTTGCATTAGACATTACATTCAATAGAATGGAAAGAGTATATGCAGTGGGTCCGTCAGGATTAGTGGGATAACTATTTGAGTAATGGTTTTAACTGTGACTGAGAAAGATGGGGAGAGAGAGAGAGAGAGTGAGAGAGAGAAAAGAAGGAAATGAGCAGATTTGTATGTGCTGTTGCTTTCTGACCACAGAGATTGCTAAGGGCAGTCATTTGTGTTTGAGGGTCATGGTGGGGCAATGGCCTTTCCAGTGAGCCATCACTTTGAGTCAGCCTCAGTCTCAGCTGTGTATGTGTGTGTGTGTGCGTGTGTGTGTGTGTGTGTGGGGGGGGGGGGGGGGGGGTTCCTGTAGAGGCATAGCACTACATGGAACATTTCACTGAAAATTAAAAGGACCATAGACAAGAATTAGATTTTACAAAGCAATTGGTTGCTTTCATGAGATTGTAGCATATAGTGAGTGGTTGCCTTGTTGATATTAAGGCACTTTAGTGGCTGTTTGTTTTGGTGATGTATTGCATAGTGATTGGTTGCTTTGGCGGCGTTGTGGACGGCAGTGACTTGTTACTTTGGCAGTAATATAGACCATACTGACTGGTTGCTTTGTTGCTATTGCAGCACTTTAGTGATTGGTTGCTCTAGCAATGTTGTTGACCATAGTGATTGGTTGATTTGGTGATATTGTAGAGCATAGTGAGTGGTTACTTTGGTGATCTTGTACCATGTAGCGACATTTTGCTTTGTCAATATCATAGCATATAGTCCCTGGTTAATTAGGTGACGTTGAAACAAACAGTAATTGGTCGGTTTGATGATATTGTAGCCCACAGTGATATGTGTTCTTGGTGATGCAGTAGGCCATAGTGATCGGTTGCATCAAATAGTGATTGGTTACCTAGAGGATATCACAGCACATAGTGTATGGGGATACTGTAGACCATAGTGATTGGTTGATTTAGTGATAGTGCAGCCCATAGTAATTAGCTGCTTTGGTGATATTGCAGCAAAGAGCAGTTCATTGCTCTGACAAAGTCGTAGCAGATAGCATTTGGTTGCTTTTGCAGTAATCAAGCATATAGTGACTGGTTGCTGTGGTGATATTGTAGAACACATTCTGTTGAAAAAAAATGTCATGCTAATTCAACAGAGAGCAAGAGGGAGAGGTGGAGGGAGAAAGTGATGGAAAATATCCATAAAGGACTGAATGCCATTTGTGTGGGTTTTAAAGAAATGATTGCACACACACCTACATGCACATGGCCTTGTACATTGTGTTTCCTCTTTCACCCCTCCACCTTCCTCCCTTCCTCCTCTCTCTGTCCTTCTCCTTCATTTCTAGTTTTTTTGTCTCTCCAGCCATGTTTGGCCTTCCTCTATCTCTTCTATCTCATCTCCATCTCCGGCCTCTAAACTCACCCTCAGTCTCATCTGATCTCTCTCTCTCTCTCTCCATCTATCTCAGTCTCCTTCTCTCCCTCTATCCCTCTCCTTGTCATTTGCCCTCTTGCTGTTTTTTTCCCTTTCGCTTTTAGTATTCACTCCAGCCCAACTCTCAGCCCATTCCTTCCTGCTCTCACTCTCACTCACTGTCTGGCTTTCAGGTCGGTTCAAAAGCGCCTTATTGAAATGGGTGCTGAGTAGAATGTGCAGTGCAAAGCAACACTCTCTCTCTCTCTCTCTCTTTCTCTCTCTATCTCTCTCTCTCTCTCTTTCCCCTCCCTCGTCTTTTAGCGCACTCACATGCAACCCTTCTACCCGCTGGGTCATTTGATGATGTATTATTAGAATGTTCATTTGCATAGAATTGCATCAATGTAATATAGATGGGAGCTGACTCGTGTTTTCCACTCTCTCTCTCTTCCTCCACCCCCTTCTTTCTTCTCTGTTTTCCTTCTTTCATCTCTCCCCCTCTCTCTCCGTCTCTCAGCAGTTGGAAAGGAAGGACAGTCAAGGCAGTTCTCAGCACAGTGTGTGTAGTCACCGCAGCACCCACACTGATTCTCCTGCCCGTGCCGTGCCCGCTGTGCCCAGCGAGACGCTGGCGGCTCCGCCCCCAGTGCCCCCGCCCCCCACCCAACCCCTCCCTAGCCTGCCCCCGCTGGAGCCGCCCGCCAATGGAACCCTCCAGAAGAAGCCGGACCCCTTCAAGATATGGGCGCAGTCCAGGAGCATGTACGAGAGCCGGAGTGAGTAGCCCTTCATGTTTCCTGTGAAAACACTTCTGACTTGCCTTTTGAGTGGTCCAGAAGGTGTTGCTTGATATGTCCAGGAAAGAGATGTCTCAAAGAGATCTGAATACTTGTGTCAGATCTATGAGCTGTATCAACCTCAGTCTCACTCTAGTATTTTGTTTCACTGTAAAAAAAATAAATAAATAAAAAGGCCAGTTATCCTTAACTTGTGGACAACAGTAAGCCATGTGTACATTTTTAATAAATAAAAACTATTCTGTGAAAATACTGAACACAGGGTTAATTTACTTGGCAGCTTAGGATACTGTAGCTGTTTTGGATTGAAACACCTCTAATCCTGGCCCTTTAGTTTTCTAAAAAAAGTTTCTGAGAAGTTGTTGCCTTGGAGGCTGTAGTTGGATTTGTTTTTGTTATTGGCATTGGCCTATTAGAGTGTGTGCCTGTGAACCAAGGTAGAAACAAAAGCAGTTGGAAGCGCTGTCCTCGTCTCATAGCCTTTGAGATCTGACGGCTTTTATTTTTTTGGCCGCAGGACGAGCACAGTCAGCCACCTTCGTGAAGAACAGCATTGTGTGAACTGTTTCTGGATCAGTCAGGCTCAATTCGTTCAGAACAGCAGGAAACAGTGGGAATCTGATCAAAAATCACCCTGGGTTTTGTTTGAGATCAGACTGTTCTATTTTCACTGTACAGTCAAAGATAAGAGGAGCGATGGCAATTTTAAGACAGGATCAGTCACATTCTTAAAATAATTGCAGTCTATTAAAATACTGTTTGGTCTGAAATGCGAGCAGGCTAGACCCCTGAGACCTCATTTTCTCACGAGGACCAAAATACCAGGTCTTGCCCCTGAAGTCTACTAACTTAGATGAGATATCTCAATTCCGTTTCAGATATTACATTGTAGAAATGCCAACTACATTATGGTTAAAGGTCATTCATTGGTCACTGTCTAAAAGTAAAGTTGTTCATCCGTGGGCAACATAAGATTTTGTAAGTCAGAAAGGAATGAACTGTGGAGGATATGTAGATAAATGGGGGCGATACATCCTGGCTTGTTGTCTCACTCGGAAGGGCAGCCTGTGACTAAGCATGTGCTTCCTAAAGTCTATGGTTTATTATGAAAGCGATGAGAGTTTCATAAACAATCTGATTGACATGTACAGTAAATGCATAGGGCAAAAAGATATGTGTTATTAGCTCAGCTAATTAGAGCAGAGGTTATATACAGTGCTAACCTCTTAAACTGTGTGACTTTTATCATATCCTAAAGAGTGTTTTTTAGCCATTCTGTGGAAAGAAATGAAAAAAAAAAAAATCTTAAGTTTGATGAGTGTGGAATTCAAAGTCTGGAAGCACCAGCACTTCCATGGGTTTTGAATGGTTAATGGTGGCAAAAACCGATACAAACTTGCACAGATGTCATCTGTAAACCTTGTGCAACCAACAAAACAGCCCTTTTAAAGCAACACTATGGACAACCTGGGCTCCTCCCACAGTCAGGAAGTGTAATTCATGCTTTAAGCCACCACCAAAAGACATGTTTTTCTGGACGAGCTGAGAGATACAGAAGCATCACTGAACTGACTTGGCACAGTTTATTGCCGAGTTTTACACTAATATGACTTGATGATGGCTATTATTTTTTTGGGCTAGTTTTTATGTGCGCTTCTCCAAAGTTACATACTACATACGTTATTAGCCCAAAGTAACAACGACAGCAACGCTATTCTCCCTATCACGGGTCAGTGGAGGATCACAGTGATTGTGAAGCTGCTATTTTAATGCAAAAAGGCTACATAGTGTTGCTTTAAACATATAAAAACAGCTATTTTTCATTTAGTCCAGCCCTGGAATTTTGCACATTTTAAAAACAAAGGAAATACATAAACTGGGAAGGTACCACATGTAATTGGCATTTTATTGTTTTATTGATAAAACAAATAAAAAATAAGCACTTAGTGAAGTATGGTCTGCATGGATCCATAACAGCACATCCACCAATAAAGGCAACATCGAATGACAGCAGCACATACAAAGCATTGATTCCACTTGCTGATAGATTTTACTGCCAAACATGGACATGCACTTCACATACCTTCTCTGGAGACATAGTTTAAAAAGCCCCAAAGCCAAAGTATGATTGGATTGCTGATGGGACATTAGGTAAGCAAACATGCCAAAGGACATTGAGGTAGTTTGGTTGTAAAGGGTGTTTGTGTGCAGCAGGTAGAAATGCTCATGCTTCTTCTTGGCAGAAGAGAAGACGTGCGGGTGTCACTTGTCGTGAATGTAAAGCAGATGCTGTGATCTTTTCACTTTCTGACACATGTTATGTGGGCTGCTGGACCTGATGCTGATTTATCTGAGCGGTTTTCAGTTTTAACTATCTAAACAGGACATTGGGTTGCATCAGGACTAAAGGAGCTGACTTGAGTGGTTTTGTCTGAGAACGTCCATTCGTATTCATGTCTGTGCATCTGTGTGTATTAGGGGAATTTGCACTGCATGTGTGTGTGTATGTGTATTTTTTTTTTATATATATATATATATAGAATCTCTAAGCGCAAGTCTGACTAACACACTAATGAGGTTTCATAACTGCAAGGGTTAGTGTGAATCAGAGAGAGCTGCCCAAAGAGTCTCTCTCTCTCTCTCTCTCTTTCTCTCTCTCTCTCTCTCTTTCTCTCTCTCTCTCTCTCTCTCTCTCTCTCTCTCTCTCTCTCTCTCTCTCCCTCTCTTCACTTTTACTGTGTGTTATACATTATGTATGACCCTTTCGCGTCCTCCCACACACTGCTAGATATGAAGAGCAAAGCTTAACTCTCAAAATGTGATGAAATCTCCTATCTTATGAGTGCCAGTTCACTGCAGTAGTATTTCTGTATTACACAAAGTGGCCCGGTTAGAAATAACGCAGAACGAGATTCAGACGGGTGCCTATTCCATTATATAAAATCCCACGCATGCTAACCATATGTCCCACCTTCCAGGATTGTTCTTGTGTGAGTGACTAAGATTTGCCCCTATTGGACTTCCGACTTGTGTGTTAAAAGGTCCTCTTTAGAGGACAGTTTTCTTATATTTCTTATTTTGCGTGGGTTGACAGTATGTGACACAAACAGTTATGCTGCATTTTTACATGGCCATATTCTGCCCTTAAAAGGATCCTTAAACACACTGCTTTTGCTGCTATACCTTTCAGACTGATACTGTAATTGATCTGTTGTGATTGGCTGCCCTGCGCTTTATTCAAAAAGCAGTGCAGGGGGGGACGTTCTGAGCATGTCAGTGTGATGGAGCTGAAGTGCTGCAAGTTGAATAGAGGGATATATGTTAATGCTTGGATATTTGTGACATCACTATAATAATGAATTCAGAAAAGTCTGTTTCCAGTTTAGTTTCCATATATGCATGGAGTGAAACTGGAATCTTAGAGGTGGTTGATAGTTTCTCCCACAGTGTTGGAATTTTCTTTTTAATTTATATGTTTTCGCAAATTTACTTGAAAAATGTTGTTTTACTATTTCTTGTTTGTCAGTTTTAAAGATTTATAAGTCTTTACTAGCTAAATAAATATGTTTAAAACATGCCACCTCATTGCTCTTCAATTTCCGATTTGGAAACATGCTTCTCAAACTCAACATACACTGTATATCCAAATGTTTCTGAACACCCCTTAAAGATGCATTCAGCTTCTTTAAGTTGCCCCCATTGCAACTCTACAGTCTCTGTAGAGTACTGCCAACAACTTAAAGCCCCCTGTAGCAGATAAATATAGGTATTGGCACCATGTCTAATGCCAGACGTGGGCTAGAGAGGCATGAAACCCCCCAGCATTGAGCTGTGGAGCAGTGGAACTATGTTCTCTGGAATGATGGTGATCCATCCCATACGTGAGGGTGAGGTGGGGTGGTGTTCAGCCAACATCCTGACCTCACTAACCTCCTGTACTTCTTTCCTCACTGTAATGCTCCAAAATCTAGTAGAAAGCCTTCTTTGGACTGTATGTTAAAGTTAATCCCGCAAAAGCAAGACAAACTCTTTTTAATACCCTTGATTTCAGAAGAAGCAATCAATCAGCAGGTGTCCCAAAACATTTATCCAAAAGAAAGAAAAACAGCACCATGAAAATGACAGGAAACGAAGCCCCCCAGAGCAGAGTTCATTATAGAAGAATAAGGAGTCTTCTTTGGACAGTCCTACAGAAGACCCTCTACCTTGGGTCTACCTTGACTGCAGACTATGCTTTGGAATGCTGCCATTGTGCTTTATATGTGGTCCTGAAGTCCTCTGCAGTAGTGCTATAAAAGTTTGAAGAGTGCACTCAACTGTCCTTAATGCTCATCTTCATCTCTGCATTTGTGTAGTAGTAGCATTTGCTACAGAGAGTAGGTCGACATAAGTTCAGTGCATGTGTGCGTGTGTGCTGGATGGCAGATTGTTCACTAATAGCAGCATTTGGTGCCTCCCATGTGCCCACTGACGCTGCCAGGACCCAATCAGGCCTGTTAAACGATCCGCAAGGAGCGGCTAGGACAGCTAAACGATCCGTGCTGGGCTCCAGGCCGTGGCCAGACCTTTTTCAAACGAGCCGTGAGCCGCTCCCCGCTACGGCCAGGGCATTTAAACGATCCATGCTGAGTTACCTGCGGAGGCCATTTTGCTGTTCGTCTGTGTGGAAGCTTCATGCCTTTCTGCTCTCGTTGTGACCGACTCAGGAGCCACAAGGGCCGAATGGGCCCTGAACAAAGGGGCAGGGCTGGGCTAACGAGCTGCAGGACCCATCTGCTGAGCCTCTGCACCTTGCATCCGTACACATTTGCCCTTATCGCTCAGTGCCGTTCTAGTTAGGGCTAAGCACTGTGACAAGAAAGGATAGTTGTACCAACATACCACTTAAAGCTACTCATCTAAAACGTGCGTGACAGAGATATTTAAGAAATGTTTAAGCTCAATAATTATCGTCATTGTTTTATTGCCATGGCCTGGTTTCAGTTCTCCCTCCTCTTCAGCATGCTTCCACTTCTGTAATGGTTTTGTTGCCAGACTGAAATTTATGGGCGCTTCGCTCGCTCCCAGTTCTCTTCTCTCAACAGCGAGACAGAGAGAGAGAGAAGGAGAAATGGTCCATTCTCATGTGTGATTTGCCTGGCTGGTTAACAGATTGCCACAAAATTACTTTTGACCCCCAGTACCCTCCTACTGAATCCATAAGGGCATTTCATATGTGAGTGTTTGTGTGTGTGTAAATGTGTGTGTCTGCAATGTTTTCTGAAAGGAAACATTGCATGTGGATCTTGGTTTAGCTGTGGTCTGACTATTCTGACTTTAATCACATTTAGTAATTAAGAGACTTTGTAATAATAAATTAGGGTACATTGGTTGAATAGCATTCAACCAACTTGCAGTTGAATGCTTGTAGAGGATTAATACTGATCTAAAGGATCTGTTATGAAGGCAAAAAGAAAAGCTTTCTGTTCTCTAGCTTCCATTTCCTGTTATCCACCTCTTTTCCTTTCTCTCCCTCTCTCTCTCTGACCTTGTTTTCAGATCTCTAGAGAGATGGAGAATGTATGCATACGTGTGTGTGCGTGTGTGTGTGTGTGTGTGTGTGTGTGTGTGTGTGTGTGTTTGAGCGTGGGAGCAAAAAAAATTTATATTAAAAGAACAAAGGCTGTGTGTATGCATGTCTGTGTGTCTGCAGAACTGCTCTTAAACATGGAAATCATTGCAAGTTCTAAATAAGTAATATTTCTACACTGTGTAGAATGTGCTAAATATAACAGTACATTTAATGCTACCTTACTAAGGATCTTATGTTCTGCAGAAACATTAGCTAGCACAGTTAGCTCACAGTGCACTGTGAGAACCTGCAGTGTCAAACACTATTCATAAATAGGTGTTACTATATTATAGCTCTGATAGAGGCTGTATGTACAGCTAAGAGTCCGTATCAGACAGTCAGTGGCTGAGTTGTCCCTTATTAATCCGAGAAATGTATAATTTGTCAGTCAGCCGCTGTACAAAGCCAAAATGTGCTGATGAACACTGTGTTGGGTTTTTGCAGTAAAAGTTGTGTGTAATTTGGCCTGTTCCCTCAAAATGATTTTGCCACCCTGATCTTGCATTTACTACTACATTTATTTACTTGTATTTTATTTTTTAAGATTAGCAGTTTATTAACTGATTATCAATGTGTGTTTTAGTGCCAGACTCTCAAGAGCAAGACATCTTCCTCTGGAGAAAAGACACTGGATTCGGTTTTAGAATCCTTGGTGGAAACGAACCTGGAGAACCAGTAAGAATCACACAAACACACACACACACACACACACACACACACACAATCAAAATAAAATGTCCAGTAAGGCAAGTACCAGGTAATACCAGCCCTACATAACTCATAACTCAGTTATAATTTCTGTTATAGCGGTTGAACTGTTTTCATCATCCTTGACATTTTGACACTTTTTGATTTTTCAGCATCTGGTTAGTGTTCCCATTATGTACATAAACAACACTTTGTCCTAAAACATCTGTAATAATTTGATGATTTGGAGGCTCGGCAGGTTTATAGTGCAGCTTATTAAACAGTCAGAGGAGCTTCAGGGCCAAATTTCAATTAATGGCTCAGTTTATGTTTGCAACCTGTTTATGATGATCTTGCGACGATTTATGATGGAATTAACTGGTAAGTTGAATTAAGCACCATGGCTGCACCATAAAACTGGCATCTGGCTTAGAAAGTACTTGACCTGAATGGGATGCTGTTCAATTCCCGTCCGTTGCAACTTACAGTTTACTTTGTAGTGCTAGTGTGTTTATAGTAGACATACCGTAAATATGCTGAGTGATCCATCATATTACACTCCCTCTCTTTCCTTCTTCTGTACCTTTCATCTTCACTTATTGTCTCTCATATCTCATCTTATCAATCATCTTATCAATCTCTTCCATCACTTTCACAATTATGTGTTAATCAAGACTTAAAAATGTAAAAGCATTTAAGGGCTTATGACACCAAAATCTGAAAGTCAATGAGCATCCATATGTACACAATATACATAGCATGTAAACCAAAAAAACGCAGGTAAACCTGTAAACCTAAATAACACAAACTTACAGTTATTAAAAGTAATGGAGTTATTATTGTTATTATTAATCTTTTAATCCATCATACACAAACTATTGAGTAACTACTATGAAGCTGACATGCATGATTTGCATTTCTATTTTCTTACAGATCTACATTGGGCACATAGTGAAGTACGGGGCAGCGGATGAGGACGGGCGTCTGCGCTCTGGGGATGAGCTGATCTGTGTCGATGGAACGGCTGTGGTGGGGAAGTCCCACCAGCTGGTGGTGCAGCTCATGCAGCAGGCGGCCAAGCAAGGCCATGTCAATCTCACAGTCCGCCGCAAGACCGGCTACGGAGGTACACACAACAACATATATATAGTATATTTTAAATTTGAAATGATGTATTGTTGTGAATTGTTTCTAACAAGACTGTAAAATGTGAATATATCACGAGGCTACTACGAAAAACTTAGTAATTTAAGCCTCGGATATTCATTTGGCACAAACAGCATTATGTAGCATGTCTACCTTAAAATATTGACTTCAGAATTATGTTGATGCTCCACTGACTTATTATTAAAAGAATAGCTTCTCTGTCATTGCTACTGCAGACTTGGCACCATTTGCAAGAACTGGCGTGGTTGGTGTGGCGCAACAGATAACACCACCACCTACCATTGCGTTACAACAACACCATGTGGGAGACCAGGGTTCGATTCCCGGTCTGGGTGACTATGCTGCGCTACACCAATAAGAGTCCCTGGGCAAGACTCCTAACACTACATTGGCCCACCTCTGTAATATGAGTAACCTTGTAAGTCGCTCTGGATAAGAGGGTCAGCTAAATGCCATAAATGTAAACTGTAGTTGTTTTTATGTGAATTCCTGTAAAATTACTCTGTTGTGACAGTCCACATGCTTCTCTCACTTCAGATGCCTGTTTTGTTTGTCTCAGCTTGTTCAGAAAGGCTAGTAGTGGGAGCTTGGAGCAAATAATACCAACTTTTACATAATGCTGCTTTAACACTGCTATTTCCCTCTTGCAATTCAACTGACGTATCTGTTTATTAGCTGTTACAAATACTTGAACATCAGAGAGTATAACCCTAATGGATATATGGACTGTAAAGTAGAAGAAGCTGATCAGATGGACAGCAACAGTGAGTGCTGAACAGGTTATTTACACAAGAAATAGAAACTGTTCCATAAGTGAACTTTGTAACTTTCAGTATATACTTAAAGTAAAAAGGCACACAGGTTTTTGAAAATATAGACATGCACACTCACACAGAAACTTTGGTTGCTTAGGCCTAAAAGTTTCTCCATCAAACAAACCTACCTACATAAATCTCCCTCATCCACCTACTGTACTTTACAAATCCATCTCTTTTCTGTTTTCTCTCTCCTGGCAGTATGTAAGGGTGAGGGAGACGTGCCCCCTTCTCCTGCCTCGTCTCACCACAGCAGCACGCAGGCCCCGTCCCTGACCGAAGAGAAGCGCACGCCTCAGGGCAGTCAAAACTCTCTCAACACAGTCAGCTCAGGCTCTGGCTCCACCAGCGGCATCGGCAGCGGGGGCGGAGGGGGCAGTGGAAGTGCCGTGGTTGCTGTGGCTCCGGCTGCACTGCAGCCCTACGATGTGGAGATCCAGCGTGGAGAGAATGAGGGCTTCGGCTTCGTCATCGTCTCGTCAGTGTCACGGCCTGATGCTGGGACAACGTTCGGTAAGAGTTTAAATATGTTTGGTGAGAGTTGTCTGGGCTGCAGTACTGTGCAAATGCCTTAAGCCCACCGAGAAACAAATATTTAACCCATTTCTGTGGAAGAAAAGACATATTTCTATTCATAGCTGTTTCTTACCCAGGGGTACCAAAACCTTTCTTCACAACTGTATCATTTAAAATTGTTTTCTTGGCTTTTGCACAGTACTGTAGAGTGATGTGTCTGTGTGTGCATACACTCCAAAAACATGCGCTCCATCATTACCACGTGTTCACCTCCCTCACTTTCTCAGCTAGCGTGGAATTGCTGTTTACGGGGTGCAATCTATAGCTGTCCAACCTGCTTAGCAATAACCGCAAATGATGAAATAACGTCAGTTACATTCACTCAAGCACTAGAACGGCAGTTTAGGGAGGAAGGGCGAGAGTGTGCGTGCATATGTGCGTGATGTGCCACTGCAATGTCGCCGCAAGGTCTTGTCTGTCAGCCGATGACTGCCACACTTCTGTGGAGAATGATAATGATCTCATCGTGGCACGCTAGAGCGAAGGTAATTGATGAGTGTTTTTGAATGGGTTGGAGCAGATGTGCTTGTGTTTGTGCAGTGTCTGTGCTCTGATCTGTGACTGCCAGGTGTGTGTGTGTGTGTGTGTGTGTGTGTGTGTGTGTGTGTGTGTGTGTGTGTCTTACGGTTAACTGTTTGCTGTCAGGCTAATCTGTTTAATCTGACCATGCCCATGCCAGGTCTGTTATGCATGTAATCTGTTTATCTTATGGAGGTTTTTCTTGTATTTGTCTGGGTTTATGTTGTGGTTTTTTTTGTCTATCATATGACAATGACCTAACTCGCCCTAACCTATAGGTTACTATACAAGGTTTTCATGCAGCAGCAACACTATAATCAGCTCTAAGCCTGTATTGCTCTGTATTAGTCAGATCAGTTTTGACCTGTACTTTTTTTAGTTTGAGTTGTTCGTGCCCCCTGCTGGGCTGGCATGCTCACACTAGGGTCTTAGAGTCAGTTAGAATAGTTTGTGTTGTTGTGTGGAAGAAGATTTCAGAAAGTATCAGAACGCTGCTGGAGACATAAAAAAAAAATTAAATGATTGGATGAAGTCTCTGAGTGCATGTCAAACTTGCAAATTAAAGCAACATTATGTTGCATTTTTACCTGCGACAGTTCACACGCTTTTTTCACTGTCAGAGACAGTTCTGAATCTCTCAAAAATGCAGAAATGCATGCAAAGGCCAGTTTAGGCATCTGCATGGAAATATACACCCTAGTCTATGTATAGCCTTTGTGTAGTCACATGCTCTATGCGCGTCTCATCAGAAATGTAACTACGCATTGTGGCAACACAGACCGCATCCACAGTGATTGGTCTGCTTGGTAGCATCTTGTTTACACCTTTGCCGCCATTTTTACATTCAGTTGGACGAACATAGATCATTTCCTTGTCCGTGTCTTTCAGTAGCTGGACAAGCACAGAAATTTCCCCCTCATTCTGCCTCAGTTCAGTGGCAATATGAAATCTCCTCTCCTTTGATATCCTTTCCCTCTTTCGTTGCAGATATTTCAGTAAATCAAGGAGTAAACAATACCTATTTTGCAACAAAAACAGCATACAACATAACTCACTCAGTAACAGTCAACACAGGTGCATTAAGAACACCCCCCTTGCCAGACTAGTGTTTTGGCTGCAGGGTGATGCAGACACATCCACACATCAGTATAAACATGCAAAACCATAGACTCCATAGTCTATCATGAGGGGTAGCCTCCCAACTTTAGGGGGAGCCCAGGAGCAAGAAATACCAATTCTCACATAATGCTGCTTTAAATTGCAAAAAAAAAAGCAAGTTTGGACACAACACTTGTGAATGTGATAATGTCACAGCGTGGTACAAACTAAACTCACTTGTCCGTTGGTGATTTTATTGCCGTCCGAATGTGAGAGTTTTATCACTGAGGAGACGTGTCGAGTTTTTTATTAGAGGCGTCCCTCTGTTAAACTAATCTTATCCCAGTAGGGCTCTTGTTTGCTTTGTGCTTCATAGCGTTCCATAGTCGCTCTTATCTGTTCTCTGGATGTTCTGTGCTTTATATCTGATATGTTTTTGAACCTTTAGTACTTTGACAGATAGTGTAGGATTGTGTTTTACGGAAACTCCAAGCTTCATTTTTTGTGTGGGCCTAAACCGCACTGGGAACGTCCTTATATGGCACTGGAAAAGACAGAGGAAAGGAGAGAGGACAGACAACGAAAAAGAGCAGGCTGGTAGTATCCTCAGCGGTCAGTGTGGTCATTATCTCAAAGTGTGTGTGTGTGTGTGTGTGAGTGAATGTGTGTATGTGCGTGAGAGAGTGCGAGTCTGACCACTACAGAGTCCATCTATCCTCAGATCCTGCGAGACGACAGAAACTCAATTACTGCACATCCAGCCATCTGTCTCCCCGTTCAGGGTGTGTGTGTGAGTGTGTGTGTGTGTGTGTGTGTAATGATGTCTAGAGGAGCAGCTGAAGTTGCATGCAGAGATTGGTGATAGTATGATTAGAGCTGCCCTGAGCAGTGTGTTTTACATGACAGTGATTTATAGGTCTCCCTCCACATGCACATAAACACACACACAGAAACTCAACTATTACCATGATTTACACATCTGCAGCTTCACCCCTGCTCTTACACATACATGTCAACCAGCTCTTTGATTTAAAGTGGTACCTGCACAGAGCCAGTGCAGTGAATGAAGGGAGATACAGGTCTCTACACTACTTGGTGGTGAGGACACTGTCCAAGCTGAATGATGACTCTGCATCGCTTTCCACACTTTTCTTCCTGCTATCAGCTCAACAGCCAGTTGACCCTTCCATGTAGAAGTCTTGTAGAAGTTGTTACAAGGTTGGATAAGCTTTAGAGAAAGCTGACAATAATCCCATTTAACCTTACAAGAAACTGTAGCAGGCAACTCTCACAATGTTAGTTATACGCTTTAACAAACATCCATAGTTTGAAATAATATGTTTATATTATTGGAAGTTGGAAAGTTTGCTGCCCATTTTGAAAGCCTGCCATCAGCAGCCAGAGCCTGAGATAGCACAATTAGACTTTCTTTTTCTCCTCACATCACTTCATCTGCATCTGCTAGCTGATGCATCAGAGCTGGGTACCCAACGCTTTCCTCCGAGTGGGTTGGATGCCCAGTGACGTTGCATCGCTGAATGAAAAGGGGGTCCTAACAAGGGGGTTGGGTAATTTGCTCTTCTAATTTGGGCTGAGAATTTTAGAAAACATGAAATTAATGTAGTGTATTCTGATTGGCTGATTATTTATAAATAAACTACTATACAGGTCTGTTGTTTTTCCAATTGGTGCAGATTTGAATGGTTTGTAGATATAATGTAGATGGAATGTGTAGTGAAATTACAGTTTGAGAATAATTAGTAATTAATACTTTATATTATTCGCTAACATTTTGCTTTAGGTTAGGGATGGGATTTTTGTCAATGTTCTATGATGCTTATCCAAGCTTTGCTAGTGACAATAAAAAACTGCTTTTGTGGACAGAGCATGGATAGGTCAATGTGATGGGTTCTGGACGGGTGGTTTGATTGGATGGTTTGCAGGTCTTTACCTGCTGTTGGTTGCTTGGTGAATTAATTCTCTTCTTTCTTTTTTCTTTCCCCTCCCTCGCCACTATTCCCCATGTCTTTCCTAAACCAAAACACGCTCCCTGCCTCAAACACCATCTATCCCTCGCATACATGTTCATCCTTTCACCCCTTTCTTGTTTCTTTCATGCGCTTCTTCTCTTTTCTTGACTCTGTCTCTCTGCATTTTCCTCTCTCTGTCACACACATACACAACCCCCACCCCCCCCCCCCCATATTTTCACATGCACATATGCTCCCATATTCTCCTGTTGACATGGCAGCTGGAAATGCATGTGTGGCCATGCCCCATAAAATAGGTCGTATCATCGAGGGCAGTCCGGCAGACCGTTGTGGAAAGCTGAAAGTGGGTGACCGCATCCTGGCTGTGAACAGCTGCTCCATCACCAACAAATCCCACTCAGACATCGTCAATCTCATCAAAGAGGCCGGCAACACAGTCACCCTGCGCATCATCCCAGGAGATGGTGAGTGTGTGTGTGTGTGTGTGTGTGTGTTTGAGTATATGCTTTACTGTTCAAAAGTTTGAAAACATCCTTCAGAAGTTTGGAATCAGTTTGTTCTATACTATAAAAATTACCTCCAACTTTAACCTATCTGTGCAGTGAACGCACACTTACACACACATTAGAGGAACAGAGAACACATGTACCCAGAGTGGTGGGAAGCCCCAACTGTAAGCAGTTGCTCAAGGGCACTTCAGTTGTGTCTTGTCGCGTTAGGAGATCAAACTGGCAACCTTTCGGCCACAAGGCCACGTCTCTAACCTCCAGGCCACGGCTTGTAAACTTGGTTCTAGCTTAATGTTAGTACTCTGCATCTTACATATTTGGTTCCAGCTGATGTGTTGGACGCTATGAAAAGAATAATAAATGAACCTGCAGATAAATAAATTAAGTCACAGTACGGACAATTATTAATATGACAAGACAAATTATTGGATGAGCAGCAGAAAGGGAAATTGTGTATGTGTGTGGAAAAGAGACTCCCAAGAGATGTACATGAGGGTAATGCAAACATGTGGGCTTGAGAGTGTGTGCCTGTGCCTGTCTGCACCAGCGTGTTTGTGTGTTGACTGTGTCCAAAGTCTGTTATTCAAATGTATTGTTTTATTCATGAGCTCGCTGTGCTAGAAATGGGGCCTCCATTTGCCCTCTTAGCGCCCTGTATTCATCACCATAACAACAACTGCCATTACCATAACAAGGCATCGCCATAACAACAAACAGCTGATATTGGTGACAGTTGCTTGTTGCCGTGACAGCATAAAGCAGTGCAGCTGATCAAAGCAGCCTTTAGACTTGACAGCTAAGATTTGTTAAGAGGGAATTGCATCAGACTGCAGACAGCACTGAACTAATTATTGGTAATCATTGCTTATAATTTGTGAATACAGACATAATCACTATACAACATTGTGCTAAACATCTAAAAAAAAACCTTAACTAATACACTTAAAAGCAACTGCATTAGAAACACATGTCCTTCTGTTCACCTAGATATGCCCAGGTGGGACTTGTAAGTCCAACTGGGAACCAGAAAGTTTTGTCCATGGGTTCCGTGTTGGCCCCACATATGGATGCCCACCAGGGTCCCACCATGGACAGTAATGGTGGTCATTAATGGGGTTAAACATGGGCCCATTCTGGGGAGGACACTGCATATGGGGCCTAGATGGGACCCATGTGAGATTAGGGTGGGCTGGAATGAAGAAGACTATTTGGTAAGCCCACTTAACCCACGTTCCACCCATGCATGTCTTACTTGAGCATATCGGCTGGGCACTCATGCTATGAGGTCCACCTACCTTATACACTCACCCAGTGATTTATTAGGAATGCCTGAGCATCTACTCATTCATGCAATGATCTAATCTGCCAATCATGTGGCCGCAGTGCAATGCATAAAATCATGTGGATGTGGGCAAACTGCTTAAGGTAATCCAATAGAACAATTTCATATGTGGTACATTGGGAGAGTTGCAGCATAAAGTGCTCCTTAGTCTGACTTAGTCATATCAACATGAACCAGAATCTCAATGAAATGTTTCTAAATGCTTACGGAATCCATGCCACAAAGAATGAAGAGGTTGGAATGGTTGGAACAACTCAAAAATATCCAAAAGGATATGTGGTTAGAAATGATTTTGGATGATGAGCTACAGTCTCTAACTGTACACCAGCAAGGCAGGCCTCCGAAGCAATAAAAATTACAAATCATACCACCAGATCATAAATCTTTATGATGACACCTTACTCTAGAACAGCATTCACTAAGCTAGATAACACCTACATAAACCTTTTATGACAACTGACAAAAACCTACATAAACAAAGCTGTTTTTTTCTTTTTTTGCCAGTGGACGAAAATGATAGGAAAATTATATGACACCTAGAGCTTGTTGGGTAAAGCCTATAAATGTTTATGTAGTTTTTGTCATTTAACACTTTCAGGTGTTATGTAGCCCGTAACGTTGCCCTACAATACAACACAATAAAGGATTACCAGCTCATGCCGCTAAATACAGCTCCTCCCATCTTTCCCTTAAACACCATCAAATCTTGCTGAATACCAAACCAAACTGATCCATGTATAATGATATAATCCCCTTTTTAAAGACCAACACTGAACACATACATATACAAAGCAGATTTACAGTACTGGTCTAGAATGAGACTTCTACGCAACGTACACGAGAAACATATCCTAGATTGGTGCATCTGTGCTTGAAAAAGAGTCCTGGGTTTCTGTGGTTAACCACTTTATTTATTTATAGAGCATCATGTTCCCTTCCTCCAGCATCCATCAGCCTGTCTCTGGCCTACATCCACCACCAGCTATAACTCTGTTCTGCCTGTTAATAATAACCATTAGGTTCGAGAACGCTTCCCTGCAGAGTGAAAATATCCCATGTTAATTTATCCATTTACAGCAGCGACAGTAACTGACTGGTTTATGGTTTGAGCAGGGGAGTCGTGCTTACACGATTTCTTCGGAAATAATTTTCTGAACTTTTCCGCAGTCTGAGGCCCAACCTGCTCTCAAATCAACTTACACCACCAACAAAATGAAATTCCCTCCTACAACACATACGACTTACAGCATAACAGTATTATTAAAGAAAAAAGAAATATTTCTTTATCGAGACTTTAAAACGTAGATACAAGGACCTTATTGTGCAAGAGTGTAGGATTGCTGCTGGTAAAGAAGTATGAGAATGGTAATCAGTTACCTTCAGTAAAAGTGTCCTGCCTGCGTGGGGGTGTACTGTACTGCATCTTCTCATACACTGTATCTTTTTCCAGCTACAGGTTTAGAAGCTATGTAACATTTGCAGTTTGTGTTTTATGCCACATATCCTTTTTGTTCGATTTTATTGAAAGGATGACCATACTACCCATACATTCTGACCTGTCTAGGTGGTCCAAACTGATGCAGAATTTAGTTCCAACTAGCACTGCCGCAGTTACTAGATAATTCATTCATCCATCCATCATCCTGGTCAGGTTCCTGGGTCCAGATTATTGGGCACAAGGCAGGAATAACCCCTGGACAGGATACCGGTCCATTGCAGGGTTTACTACTTATCAGACTTCTTAAAAATTCGAAAATTAATCAATTACTAATGCAATCAATACTAATTGAAATGATGCCCTGATGCATTTTGTTACATTTAAAATGTTATGAATGCATTGTTGATGCTCAGTTAGTCAATTTTGTTCAGAATTTAAAAACTTTAAACATTTCTTTAAAAAAGAAATGGTGGTACTATTGTTTGGTAATAGAAGTTACCAAAGTTACCGGCGGGCCATATATTGTTTAAGGAGTTAATTGTCCAAAAATAAATAGATTACTTAGTTACTAATAATGACAGTCCTGGTCATTTAGTCTATTTCAATTTGTCTAATATTCAGAGGCTCTTTAGTTATTCAATAAGAACGGATATTTGTGCCTGTGTAAAATCAGCAGAAAAAAATGTTGTTGACAGGACTGTCTAGAACAGTTGGCTTATTGTGCAATCAGCATGGTTGTATTGCTTATTGATAAAAATAAAGCAACCGAACAGCACACAACATAATATGGATTAATTTGTATCTGTTGGCTGATTGCAATCATCTGTGGACCAACTGTACAGCTCATAAATGTTTCCGTGCAAACGAAGGACCAGCGCAGGGTGCTCTGTAAAAATGGAGGGGGTGTTAGAATTGCCTGGTGGTCGTCTGCATACACACATATACACTCACACACACAAGGAGGATGGCAGTTTGTGTTAAAGACTACGACAGGAGAAGCTATTTTTACCACTATCACCACAGGAGAATAGAGAGAATGAGAGAGAGAGAGAGAGAGAGAGAGAGAGAGAAAGAGAAAGGGAGAGAATGAGAGAGGGAAAGCCATGAGTAAAAGATGGCTTGAGCAAGGCAACATGATGGGAGAGGGAGAGAGTAGGGATAGAAGGGAGGAAGGCTGTAGTAATAGTGGTAATGGAAAAGAGAGATAGGGCACAGAGGGAGTAAGGCAGCAGAAGTGGTGGTAGTATCTAAAGCTTCTAGGCAAGATTTATTTTAAATGCAGACCAGAGCCACATAAACCATTAGCTCGCCTTGAAGTCCAGCAACAAATAAAACAGGTCTGCTTTTGCTTTTTAGCCAGAATCAGAATCTTTTTTTTCTATTTGCCAAGATTTTTCTTAGTAAACAAAAGTTATAATTAAATAAATAAATAATAAAGAAAAACATGACGTGGTGCTAAAGCACCTTTAGCACCTGACGTGGTGCTAAAGACATACAATAGGTGTAATATACTGTGTTACATGTTTTGAGTAAGTAAGCTTACGTTTTAAGGTACATATGCACAGTCGGTGCTATTTAAATTAAGATTGTTACATAATTTAGGCCAGATATGCTGCCAAGTAATTCTAAAGTGAAGTAGAATTGTGGGCAGTTTTGAAGTAAATTGTGGGCAGCTGTGGTACTGCTAGGGGCTGTTGATCAAAACTTCTGTCTAAATGTTTAAAAACCGTTAAAACCCTTCCAATAAATGGATATTTTAACACATGTAATTTAAGATGCAGATATTTTCGAAGGTCCCTGATTGGTGTGGCATAGTATAGTCACATGACCGACAAAGTTAGACCGACTTGTTTAGATCCTATTGTCATTGAATTTTACCTATCATGGATAAAAAGTTACAAACAGGGTCTTTCACAACAGAGTATTTGAGCCCCTTCATTAATTTGATATACAATTACTTCAATGTCAAAGTACTGCAATGCAGCTGTATTGACGAATTTCTTGTGAAACATTTTCTTGACCCCGCCTCTCTCTGTCTGAACAGAGTCTTCAAATGCTTCTCTGCTGACCAATGCTGAGAAGATAGCCACCATCACCACCACACACACACCTCAGAGCAGCAGCGAGCCCAGGTGAGTGACACAAACTCACACATCGACTCACACACACAAATACATATCAATTCGCAGAACACAGAGCCTGAAACCCCAGCTGAATTTGGTTCACCTTCTTTCTGAACCAAATCCCATTCACGTCTACAAGACGAGAAGTGTAATCCGCCCCACTCAGTCTTTTTTGATGCAGCACTGGGGATATTTCTGTTCCATTCTGACAGGCTGACAGATAGACAGCATTAAGGCTCTGTTTATAGTCATCCATCTTTATTCTCCCTCAGGAACAACAAATCAAAACAGGCCCCGCCTCCACCTGCAACACAAACCTCCAATCAGGTAAGAGCAGCACACATCGTCTACCTTTTCCACTTAACCGGTCTTTTAAATATGTGTCAAGGCTCTCCAACATCTAGAAACAGAAAGTAAAACGCCACAAAGAGCTACTTTTAAAGTGATACATAGTCTTCAAAGGTGGGCAAAACTTGACATTTTCACAATACATGGTTTATATATATATATTTTTTTTTTGCGATTTGTGAAGAAGCATGCTTCAAGGGCACACTTTAAAAAGCTTGTACAATTATGGTTACATATTAAATAAGGAAGAGCAGGGGGAAAAAAAGTTAAAAATAAAATAAAAATAAATGAATAAATAAATAAAATAAATAAATGGATTAGGAGAACATCCAGTTAGTTATGTGTTACTGTGTAGTGTATGCAGCTACTATGCACTGCAATATATAGTGTAATGATTGCAGATCTATTATATGTTCTGCAATCATTAACCAACCAAGTTGAGATGCCAGAGTTCAGCTTTTGCTTTATCCTTTCCTGAAGTGTTAGCATGCATATTAAGATAGCTAAGCTATTCCTGAACACAGTCACACTGAGTTTGTGTCAGCAGTGTCAGCTCCGTTGGTGAAACACGCCTTATCTCAGCCCTGAGATGCAGTATTTAAAGCTGGCTCTGGACTCGAATTTACAGAACAAGATTGTAGTTGAGTTCCGAGTTGTGATGAATCCTACCCTTGTTCTTGGCTGTGCTCAGTTGTGTTTTAAACATTCATGACCCACTGTAAACACTCAAGTTCCACTGTAGCAATCGATTGCCTACTTTTTAGGATAGCAAACCTTACTGACATCATCCAGACTCTAGTTTGCAAGGCCTGATAAAAGTTTAAAAACGTGTGTAAAATGTATTATACTTCAGTTAGAATCTCCCTGCTTGTTGATTTCAACTAGTAAGAAATACACCCATCTTTTCCACCTGCTTAGAAACTGAATAAGGATTCTAAGATGCTTTTCACTGCCCTGCATGTAGAGAAGAAGTTAAGACCTTAGTTTTTGCTAAATAATTCTTTGTAAGGAAGTATTGGCAATACAATAGGACTCTCTGGAGCAGATAAACATGAACTTACTGGCGCCATGACCAATGCTGTGTGTGACCAATCCTCTAGTGTGGGCTAGAGGGGCATAAAGGCCCCCAGCATTGAATTGTAGAGCAGTGGAACTAGGTTCTCTGGAATGATGGTGCTCCATCCAATACTTTTGGGATATGTTGAGGAGTTGGGGATGAGGTAGGGTGGTGATCATCCAACATGCTGTTCTCACAAAGGCTCTTGTCACTGAATGCGATAAAATCGTCACAGGAATTCTCCAAAATCTAGTAAAAAACCTTTAACTCTTTTTAGTACCCTTGATTTCAGAAAAAACAATGAATGAGCAGGTGTCCCAATACCAATATTGTGATTAAACTGTGCATAAAAAGTAAATGGATTTACTGTATATGGGGAGTATCCACTTCTGTATACATTTGTATGGTTGGTTGCAACACTCTTAAAAGTAGCTATGTAGCATGGTTAGCTCCTACATGCTTTAAAATGAATGGGCCTATATTATAGAACCAGTGAGAGAGCACAAGGTGTGCATTCTTCGATGTATACACACATATACATCAAATAATCTTTAAAAATATGTGTCCGATTGCTGTGAAAATGTAGACTGTGATGATTTTGTTAATGCTATGGTAATAAGAGAAGATGATCAAACGCATTCTCTACCTGACCCTATTTATCCATGTTACACTTTACCTTGCATTAGACTGTGCCCTGCTCTCCTCTACTATACTTTGTCTATAGGAGCTGTGTGGGTTCTTTTTGCTCTACAGCTGGAATTGCATCCTTGTTTTCTGATGATTCTTTTTTTTTTTCTTTTTTCTTTATTTTTTTTACTTTTTTATAACTTTTTTATAACTTTTTCTTTGTGTGTGGGTGGGCATGTGTGTGAATGTAGGATGCTGAGTTTTACTCTGTGGATCTGGAGAGAGACAGTAAAGGTTTCGGCTTTAGCCTGAGAGGAGGCAAGGAGTATAACATGGACTTGTACGTGCTGAGACTGGCTGAAGACGGAGCTGCAGTGAGGAACGGCAAGATGAGGGTGAGACATGATTTCACACTGCTGTCCGTCAGAAATGCATCTCTTGCTTTCGGTTTTAAATGAGAACAATGCATTGGCTGATATCAGACACTATCGCTATGCAATGGATGAAAATAACTTGACCAGATTTTAACTGTTGATGCAATGTACTCTGTTGAGTGAAAGTAGTCACGTGTCAGCCATTAAGACTAGGCGGCTAAGCAGGAGCTTCAGTCATTGCTGGGCAAGTTAGAGGAGAAACTAATCACAGCTGTACAGGCCAACTTTTCTGCAGCTCACAGCTTTTCCTCTTACTTCTGTGAAGAACAGCAGTTTTTGCCTGCAAGCATTCATGTTTGAATGGGTTTGCAGCTCACATCCTTCTTATATAGGGGAAAAAACATCAATCTTTGCCCACAAACACATCTACAACAAACCAGCAATGCTTATCAGTGCATTTTCTGAGAGATTTTGTGAGAATATGAGCAAGCTAAAGATCTGCCTTACTTTGCCTCCTGCTGGACAGTTTTGACATTTGCCGTAACTCTGGCTTCTAAGCATGTGGGTGAAAAACTGTAATACACAATTGTAATACAGGTTATCTGTATGTGCTGTCAGCATCTTCTACCCCTGTTTTCATCACTTGCCTCGAGTCTTTCTCTGTTTACTTATTTGAGAATATGACGTAACATATATTAGTTGGAATAACATACGCTAATGATAGCGCCATAAATAATCATGTACACCGGAAAGGCTCTAATAAGGATGCACATTCTGATACTTATGTACTGATAGAGTTGACAAACGAGTAATTGGTAACCTGCAGGAAGGGTAAAATATCCTTCCTGTGGACTGATGGAGTTAAACAGAACATTTAGGCCACACTGAGTAAAGGTGTGTTGGGGAAAACAAAGAACGCTTTGATTGATGTGTGAACTGTAGACTTACTTTTTGGGGATAGTTCTGGTGATAAGAGGCAAATACTTTCAGTAGAACAACAATAAAGCAGCACACAGAAGAATTTAGAATGGGTTTACTTTTAATAATAGCTGATGATTAAAGGAGGCTTCCTCTGTAGATGAGCTAAACAGTACAATGTTGGTTGCTCATGAGGACGTCTACAATTTCATAGGTTGTCTTTTACACTACTTTTTTTTCCTCCTCAATAACCATTGTATGGGTTTTTGAGAGATCTAATGTCACTTTTTCTAGACTCTAAAAATGTCACAATGTTTGTCTTCAATCACGTACTCAGGGCTTTCTTTTCTTATCTCGCTCAGGTTAAAATGCTTGTGTTGCAGAATATCAAAGTAAAATGAATTAATAATAAATTAATATGCATAATGTGTGTGCTCATTCGCAGTTTAGTGATCTAATTGTAAAAGTGAATTAAATTAAACGTGACCAACTACAATAGTGATTTTATTACTTGAATATTGGCACATTGAGCAGCTAACCGAGTGTTTAAGTATATGTACACTTTGCTAGTCTCTAACCAGTAACTCAAGTAGTAGTTTGCAGCATGCCATAACAGCTAGCTTAGAAGTAATGCATAGAATTTTGTCTTTTAGCTTACCTACTTTTGGCAGCAGCTGTGTTGATATTTTCTTTTTTTAATCTCCATGAAAATGCTACACAAGAACACAACCCACAGAATGAATAGTGCTTTAATACAGCCGCAGAGAAAGTTCTTAAAACAGATAGAGGTGTGCATTCTTTGACACATGCACACATTTTAGTAACTAAAAAATGACTAGTAGTTTGCAACAGGCCAGAGTAGCTAGCATAGCAGGTTCTATGCAAAAAGACATAATGCATAATGCAACTGATAATATGTATATGTGCTGATATGTATTTTGATTCATATGAAAACAACTTTAAATATTTGAAACATTTTCTAAAATCATACAGCCTGAGCTTTGGCTTGATTTATTATGTTCCATATTAGCTAGTTAGGGTTCAACATACCATCTGAATGCTCAGTGGACTCAGGGACTCTTTTAAGGACTGATGTTTTATGATTTAAGACTGCTTACTTTGCCCCAAAAAAAGTTTCAACCTCCAAATGCACCTCACCCACCTTCGCTCTGATTTACAGTACAGATCCAATCTTCTTGCTTTCAGGTAGGAGACGAGATTTTGGAGATTAATGGAGAGAGCACTAAGAACATGAAGCATTCCCGTGCCATCGAGCTCATCAAGAACGGTGGCAGACGGGCGAGACTTGTCTTAAAAAGAGGAGACGGCTCCGTGCCAGAATATGGTGGGTACAAATAGATCTGCATATCTCCTCAGTTCTATCAGCTTATGAAGATAATCTGCTCTCAGATTGTCTCTTATTCCTACTATCATTTCTCTTTTTAGATCATCTCCTCTAAACCGTTCTCCGTCTTACTGCTGTTCTCTACCTCATTTCATAATTTCCCTTATTGAATTGTTGGTACAAGACTCCTAGTAGTCTATTGTTTTAAAATATTTTTTTTCAAACCATTTAATTAAGAGTTTTTTAAGAGTTTTTTTTTTGTAGATAACATTCTTCAGACTTGTGAAGACGTCTAAGATAAACAGCTCTCTCTTTTTTTTTTCTATCCATGCTGAAGATCTAAAAAAGTCTCTACTTTCTTTATGTTCTCTTCTTTGTTTATCTCTCTCTCTCTCTCTCTCTCTCTCTCTCTCTCTCTCTCTCTCTCTCTCTCTCTCATTCTCTTTCCTGGTGGGCTCTCACCCTCCTCGCCTCAGCGATGATGGCTCCCCATCTCGCTGCTTGTCTAAGGAATGATAAGTTGGGAGAGCCCTGCTTCTACCTAATGGGCCAAAACCAAACCACGGTTTGTAGTGCACCATTCGTATTTGTGAATCCTCTCTGTGCCCTGTTAAAGCCTGTGGACTTTGCTTACACCATCCCAGCCCTACTCCCACTGCTACGCCACCTCACCTCCGCTACGCTTTCATCTCGCCACTGTGAATCCATGTTACCCATAGTACTCTGCACTGACTCTGACCCTGCAATGGAATCCATGAGGAAGCATGGATCCGTACCCTTGCACTTAGCGCCACCTCAGACCATGCATGCCGTTGAAATGCTTGACTGCAGCTGGTGAAGATGTTGATGTTGTCACCGTGCTCCTCTCTCAGACGGTTGTTGGATAGGCTAGTGCTGTCTAGGAGTCCTCTGTTACATGCCTTATGTAACAGCAGTAACATTCTCACCATAAGTTGATGTCATTTTTGTGTGGATGACCCATACAGTAGTCTAATAGCTTGTATGGTTGACTTAGACCGTCTTTGGAACTAGTCAGCTATTGAAGTGAAGTTCTCTGTTATAGATGCGTGAAAGCATGTCTACATGTTTTTGTGCCATGTCAAACCTGTTCAAGTAATATAGTAGTGTAAGTTTTATTTTTTTATATTATTTAGTTCTATTTTTTTAGTTCTATTATAGTATTTAGCTAATGTAAAGGCTTGCAAGTAAAGGGTAAAGAAGCCTTGAAGTGATTAAAGAGGCTTTAAGGGGCTAAACAGTCCTAATGATCCTCTAGACCATGTGGTGAATCTGGTACTTGCTGGTCGACCCCTGGTTTCCATTACATAACGATGCTTGTGAAAGTAAGTTCAAAGAAGAGTTCTCAGGAGGCTATATGTTGGTAACATGCTTTTCCACCTAAAGCTAACAATGGGGGTGCTTTAAGTTCTGACTTGACCTTATGTGAAGAGTCACAGACAGCATGTGGCAATTGTGTTTGACTAATCAATAGTCTACACTTAATACTCTAACTCTATTTATGCCCCTGGAGACCTAAATCTGAGTTTTCTCTCTAATGATGTTAATCTGGCTCCTCAGGCTCCCAGTGTAAATGATCAAAGTATTTCTTAAACACAACCGCAATTCAAAGTAACCAAATTTTGTTTGCCAGTAATAGAGGACTGTCAGTCACACACGTTCAGTAGAATATCCAGACCATGTCCGATTAATTGATGTATTGATAAATACACAATTGCACAAATGAAGTCCAGTATGTGGGTGTAAAAAAAGCATTTGTGTTGTTCATGTGAATTACAGTGCATGTTCCTGTACTGCATGAACCCTCTGTTATTTGTCTGTGACGGATGTGTGGAAGAAAACAAGCTTGTTGTCAGCGGCATTCAAGTGTAACGTCTCTTGTGCTACTGGAACACTTTTTTTAGCCAAATTCTAACATCCCCTGAGGGCTTAAATGTACTAGATGCTTAGGGTAACACCAGAGTAGCTTTACCTGCTGACATTAATGCACCTTGGTTTAAGCATGTATGTGCATCATGGAAAGGATCTGAGTGTGTAATCCTTTGTTCGGCATGTGATCAGTCAGAAACATGATCAAATCTTTTAAAAGTTTCTTTTAAAAAACTTTCTTCATGCTCCTTTCCAGACGGGCCCAATGACGGGTACCCTGCCCCACCCGGGCCACAAGATCTTTCGGAAATGAGAACCATGCCGTCCAATGGCCGACTTCACCTCTCATCAGAGTCCAGCTACACATCAGAATACCATCCACCACCCTGGCCCCAGGAGCAGCGGCTGAGAGAACGAGGGAGAGAGGACTATAAAGACTACACCCATTACCCTAAAGCCCCCCAGCACCACCACCACACCTGGAACAATAACAACCACTCCGGTCCCCGCGCCCTCTCACCCACCCCTTCCCCCGAAAATGACAAAAAGAACTCGCGCCGCAAGGTCAAGAAATCAGAGTCAGAAAGTGGCATCGCCAAACTCTTCAAGACGCTGAGGAAGGAGGGCGGCTTTGGGAAAAAGTCCTCTGACCGGGACCTTCGGGGGCGAGGCCAAGAGCGCTCTCCAGAGAGGCCTCAGACGCGCCGCGGCTCTCTGGACCGTTCCCCCAGCCGAAAGCGCAACTCTTCTCCGGACCGCCGCAGGGCCAAGTCCATGGACCGGCGGGCAGACCGCTGGCAGCGTGATTATTCGCCGGACTCTCACATGTCTAGCCAGGTCCTGCTGCGGCAGGCTGCCACACCCGAGAGGCATTTTCGGCCCCAGAGGGAGCCTCACACTCCGAGCAGGAATTACCTACGGGAGGAGGGCTACCTCACTTCCACCCCAGAGCGATCCAACAATGGGCAGGCGCTGACACTGGTCCGCGGACGCACCCCCGAACGCGCCCTGAAAAACGGCAACGTGCTGCGGGACGTTTCTCCGTCCAGCCGCGGTGAGAGTTGGAGCAATGGCACGCCGGAGAGACGCTACCGGCGGGAGTCGGACAGCAGCAGCAACGGCAGTTACCTGGAGGAGGCCGCCACCCCCCGGCTGAAGGACTACTACAACGCGCTGAAGGCCAACGGCGCAAACGGGACCAACGTGGGCAGAGCTCCTACCCAGCACCCTCAGTCAAAGAGGCGACTTTACAAAGAAAACCACACGGACCTCAGCATTTGAGCGCGGGGAAGCCACAAGACTCCACACACACAAAGCACTCGCCGAGCTGGACGACTGACATCACATCTTTTTAAAAAAGCTGATGGGGTGAATGATTGATTGTTGAGTGAGTAGTTTATTGACTGACTGACTGACTAACTGATTGACTGATTGATTGATTGCACAGTTTCACATCAATTTCACATTCGCACATTTTCCAAGCCTGAGATTTCCACAGATCAGCCATAAACGCAGCAGCGGAACAATCTTGTGTGAACTTTATTTCATTTTGTTTGTTTTTTGTCTTTTTTTAACATCTCTACAGTGTTGTGTTGGTCGGAGAGAGAGAAAGGATTTTGCAAATTCATGTTTCAATTCAGTCGAGATATCCAGGCTTTTTTTAATCTTAAAAAAAATCTTCCTCTGTCCACACTCTATCGAATTCCTCAGCGTGCACCAGAAAAACTGTGTGAACTTGCTGCCCAACGTTTTTCAGATTTTTATTTTGATTGTTTGTTTTTGCGTGCTGCGTGTCTTCTATTCCTCATAACTGCAATTTTAGCAGATGAGAGCACAAGCCTTGAGTGTTTGTTTGTACATTTCATGGATGAAAACATGTGTTTACGTATGTGCGCGATCATCTCAAATGAAGGCAAAATTTAAAAAAGAAAAAAAATACAAGCTATGATGCTACTGTCTAATGAAGTAATATATTTAAAGTGTATTTATTTTGAAGAATTGGCACATAAAGGAACGTCAACAGGACGTTTACCTCCCTAAATGAAATCGGATGTTTGATCCTGATCTACTGTATATCAGTATCACTGTATACCGTACTGAATTTCTCTTGCAAATGCTGTGGACTGCTGCACAAGGGCAAAGTGCTCCTCTTCCCAGAATTCCCCACCAATTTTCAAATCTATTATGTTGTTCAGAAAGTACCTGAACTAGACGATATGCATCAGTAATCACCAAGAGAACAATTGGAACGAGATTGTATCTGAGGTAGCTAAGGAAATTATCCATCGTCCTGAAGGTCCCGTCTACTAGTCTGAGAGGACGGACTACAGAATTGACAGGATTAGAGGCTGACAGAGCTTGACCTGAGTAAATGACGCCTGTGTGTTCAGGCCCCCAGGACATAATCTGTGGTTGTTCACAAGTTTGCAGGGCTTGGCAGAGCTTTCTCAGTGTCTATAGACTCTTTTAGGTTGACTGCCGTACCAATAGGTTAACAAGGGGCCTGAACCACGGCAGACGATCTGGTACAGTCTGTTCAACTGAGCCATTCTGTGTCTTTGCACTGGAGTATGATCAAGGCTAAGCTATGCGTGTTTGTATGAATGTCTTTTTTTTTTCCTCTTTTCCTTTCTTCGTGTGTATGTGCCTGTGTATATGATGTTTTTGGATTTTACAAGCCAACACGAAGCGATCTCGAAACACACGATGGCAAAGCAGAGTAAGTTTTCATCACTGTCGTCTTCATAGTACTGTATCGAACCAATAACCTTCGTCAGCCACCATCTCATGTACAGACTTTTACTACTGTATGTAAGTACTAGCAACCTACGGAAGAGAGGAGACCGTTGCCTTTTCTTGTACAAAAGAGAATTTATGAGAGACCTTCACCTCGAGGAACATGACTCCCGTGTGTTTATACTCCTCGAGTGGAGGCGGTAAGTCATAGATAATATGTGTAATTTATACTCCAAAATCAGGCATGTGTAAAAATGTTTCAAAACCAGAGAGGACCCAACATGGATCCCTTTCTTCGGGGTGGGCCAGGGTTGGAGCGGGTAATTGGGGGAAAGACTGGGGTTGATCCGACGTTTCTTGGGGAGGGGGTTGAATATCTCTCGTGATGCATAGCCTGCCTTTTTATTATGGAGCACTTGTATACTGTCTGTGGTCTCTCTGCAATGTTATCTGGACTTAAATGCTTTTTCTGTGTCGATGAAAAGCAGTACATGTATATGGGCCAATCTTTTTTATGAAACACTATGCATATATAGATACAACATTGTCCATAGCTTTATTTGACTCATGAAGCTATACATAACATTAGTCTAAGTACAAGTAGATGTTGACTTACCCAGTAAAGCTTTTTTTTCTCCTTCAGATGAATCTCAATGTATATGTAGCTATCAAAAAGAAGTCTGTGAATGCTATTTTTATTATCAAATAAAGTTTTCCATACAAATTCACAAATACTCTGTATCTTTGCACTTTGACCGGGAATGCTGAAACTGGCATGCTGTCTCGAGGACAATTCTAGCAGTAGGGCTCCCGTAGTAGTGCTGCAGCTGTCTAAGCATTTGTCCCCAGATCATTGTGATAGGATCAGTGTTAGCAGTGTTCTCCTGCTAGCGTGTGGTTAACTGTCCAATGATATTAAACAAAGCATGCACATGTTAACCTGCGTTAGTGACAGTGGGAGTCCTAGACAGTATGTGGGAATTGGAAATGCAGAAAAAAACTGTTCTTCATAATTGTGTTATATAATAATGACGGCATCTGTGGAATAAATAGAGGGTGGTGATACTTGAGCAATGGAACACATTGCTTTTGTACCATAGTTTTTACAAAAAAAATAAGGAAATTAAAGAAGCCCTGAATTTCATACTGAGTATACTTTAAGTCCTTCCACCATAAAGTAAATCCACAACAAGTGAGTTGTTGCCATGCAATGTTAACTACAATTGCACAGAGCAATTCCAGTCACTTTCCGGTTGTCAGCTTGGTTGGCCATAAGATAATAGTCTCATATAACCACTTTCACATTTACACTTGTGCACCATATGAGGGCGCCAGCGACACAAACACAGCCGCACACACCATGGCTGTGATCAAAATGACTCCCTATAGACCTTTCTTACAGTCACTGCATCGTCCACCAGATCAATAAACAATAAAATTCATCAGGTTTTCTTCCGGTATGTCCATGTAAACATTAGCAACATAAGAAAAAAATCTCCTGCTGTTCAGCCCTGTATTCACTCCGGTTCAGTTTAACTATCATTTTCTTGGCTGATTTGTTAAAAGTGAAACATAATTAACAGAGCTTTTCAGCTGGAGTTGAACATGTTTTAACTTGATATACTGGAAACTCTGGTAAGTGTGTTGAATTATGGGTGTATTTTGGAACTGGCAGTCGCCTCAGCATATTGTTTCCAACATATATCAGAAGGGAAAGTAACTTGGGGGAAAGCAACCTATAGAAGCCAAACCCCCAAATGTCAAAAGCTAACTGGTTACAATCTCTTAAGATCAGCATAAAATACTTGAAACCATTCTTTGTTAATGGTTAATAAATATATTTATTTGGAAATCATTCCATACCTACATTTCACTATTTATATTGCAATTCACTTAAAAAAACAAAGCTTCTGCCTTTACATCATAAATGCATATTTATGACTAATGCACTAATGTCACTATGATCTGAGGATCGCTGGTTGGAATCCCGGGTCATGCTGCTTGCCATCAGCAGCCAGAGTCACAGAGAGCACAATTGGCTTTGCTCTCTCAGGGGTGGGTTGATGGCATGCCTGAAGGCGTCTGTTAGCTGTTGTATCAGAGTCAGGAACCTAGCTAAGCTACCTAGTGATACTGCATTAGCAGCAGTTTGAAAAGAGGCAATGGCTGGCTTGTATGTATCAGAGGATACGTGCTAGTCTTTAAGTGTCTTTCTAGTGTTGGGGGCATTGCTAATAATGGGGGGGGCACATAAATAAATTAAAATAAAAATATATATATACTGTATATAAAAATGCATATTCAGGTATTTTTAATCATTTAACTGGTATGTATATTGCTGCTGTTGTTTATCAAACCCATTTATGTAACAATAATCATTGTTATGTTATTTTAATATACAATGCGCTGGGCTGCAGCTGTGTGCCTCTGTGGCCACACTACGATCGTATGGAAGTGTCCTGAATAAACATATCATAAGGTTAATCGTGCTGCCTTGCTACAAGAGTGACATTATCATTAAAGAAACAAAATAGCCAGCTAACCTTGATGGGTGGTTGCCATGGTGACTGAGTGAAACGTGTTCTCAAGCACTTTAATGGAATCTAAAGGCAAAACATACCCACTAAATAAACTTTTTTACGTTTTGCTGAGGAGTGACATATTGTGTTTCGGTCAACAAAAGTAATGGGACACCTGCTTATTCATTGTTTCTTCTGAAAGCAAGGGTATTAAAACAAGAGTTTGACCTGCTTTTGTTGGAGTAACTGTCTCTACTGTCCAGGGAAGAGGGCTTCCTGCTAGATTTTGGAGCACTGCTGAGAGGATTTAATTGCCTTCAGCAACAAAAGCATTAGTGAGGTCAGGATGTTGGATGATCACCACCCCACCTCATCCTTAACTCCCCAACTCATTCTCTGAACTTTAGAATCATTATTAATAGACAGGCTAACAGAATAGGGTTCCGGAATAAATTTACTATGGATACATCAAAGAACAACCTTTTTTCAGAAGGGAATGGATGCCTGAAAAAAACAGTATTTTCCAGTGTCCTGGGGTTGTATTGGTAGCCGTTTGTGATGTGGGTGATGTGGGATTAGAGAACCAGCATTTTCCAGACTAGGAAACTGAACAGAAGTTCAACATAGTTGTGGCAATCTTAGATGGAATTCTAGATGATGAGTTTACCAGATGTGATGTATATCGTGCCAGTAAAAATGGGATAAAGGTAAAAAAAAAAAAACATGATGTACGTCTATGTGATCAGTGTGCTTTTAATATAGCAAAGAAAAAGGAGGTTTGTCTGTACTCTGGACATGCTTTCAACAAGCACCTGCACTCAGCGAAGTTATTACTACTTCGCCATCTGGTAGGCATAGCCTTCTAATAAGCTGCCTAATGCAGCATGATTCAACATCAGTACCTGAACTTATACTCTGAATGTTTGTGTGGCTGAATGCAACGCTATTGCCACTGCAATGTTCCAAGGACTAGTGTAAAGCCCACCCAGAAAAGTGAAGCATGTTATTGTTGAGGGTTACGAGGGTTACGTTATTTTTCTATTAATTCTCAACCATTAATCCCTCTGATTTTAGAAGAAACATTGGAACCAGGTGTCTACAGGAGTTTGGATGTTTACAATATTTCTAAGCACCGAAACAAGGAATGTCTTTGTCGAAGGCAAGTTATCTGATTTGTCCTTATCTGTGATTGTAGGTGTTGAAGGTGTAGGTATTTGCTTCCCAGGATCCCATTTCCAATCTTGAAACACATTTTAGCTCTTGTAGAAGTCACTGACACAGAGGTTCACTTACTTTTTCTAGCCTGCACTGTGGATGTTTACTCAGTTTGCTCAATAAATAACATTTACAGCTGTTTGTGTTATTGGTTTAGTTAGATTGTGTTGTCTATACTTTGTACAGACCACATTTAGTAATCAAGGTGGGTAAATAAGAAAATAAGAAATCCAGGGAATTCCAAAAGGTTCACTTACTTTTTCTAGCAAGTAAAAACTATTCAAGTTGAGTAGAGTAACCAAAAGCCATAACCAAGTAAGTATTTAGTTATTTCAATAAAGAAACAACCTCAGTAAAAGTAACAAGTTTTCTAAAAGAACTGCACTAGAACTGAGGAAAGTGTAATTCCTAAATATTAAGACCACCATTGGCTTAGATAATACTAGCGAGACATTGTGGCATGGACTGTAATAGGGTAAGGGAAGGTATATTCTAGGAGTTACCTGGTCCACAGTGCCAAATTGATTGCTCTGTACCGCTTGCTAGAGTTGTCATTCCCCTCTGGCATCAGTGACCTGTGGGGCACCGCTGTTATGTCGTTGGGAGGCACGCAATGTGCGAGAAGTCCATTATGACTGTGTATATCAGCTTAGAAACTGATTGTCTGAAACGTCTTTTCTAAAAGCTGAAAGCTGAAGCTCCAGACAGTGAAGTAACTCACAGAAGGGGAATCAGTAACTCAGAGAGAAGGGTTTACGTGGAACTGAGCAAACATAGAGTATCATCCTCTCAATTATCCAGGTGAGTAAAAGTACTATAATCTGAAATGACTCTGAGAGGTACATGTTGAAGTACATGTAACGGAGTGAGTGTGACTAGTTACTCTAATAGATGTGCATAGGTGACCTAATTTCTTTGTACCAAGGCCAGCTGTGTCCTCTGAAAATCTGAAACTATAATTACCCCAACTACTGCTTGTGTGTTCATCTGTGTATTGTGCTAAGCAGCCTGGTGAGCTCACACAGCCTTGAGGGACACCTGGGCTAAAAAGTGTGACTCAGAGAGGGATTTACTGACTCACACACTGGGTTGTAGATGGTTATATAGGAATGATACTGTGTGATAAAGTTGTGATTTACACACATTTGTTTTGTCTTCCTCAGTAGATGAGTGAGTTACAATGCGTTAAATGGTGAGGTAACGCCAAGAGTAAGCAGTGCATTTGGATTAGGATCTTCTACACATTTAACAGTAAGATGAACAGCGTTACTGTACTGAACACACTTAAACTCCTTATACACACTCCTAATAAAGGTGATACAAAGCGATCTTTGAGCACTGCTATAGACCTTGTGTGTGTATATATATGCAGGGCAGGGGATTCTCCAAGACCAGGGTTGAAAACCATGGTGTCACTCAAAGAACCCTTTTAGAAGTGTATTTATACTTGAATATACTGTAATATATATTTAATATATTTTAAGATAAATTAAATCATCAGATAAATGAAATCATATATTCCTAATATTTTATTGTATTATTTTACTGTTTGTTTGACATTGAACATTGTCTTCTTTTTATCTAGTTAGACTAGTTATTTATTGTTAATATGTATTTATTGTTTATAAATTAATTTCTGTACCCATTTATTGTTAACAACAACAAAAACACAACTGCACTTGCTGTCTTTGTTGTTGTTATTATATCCTTTTTATCTTTTTATTGTTAATGAGTGCATCGTTGTGCCTTAATCACTCTGCGGATATGGTAATTCTTCAAAAACACTCCATTAGACGAAACCACCCTGATGTTAATTTCTTATAATAGATTTTAAAATAGAAAACGCACTACCATTGTGGCTCCTCTTCTTCATCACCTTCATCATCTTCTCACTACCTCATAGGGCTTGTTGTGCTGAATGTCCCTGTAGTGATGCCTTTCTTTTATTACAAGCTTTTATTTTGTTTAGGCATAGCATTGTAGCTGTAGGCATAGCAGTACTCTGCTGTGATTGTCCACAGCTCAGTGGATAACCTCTATGATCATAAAGATAGCGACGCAAGTACAGAAGAGTTCTTGTTCATCGTTTCCTGACACAGTCCATACGCGTGTTGAATGTAAAGTATACATAACCATAATCTGCTAATCCATCATTTGCCACACTGACCTCAGGGAAGATGAACCCATCAGTGCTTATCCTACCTGCCCCGTAGTCATAAATATCTGTGACATAATTCCTCATAAACCTTTGCACAGCTTTTAATCCAAGGTGACTGTGAAGCTCGTTGCTCACTTAGCTTTAAACTAGGATAGACCCTCCTGTTATCCATGATTAGATCTGCTGAAGACTTTGATTCTGAATTTGAATGAACCTTAAATTGTCTTATTAATTTTTTCCTCCTGATCGCATGTATGTATTTGGCTTTCCTTAGTGGTTTGTTTGCCAAAAAGAAATACCTACTCAAATTACGTTAAGTAGACTGTTTAATGTAGCTTCCCTTTTGAGCTTCCCTGAGATGGAGTGAAATTCAGAGCAATTGTCTTGCACCAGTCAGTAAGAAGCAGAGTAATTTGATACACCACACTGAACTCATTTCTCTCATTTCAGATAAGTCTGTTTTTATTCATTTCAAAATACTAGTTGAACATGTCCGGTTAACAATGCAGCTCAATTAAAACATGAAAAGGGCGATTCATTTGCAAAGTGCATTTTATTTTTTACGTTGCCTTGATTACATGCCTCTACAATCACAACAAAGCCAGTAACATTAGGAGTCCAACAGTAAGAGGGCTAAGATATTTTTCCTTTCGCCACTTTGGAACAGAAAAAAAACCCCAAAAAACATCTTTCGCACAATTACGTTGGACTTGCTGAATGTACAGAAACAACTTGGACGTGGCCCGTCCTTTCTCTCAACTGTCTTTAGGTTGAACCAATTGGGTTTCGTAAAAATACAAAAAGGTGAGATGACAGAGACATTACTTTTGGGAGTGGTAGCGGTCGCTTGGTTCTCTTTGCTGAAGTCTTCGTCGTGGTCTTGTTGGCCTGTTTGCTTGAGGTGACCGGCGGGTTTCGCGGTGGACTGTGTGTGTCGGCGTGTGAGCTCGCCTTTTATGCCGGGGACACAGAGCTGGAGGACACAGACGAGGCCTCGGTCTTGGAAGCAGTGGTGGAGGCGCCCTCCTCTTCCTCGAAGGGGTTCTTGCCGCAGCACAGAGTGGTGATCATGCAGTTGCGGAACTGCTTGTTCAAGCAGATGTAGATGACTGGGTTGTAGATGGAAGAGCTCTTGGCAAAGAAGGCCGGGACGGTCATGAAAATGGGGCCAAACTCAGCGCCCTTGTTGGTGAAAATCCACCAGGCGGTACCGGCATAGGGCAGCCAGCAGACCAAGTAGGCAATGAACATGAGGATGACCATGCGGGTTACTTCACGCTCGGCCCTCTGGGTGGTCTCGGACTCCTGCTGCTGGGCGGCAGCCTCCTTGACGGTGCAGACCAGACGGCCGTAGCAGAAGCTGATGACAAAGAGTGGAATCAGGAAGTGGACGCAGAACATGTAGATGACAAAGGACTCATTGTTGAAGCCCTCAGCGCGGGTGTAGTAGTCAATACCGCATGAGCACTGCATGCCCTCAGGGATGTAACGGGACCAGCCGAAGAGGGGTGGCACGACGCAAGCCAAGGCCATGAACCAGGTGAACGCGACGCCCATGATGGCATGGTTCTCTCCGAAGCGGAAGTTGCTCATGGGCTTGCAGACGACCACCCACCTCTCAATGGACAGCACGACCAGGCACCAGAGTGAGTTGATACCACCGAAGGTCGCAAAGAAGCCCTCCAGGTTGCAGCCAAGGCGCCCGAAGACGAAGTAGCCGTTCAGCGATGTGTACATTGTGGTAGTGAAGCCACCGAAGACCATGAACAAGTCAGCCACAGCCAAGTTCAGCAGGATGTAGTTTAGGGGCGTACGCAGCTTCTTGTGCTCGATGGTAACGTACAGTGTGAGGAAGTTGACGGGGAAGCCGGTGAGGATGAGGAAGAACATGTAGGCAGCCAGGCAAGCGTACGCCCATGGCGGCGCCAAGTAGTACTGAGGGTACTCATAGGGGCTCCTCACAATGCCGGTGGCATTGGACATGGGCACGTAGAAGTATGGACCCTCTGTCCCGTTCATGGTTGCGGTCGAGCGGTTGCGGTGCCCCTTCTGCGGTGGTCTTTGGCTATGCCGGAGGGACGGTGGAGGAACAAGTCAGGACCGAGCTACAGAGGGACAGCGGGTGCGGCCCTATGCTTTATAACACACCTGGGATTACCACCGCTTTCCAGGCAGTCAGCACAAAATGATTTAGGCCATAGATAATAAAATAATCCCATCCATCGCTGCACTGCGTATCTGGCAACTCATCAAGTTATTAAGGTTACCTGTCCAACCAGGTGCTTGGTCCTATTCTCGCAGAGACTTACACCTGCTGACTGGTTAAGTCTCGGTCTGATTGTCAGCAATAAGCTTCATTTAACTGGGTGAAAATATTCACTATGTGGAGCAGAAACACTACTGCTACTTTACTCATTTAGCATTCAACAGAGTAGCACTTACATGCTCTGGCTATCATCAAATTGTTGTTAGCATAATCTTTGAATATAACAAAAACACAGAGTTAAAGATGCAGCAAGGGTATACAAAAGGGTTCTATGCAGTTACAAAAAAGGGTTCTTTAACTTGTTACAATAGTGAAACACTTATTGGTGCTATACAGAATCAATTTTGAAAGGTTCTTTAAAGAACCATATGCAAGATGTTCTAGTGTGTGAAGAAGTGTTTAAACAATTCAAAAGGAAAGAATAGAAAACGTATAGAACCTTGACTACTTAATGAACCTTTCAAACCATACATACATACATACAAGCCATGCATTTCTATATAGCACCATTACATTTACTAAAGACCTCTTGAGGACCCCTCTTTTAAGGGTGTACCTAAAGCAATGGAACTACAATTTTACATTTTACAATTTTAACTTTTAAGGGGGACATGAATACAATAATGAAACTAAAAGACACATTAATTAACAATAATTGCAATAATTATATATAATTATAATATTAAATAATAATGATAACTTTAATATATTTTTCTAATATGCTCAAAAACAACAACAAGAATAATAATAGTAATAATAATAATAACAATAAAATCTTGTAAAATTCTTTTACAGCCATGGTTTGTTATTTAGCATTCAGAAACTACACAGTTTGATTTTCTAACAATGAAGAGCAGAGGTATCTAAGTACAAGATTACCAACAGATTGCCAGGGATAAATTTCACTTCACATCAAAAGATGCCCTGGGTGATCTCTTTGACCTTAATCTGTAGGAATGCCATCACAAGAGATGACAGCTCTTTAGGAGAGCAGAACGTGGAGAAAGATGAATAAATTAGCATTGCCCAAACGCCGCTCACAACCCACAATGTGTGACATTCTGTCATATTTCATTTTCCACCTGGCTGCCTCTACACCATGGAAATGGATATCTAGGTAAAGTCAAGTCAAGTCAAGTCAGATTTATTTGTATAGTGCTTTTTACAACTGTTGTCGTCACAGAGCAGCTTTACATAAATAGTAATTAATAAAAGAAAGAAGAAATAACGTAAGACATGATGACTCAAAGACCCCCCGTGAGCAAGCCAACGGCGACAGTGGCAAGAAAAACTCCCTCAGAGCTGGAGGAAGAAACCTTGGGAGGAACCAAGACGCACAAGGGGGACCCATCCTCCTCTGGTCAGAACTATTTAAACATTAAATATGTAAAGATGTCTTGGGGATGGAAGGTCCTAGATCTTGTAGATTTTGTCAGGCCTCAGGGTTTTAAATAGCACCAGCTTACTAGAGCCACTGGGTGCATTCGCTAAGAGACCGTGTGAACATTAGCTATACATTGGCAGCTCTTATTTTACATTTATTTGTATTGATCTGTTTCAGATTTAAATTACTGTTTATGTTGTGCAACTCCAATTCAGGGAGCTTAATTATAGAGTGGGTTATTACTATTATTGTTATAATAATAATAATAATAATAATAATAATAATAATAATAGTTTGTATTTGTCTTACAAAAAGCAGAGAAAAAAAGTCAAATCTGAAACCCTTCTACACAGAACCCCAGAAATAAATGGGACAAAATTATTGGCACCTTTTCAGAATCGTAAGAAATGGATTTAACTGTATTTCTATGTGTTTCAGGTGACGCTTCTTTAATTTGTATTGGTGGACAGTAACAGGTGCTGGCAAGATATAAATCACATGATCAACCAGTTTGAATGGAGAAATGCCTTTTGCATGAGGAATTGAAGGAGAACCAAAGTGATAGAAAAAGTGCACAATATCATTGTGTCAATCAAGAAATTTACATTGCATGGCACTGTAGGTAACCTCCCTGGACATGTACAGAAAATAAAAATGTATGCAAGATTGCAATGCAGGATTGTTGGAATGGTGGGTAAAGAATCCCAATTAATTTTCCATACCAATTCAAGCTGACCTGCATACTCAAGGTACAACACTGTCAGCTACCTGTCACCACCTAAATGAAATGACACTATGGTAGGAGACCCAGGAGGGCCCCACTGTTGCAGTTATTGCAACAATGTTTGAGTAGAAGTGGTGTATTTTCTGAAAGAAGCGCAAGGGTGACAATATTTTTGGTCATGACTATATCACTATATCAAATGTTTTTGACATACTCTGAATCTGGCAGTTATTCTTTACACTGTGTCAAAATTCTATGATGGGTAGACCAATTGTAATGCTAAAAAAAAGAGCAGAACCTGTTCAAATAAAAAAATCACAACAAAATATACACTGATAATTAAAACGGCCTGGTTGAACCAGCTGTGTCTATGTTCAAACATGGACTCGTTGTAATTAAAGTGTTTCCTACAAACCGGATTCCAAAAAAGTTGGGACACTAAACAAATTGTGAATAAAAACTGAATGCAATGATGTGGAGATGGCAAATGTCAATATTATATTTGTAATAGAACATAGATGACAGATCAAATGTTTAATCTGAGTAAATGTAACATTTTAAGTGAGAAATATGTTGTTTCAAAATTTCATGGCGTCAACAAATCCCAAAAAAGTTGGGACAAGGCCATTTTTACCACTGTGTGGCATCCCCCCTTCTTCTTACACACTCAACAGACGTCTGGGGACAGAGGAGACCAGTTTCTCAAGTTTAGAAATAGGAATGCTCTCCCATTCATGTCTAATACAGGCCTCTAACTGTTCAATCGTCTTGGGCCTTCTTTGTCGCACCTTCCTCTTTATGATGCACCAAATGTTCTCTATAAGTGAAAGATCTGGACTGCAGGCTGGCCATTTCAGTACCCGGATCCTTCTCCTACGTAGCCAGGATGTTGTGATTGCTGCAGAATGTGGTCTGGCATTATCTTGTTGAAAAATGCAGGGTCTTCCCTGAAAGAGATGACGTCTAGATGGGAGCATATGTTGTTCTAGAACCTGAACATAGTTCTCTGCATTAATGGTGCCTTTCCAGACATGCAAGCTGCCCATGCCACAAGCACTCATGCGCAACCCCATACCATCAGTGATGAAGGCTTCTGAACGGAGCGTTGATAACAACTTGGGTTATCCTTGTCCTCTCTGGTCCGGATGACATGGCGTCCCAGTGTTCCATAAAGAACTTCAAATCGTGACTCATCTGACCACAGAACAGTCTTCCATTTTGCCACACTCCATTTTAAAAGACCCCTGGCCCAGTGCAAACGTCTGAGCTTGTGGAGCTTGCTTAGAAATGGCTTCCTCTTTGCACTGTAGAGTTTCAGCTGGTAACGGCGGATGGCACGGTGGATTGTGTTCACTGACAATGATTTCTGGAAGTATTCCTGGAAGAATCCGGTTTGTATGTTCTGAATGAAAATGGGTAGCACCACAGACACCAGCATGTACTAGTTGAAGCTAGTAGCTACTAAATATTTACACCAACTCCTAGGCAGGTGTAAATTGTGACAAAACTGACAGCAACCAAATTATGGTTTGTTTGGAGCGTTTTGAGTCACATCATAGGAATCACTGTTGCCTTCGGATGTTAAGAGACAGACTGCACCCTTTAGATAACTATGATGTGAATATCTTTAAATTTTGGTTCAGGTAACATCAAATTATGCTAATAATCAATCTACTTGGTAGGTAGGGGAAAATAATAATAATAATAATAAATGACAATTTTGAATTTGGCTGTTGAAGGCTCAATTGGATTCAGCTGTTAAAGGCTCACTGGTAGAATATTATTGTGCTGCCTTACAATGTCCACTTGTTTAGATTTTTAGCACTAGATAGAACTAGATGTACTATTACAACTGAGTACAGACCTGCAGTGATTCACAAATTAAACCTGTAAATGGTTGTGAATTAGATGTAGACCACCCGCAATGCCAGTCTTTGTGCCAGACTTTCCCTGCTGTCTACTGCAGGTACGTGGTACACAGTAGGTTTTGTGCCAGCCATTTTAGCAGACACACCTACAGCTCATTAAATTACTCAGGAGCTTTCTAATATTAGACACAGCTGCGTTTGCTTGTGGTCAGACCTAAATCCTGCTGGCCTGCAGCACTCTGAAGGCCTGTCCCTGATCTACAGTATAGCCTAAAACAGGCTTCTGAGGCAATTTGTATGTGGCTTCTACACTGTGTGCACCGAGGCTGCTCCTGGGCTGTGGAAAGAGCTGGACTGTGGCCTTGGGAAGGCAGGCACTGGGCTCAGCACATTTCCAGTGGTGGGCTGTATGGAGAGGATTTAAGGATTAGAAAGAGGGTTGGTGCACACTTAAAGGCTCTAAGCTGCTTGTTAGGCTGTTACACATTCACCTTTCAGGCCCTATAGAGGATTCTGGGTGGACCTATAGTTCCGGTGCAGTGCCTATAATTGGTGTACACTCTTTCCAAAAACTACATTTGCATATTTATGGTGTTAAACAGTGTTATTGAGATTTATATAGCAACATATTTGGGGATATTAGTAATATAAAGTAAATATATAGTCAATATAAATGATAAGTTTAGTAATATAAAGTACATGAATTAATGTTTACTGAATGCTGCTACTGCACAGATTGTTTTGATTAGACTGGTTTTTGTCTCTTAGTTACACAACTACACAGTATCATCCATGAACTAGACAAAAATATAAAACGTTGTTATGAATACACATAAAATAACAATACTGCCCAGTACTACACTGTATGTAACAGACATAGGTCAGAAAAAAGGCAATGCACAGGTACAGTTGTATATTCTGAAATACAAGCAGTTTAACTGTACCCACAAAAGTACATTTCAAAGTTAAGAGAACATTTAAAATTACACAAAAGTAGATTCTATTTTATGCATATTGATACGTTTTTAAGGTACACTGCATTACTTTTCAGTAAAAAAGGTGAATATGTCTACACAAAGAACTACTGCTGTAAAAAAATATAAAATAAAATAAAAAAAGTAAAGAAAAAATTAAAACAAAGAAATTGCATATTCCCTCACTAAAGGTACTGAAAACATAACCCAGTGATAGCATTTGATGCCACAAAAAGTACAGTTTAGAGTCCTTTTTTAATAAGAGTGTAGGGAACTGTACTGACAAACTGTATGGACTTTTTATGAAAAAGTTTCATTCATGTTCATAATCATACAGTCAGATTACATGTTGTTGACTTTATAAGTTCCCATTCTCTACAGAGACACATATCTGCACATTCTAAAGCATAATTACATTTATTTTCCTAATTAGACTTTACAGACAATACTGGCATTGGTTATGTGTTTTATTTTTTTCCAATATGTTAAATTCAGAAGATAAATGGGAATCATATGCAGAAATGTGCAGAATGTGCAGAAAATGTTTTTTGATGTTCCATATTTTTTTCACTTCACTTTCACGTAGAAACTATGCAAAGTGCACACTAGCCTTAAGCAGTTTAGCATGCACAAACATTCTCATCTTGTTATATGAGCTTAAGTAGCTGATTTCTGTGATTATTTATGCTGAAGATTCTTGCGAATGAATAAGATTTAGTATGGAAAATCTCAAATTTAAATCTAAAGCTTCAAACACATTTTAACTTTTAACAATGTGAATTGGTAAAAGAGGTGTTTTGTCCAATTAAATGGTAACATGGGCGGAAGGTGTATAAGCCATATTTTTTGTCTTTGTAAGGTGACGTATAGCCTCTAGTGGACATTGAGGGTCAGCAAAAAATTCCCACATCTCGTAAAACAGTGAAATAGCGGCAGCTTCCTTTCAGCCGACAACGTTGTTTAGAGTGGAAGTGTTAGATGGGAATTAATGATTACTGCACTGGTAGTTTTGAAGAACATCAGAGAGGTGTTTATTATGTTTATTGAAATGTTTATTATGGAATATCGGCTAGAAAATACAATATCTACTAATTTCTTAATTCTGCTAAATTATTGATGTTCAGGTTCATTTTAGATGTGTCTCCCAACCATCTGTGACATCTCCCTTACAGAGACATTTTCAATATTCAGTATGCTGTGACACAAAATACTAATTAGTGTAGACTCAGCATTTTGCAAGGGGGCAGTAGGGCAGGGTAAGCAGGGAGTGACACACTGATCAGCTGGTTCTTGTCATAGTAAGCTTGAGCGGTTTACAGAAACGACTCAGCGGAGTACCTTTACATGTAACAGTACAGTAATAAATAGCAGTAATGTCATTTTAGGGTTTTTTTCTAATTCATTTTCTCAAAAGCCTAATCATAATGTACTCTTCCTTTTACAATATTGTACACCATTTATTTCATCATTATTTTTATTCGGTTTTTTTTGTTTGTTTTTTTTTTTTTTGTTAATGCTGACACTCATTTTAGCTTTAAAAAAGTATTATTCACAATAAAAATACTGAACTCCACAGCAGCACACAAGAAGTAGTGCTCTAAATCAAATATTTAAGAAGTGCACGTAGCTAAAGAAAGACTGTGGCTGAATTTAAAATGTCTCCCTATAGAATGCTCCACATAGAGGAAAGCTCTGCCTTTGATTTGCCTGTGTTGCGTATTGTATGTCAAGCTGGGTCCATTTTCAATTTGGCCCATTTCACTACACTGCACATAATTCCTCTCACAGTAGACATCATACAACAAACTACAGCATTCTAGTGTCCTAGGCTAATTCTACACTATCACACCCTTATCATATCACTTCCATGTTAATCATGTAAGTTAGTGTATGCCATTGTTTTACTAGTGTTTCAGTTAGGGTTAAGAAATTCAAATGGAAATATGAGTAAAACTATTAGCTGTTTTATGGATCTGTTTCAATCCTACAGTATTCTTACCTCCCATTTCAGTACTGGCTCTAACAAGCCCTTGTCCACTTGTTCTTTAACAAACCCAGTATGCCAAAGAATCCCAGACGCCAAATTATAGGCCGTTACATTACTTTAGTAGCTCAAGTGAAGTTGATTAAATGAGCCCTCAGAGGAGGAAGGGATCAAGTGAACACTTCATCTAAAACATCTCAAAAAAAACCTTTGAATTGTTAAGTTTGCATGGCTAGCTGATTAGCACACTGAGGGTGAGTGCGGCCCGTGTGCCCATGTGGTGGATGGCGTACATCTTGAGAAGTGAGTTCAAGCTGAGAACGGCACCCATGGCACCCTAATGACACAAGTTGCCTACCATGAAAAAGCCTACAAAGGACATGATTTAGCTACCTTAGAGGTGACTGCTTTATGCAGGCTAGCTGTTACCTCTAATATAATGCTTAACAATTAGGGCTGAACATTACAGCAAAAAATGGCTATTACCTAGTGTTTCAAGTTTAAGGTATAATGACCTAATTGTAGCAGTCTGAAACACTATGAAACAGCAGGACAGAAAACTGAACATCATGTGCATATACTGCATGACTGTGAACGTGAAAGCTTAATGCCCTAGTGGAGCATTAAAGTGAATGGACGCATTGGAGAAAGTAGTTATAGCAGTGGTCTTCAACCCCTCCTGGAGATCCTCCTTCCTGTAGGTTTCAACTCTAACCCATATATAGTAGTAGGAGTAGTTGTGGTTACAGCATCAGCAGCTCGGCTCCAGCCCGGTTTTACCCTTGCGATGCCAAGTCAAATAAACACTTTCCCTGTAAAATGCAGGATAACTAGAACACATTTTCACCACCAGTAACACATTTCACAGTTGTTTTTACCCATACTCAATCATTTTCATGGAGCCCCCTAGTGTCTGGGGGTCGATGTGCTGGCCCTAAAGCTTTGTGGGTTAATAGGGTCCTGCTGAACAGGTATGCAGAAGAGACACAAATCAGCAGAGGTCTAAAAGCTTAGTGTTAAATCTCCATAGTAATGCTACAAGCAGCCATAACATTTTTGGTGCAGTATAATACTTTTGTAATAGTGTCATTTTTTCAGTGTAATATTCCTGGATTTGTCAGGTATGCACCAAGTTGGAACGGGAGGGTGGACTATATTTTTGGCTTAAAATCCGGGTTGGCTTTCCTGTAGTGATGGAACAAAGGGAGAAAACGGGATGGAGGTGGATGCAATGTTTATTGAATACAGAGTTGATATTGGTTGTGTAAGGTGCTTGAGGGGCTGAAGGAGGGGTTTGGGGTGTGGTCCTTCTCCCAAAACTCTACTTAGTGTGTTACAGTAATCTGTAGTGGTGAAACTGAAAACAATTTATTATGCTTGCTTATTTGTTACTTACTACTTTTATTATTTATTAATTCCATTTAATAAATATAATTAATATCATATCCATTGCACAGATGCAAATTATCAATGGAGTTACTATGGACATGAGCACAAGGTTACTATAGGTTACTGTTTTTCAGCAGGAAAATATAGATTGATAAATTATACTTTAGCTGAAAACATGTGTTAATGGTAATTCACTTTTTAATACATCGTAAACGGTTCAACTGTTTGAAATGACTATAAATCAAATTGTAATCCTGTACAATTATATGATTTCTTTCCATAAAAAACTCTGATTAACTCCTTCTTGCTATTTGTAGGCACACACTTCAGTCTCGTAACTACACTGCTGCCACAATTAGCATTAATGAACCCTTTTTCAACAGAACCCTGTGGTCAACAAAACTGTTATAGAAACAATCATAATGGTTTCTGCGATATTTTGGGATAAACAGGCTATCAATTATCAATTGTGGCAAAAATACTTTAGAAAAATGACTACAAGTATCAACAACACCATATTAATGAGTCATACCATCAATCATTTCCCAGTAATGCACTGTAAATTTCCAGTAGAAATGAAACACCTCACTCTGACGCAGTTCATAATGATGATGTGTTTGGGTCTGTCTGTACCCCAGAGCAGCCTGGTGGCTGGCGTAGTAGTAACCATCATACACTTACACAAAAAATAATGCTGCAAGAAAGGGTTCTTTGAGGCGATGCAGAATTCAGTAATCAAGCTATGAAAGCCCTACATTCACACATCAGCCATGTTCTGCGTGAAAGGCGAAGAGGTGCTACCTCACCTTGTATGACTGGTAATGCAGCAGTTCATTTAGAAACCAGCAGAGGTCTATGTTGACCATGGCTTGCAAAACTGTGTTAAGGACCTCTTATGTGATCCCACATAACCAAGAATAGTCTACATTTCCAGAGCCAGTCAAACCTCCATTTTCATTTCTGCAACCTCCTAGTCTTGCTATGTACTATCAAAAGACCTTCCTTTTACAAAACCAGTCATATCTGAACTCTTTCCTTATTTATATCAGGCATGTTTCACCTGTTGTTTCCTCTATAAGTATAAGTCAACAGCCTCCTCTCCTAAGTTAAAGTGACACATATGTGGTCAGCCAAGATATGTTTACATATTTTACAGGTTTAAGTTTGGGGCTCTGCATAGTAATTACTTCTCAACATTCGCTTTGGCAAGCAGCACAACTGTCCATGCTTTTATGTAGAAGTGTTGTCTTGATTTTTGTTTGGGGAATTTTGGGCAATTCCTGCTTACAAAAGGTTTTTCTGTAAGACTCTTGGGCCATCTTTTGAGGTCTAGCCACAGATTTCTGAAGATGTTTAACTCAAGGGACTTGTGGGGGCCTGAGACAGTCCAATATGGATGATTTTGATGTGTGTTTAGGGTGATTATCCTGTTGCTGAAGCTATCCTCTTTTCACCTTACTGTGAAAAAGCTGAAGGTGAAAAGAGGATAGCTTCAACAACAGGATAATGACCCTAAACACACATCAAACACACATCCATATTGGACTGTCTGAGGAAGTGCAACCTGAAGGTTTTGCCATGGACATGGATAGTGAATGTCTCAGTGAATGCGTGTGTTTTAATATATATATATATATATATTTGGGCCAACGTTTAAATTTTCAGTAGGACAATCATGCTAACTGACAGTCCAATACATACTGTTCAAAAACTACGCAGTATTTAAACATGTGGATATAATCCAAATTGGTCACTTTAAAGCTTGTTTTGTCTTTGCGTAATTAGGATTTCTGATCATTGGCTGAAACCTGCTGAAGAGGTAATTCCCAGTAGCAGTCCTGCTACCTGCTGCCTTGCACAGTCAAATGTTTTTCCAACTCTGACACACCTAATTCAGCTACAGAAGACTGAGATAATTAGATGATGATTTCAATCAGATAATTTGTTTATAAGCATGGGAAATACCTGTTTGTGGAAATCAGTGGGTACCAGTCACTGGGACTGAGATCCACTGTAGTAAACATTGCAGTATTAAGTCACCAATTGCTTTGTTTAAATCAGTAGTAGCCTATAATCATTCCTGCGAATGTATGCCGACACACCTCTTTCAACCTGCTCAAACCACATCCATCTTTTCATTAATGTCATTTAGACATGCAAATGTGGATTAGGGCATATAGTGAACTACTGTGAACTATAAAATGAGCTAAATCTCACTGTATAGCTAAAGCCATTTTTAGAATATACAGTATGCGGGCATGTATTTACATGTAAGATATGGGTGTTTTTAGCAACATTAGCCATGAAGCTCCAGTGCCATTTATTAAAGAATGCTAGATAAGTCAAGACAAGATATTTTCTAGTCATACTCAAAGGTGGGAAAAACTCTGCTGCATAGTTTCATAAGATTATTACACCTCAGGCTGTCAGGCTTTCTGTGTAGCGGAATCTGGTCAGTTACTTAGCAGTTTTTTTTACACCGAAATTAAGCACTATAACCATCTAGAGAGGTTCAAACGAGCACCTCCTCTGAGCTGAGTTCATGCGCCATGATTTGCATTTGCTTGAATCATTTACATACTGCAGTATCATAGCACCTGTGTGGCGAGACTAATAGCACCACGTCTGGTTTCCATGGCGTTGAGTGTCGAGGAGGGAGGAGCACTTTCTGAGCTGTAGTTAGCCAAGCTCTCTCTAGCACTAAGCCATGGCTTGGTTTAATCAATCCACCACCACCAACCCTCCCCACAACACCTCCACCCTGCTGAGAAAAGAGAAGAGTCTGACCCCTCCAGTTCTTTTTCAGTCAGTGCCTTATAGACCTGCGGATCATATCCGCTCATGGTGGACAAAATAATGTGCTGTTCTGTCTGAGCCCAATACACTGTAGGAAATTAATCACACAGGCAGTGCGCTCGCAGGCTCTGACTCACTACTGGGAAATGGTGTTATTTTGTTCCTGGTGCTTTGATTACGATGTGTGCATGTATGTGTGTGTGTGTGTGTGTGTGTATGTGTGTGTGTATGTGTGTATGTGTGTGTGTGTGTGTGTGTGTGTGTGTGATCATAAATACACATTGGGGACTGTGTACTCCCTCTCTCTTGTGGGTTGATAATGGTGCTGAATTGAGTATATTACCCTCTCTCATGCATAGGAATTTGACCTATGATGGGGGTCTGACAGTGGTGACATTATAAGGTCAATGCCCTTAATATTATATTCTTCTTGGATATGTAAATAGTCACATTTATAGAGTCATATTGGATTGAATGCCAGTCAGTAGTATATCAGCATGTTTTATCTTAATTTTCAAAGGTTCTGACAAGGCATGTTTTTTTAGAGTACAGTAGCATGGCTCATCAGCTGCTTAGGCAAACAGGAACAGCTATTTTAAGTCAAAGCCCAAATACAGGAAGTATTGTAATGATGTAATGATGCAATTTTATCAGGATACAAAAATATATTTGATTTCACTTACTAAGGAACAATAGTAATCAGTAGTCGGAAGTGTACATGAAGGTGATGGCAATATATGGCTTTCAGCCATTTTATTACATTGTTCTTTTTCTGGAGCTAAATCTCTATTTTACTAGTATGATCCAGGCCCATGGCATTTGTATGGGGAGGCCATCTCAGGAGGCTTTTTTGTTCTGGAGTTCAGAGTGAATTCAAGGGGGGTGCGTAAAACCAAGCACGAACACTGTAGCTGAGGTTTGCAATGGAAGGAAGGAGGGAGGTGTCATTGTGGAGGTGTGGTGAGAACTGAGGGTTTCTATAGGACAAACACCACTAAGTGTACAACAAAAACAAGACTTTGGTGTGCAAGTTTTCATTTTGGTCACAATCATACATGCAGGAAAACATTATACATACAGCACATCTTATACTTGTTGTCTTCTAGCATGTTGCATCTTGTCCAGGCCCTTTTGGTTGCTAAGCTCCTGGTAGAATTCTTAATTTGAATCATGTTGAAACACCCAGTTCCAGTCCAAGTTCCAATCATCTAGCTTATGGTTTGAGCTTATGCGTAATAATGCCCTTCATTATGTACCTGCTGACAGCAAAATAGCACCACAGCATGATGCTTCCAACACCATGGATTACTCCTCTTTACTCCTCCAAACATACCTATGGTCATTGTGGCCAAACAACTCAATCTTTGTCATTTTCAAACTCAGATTTTGCTAACCTGTTCACCATTACACTGGAACACCAGGGAGAAACTGGCATGATGTTGTCTTAAGTTATAGGTCTTAAGTAATAGGTATTCTTAACATTGAACATGTTAACAGTGAAGCAAACGGCAAACAAAATTGGCAACTACATCAGCTTACATCACATTATGTTCCTTGTAAAAATTTGTTTTATTTACACAAACCTTGACTAAGACATTTGTTAACATGTACAGATTTCACAGAATTTAGAATTCAGTCGAGACAATGACAGACAAACATTAGGTTGTTTGGTTGGAATATTTAGTTAACAGAGCAGCCAATAAATGGCACAAATCGACACAAGTCTCACAAAGGACCACAGAACTGGTCTCAGCAAAACCTGCATATCATATTTGGTGGATCCAAAATGGAATGGGCAGCCATCCTGTGGGAGTCATTTGGTCTGACAATTGCTCTGTATGGTCATATAACAGCCAAGGAGTACGAGGCCAGGTGGACCCAATCTTGCACTGTTCCTTCATGGTGTTCATATTTTCCAAGATAATAATGCTCTCATCGGGATCACTAAACAAACTCAGCATTAAAAATGATTTGGAAATTTGCCACAAAGACATGACATATATTAACACAAAGATATGAGGAAATCTATGTGAATTTATTGTGGAATGACGTGTTTTAACAGCTAATCACCAAACATAAACATAAGTGAACATTTATGGGTAACTTATGGGAATCCTTAAAGAACTGAAGAGTTTACTTTTTGAGAACCGACCCAGTATCCCTTACAGTTCACAGCTTGTTTAAAGGACTAGGGGTGGTGGCATCCTTATTACATAGACTAATTTATTTTCCTGCATTATGGTATGATAAGCCCACCAGACAAAAAAAAGTCACCTTGCGTGTTTATGGTGGTAGTAATTTCACACAAGGATGATATCAATACCTGCAGGGTGTGCAACGGGATTCATAGATTGAGAAGAGGTAGTACAGTGCAGTGAATGGATATGTTGAAAATGGGTCGCAAAGCAGATGTTATTGACTGGCAAAAAGAAGTGATCATTTGGGGATGCCAAAGGTACGATCATGTATGGTCATATGGGTCTACCAGCAGTGGCAAAAAGCAAGAAATTCTACAAGAAATTCTCGTCGGAATTGTGACCAAAAGGGGAAACTGACGGAAAGGGACTGAAAATTGTTTCGCTTCCAGGCAAGAATTGATTCCAGAAGTCAATGCAGGTCCTTCACAACCATGTTCTGAAAAAAAAAACTCAGGGAACTGCATATCATCAACATATAGAGTAGCGTTGCATGCAAGAGGCCATGGCTCTAGAATGACGTGAATTTCATGCACACTGCTGGTAGACCTGTATGACCGTACGCAGTTCAGTAACATCCTTCACACTATGGCCTTTGGCACGCCCAAATGCTCCTTTTCCCCAATCATTAACATCTGCTTTGCGACCCATTTTCCGCACATTGAACGAGACATTCAATGCACTGTACCACCTCTTCTCGCCACACACAGTTACTCAGTTATTTATAGCCGAATCATCCTCATGTAATGCCATCTGCAGGAATCTGAAGTTACTACCACCTAAACACGCAAGTCTGGGAAGGTTATATAACCTTTATTCATATTTTTTGCTGGACTGACCAGTGGGCCACCCTATGAAAGTCTTTGACAATTAGCTTGTTAGCTTAGTCCACAGTAAAACAGGCCATTTCAGCTTCCCTAACATTAGTTACTGCATATCCCAACAGACAAATCCAGAGTGTTTACCTTTTGCTCTTCTTTATGCTGACATTAAATCAATGCAGGCACACTTTTAGCAAGGTGTTCATGCTAAGTTAGTTCTCTGCAAGACCAAACAGATGCTCAACAGCCTTGTCTCCCCACCCCTACACCCTGACCAATAAGATACTATAATTTTTTTAAAAAGACTTTATTAACTTATTCATTAACGCAAAGAGTTTTACATTCATGAATTTTACCATTAAACTGGAATTAAAACTGTATAAGATTGCTTTAATCACATTTTTACACAGAATATTAGTCCTACATAAATACTTAATTCCACCTTATAAAGAAACGCTGCATGCATGTCTGCACAGTGATATATCTTCAGGGTCAGCAAGCGTGTTATGGTGGGAGGTGGGTTGTTTGGGCTCACATGGTGTAATTTAATGGCAGGAAACCCTGACACACCGCAAATGAAATCTCTGTACACAAGTGCAATTGATTTGAAATGAAGCAATTTGGATGTGAGGGAAGTGAAGACGTTTAGCTTTGATTCAAGTTTTAAGGTTTCAGAAAAAAATTGCACAAACTATTCAGGAATTATAGAAATTTTTACACAGCCATTTACCAGCTAACATGTCCATGTGGGGCCTGTATAGGTAGCCCAAATCGAAGTTTTATCCTCAGGTTCCATGTTGACCCCACATATGGCCAACCAGGGTCAGTGATAGGACCAGGAGGACTTAATCATGAGACCCATCTAGGTAGTACACTACATACTTTGGTTGGCTGTAATGATATGGCCAGCCAGTAAAAATACATGTAAACATCCACTCTAAGCCCATGCCCACCTGGAACCTACCCTAGCCAGTATCACTTATGTGGGCTCCATACGTGCATGCTGGCTGGGTTATATTTTCACAGGAGTAAAAGTAATTGGACAGTTAACTAATAAGCAGCGTCATGGCCAGGTGTGGCATGTGCCCTCATTAATTCATGTCAAATTGTCAAATTAAATTAACAAGAGGAGTTAGGAGTTTATTTTAAGTGTTGAATTTGTATTTGTTAGCTGTTAATGGAAACTAGTATGTGTCAGGCCCTCGTTTACGTGCCCTCCCCTGGGGCGATCCCGGGTCGCTGCCCACAGGCCCATATAAGGACTTCCGGCTTGTTTGTGTTCATGTGTTGCACCTGGGACCTGGAGCACTTAAGGAGCCTCTCTTAGGTTGCTGCACCTTGTTTTTTTCGTTCCATGTTTTGTTCCCCCTTTGTCCCCCATGTTTTGTCCCCCATGTTTTGTCCCCCCAGTTTTGTCCCCCCAGTTGTCTCTGTTTCGCCGTACACACCGTGACAGTGTGTGGTCTAAAGAAGTGTCAATGCAGGTAAAGGAGGCAATCATTAGGCTGAAAAAAAGCAAGAGCATCAACATATTAACAACTTGGGACATTCTTAAAAAGAAGAAATGCATTGGTGAGCTTAACAATACCACAAACATCTAAACAACCACGGAGGACAACATAAGTTAATGAACTACTTTCTTTGATGAAGGAAAACTCATTCACACTCACTCACAACATCTAGAACACTTGTCAGATAATTTTTTAAAAAAGTGTACAGTCAGGTGACACCTTCATGAATGTACATATATAGAAATAAGCTTAGACTAACAGAAAATCAAGATTCTTTGCACAGAGAATACCATGACTGAGTTGAACATGGAGAAGGAAAGGGAGGATTCATGATCTGAAGCAATACCACATTATCTGTCAAACATGGTGGAGGCACTGTCATGCCATGTTTGTTAATTTGACTGCTGCAGGATGGATTCCAATGTAAAGCTGACATAAAGTGTATAAAGCTGTACTTTCTGCTCATGTTTAGTCAAATGTCACAAAACTAATGGTATGTTGCTTTACAGTACATATGGATAATGGATAAATGATAGCAATGAAAGCAGAAACTCAGCATTCGGTGATGTCCATGGGTTTCAGACTTCATCAATCATTGACTGCAAAAGATGTCATTTCTAAATGGTCACTGCAATAATTTTGTTAAGGCCTTTGAATTAAAGCTGAAAGTCTGCTCTTTAGTCACACATCACACACAGGCACATAACACTACTTCATTAACAAAACCATTCAGGAGGTATACAGAGGCAAAATTACACAAATTCAGTCCCTGTCCAAATACTTCTAAACATGACTGTATATTGTACCTTGTATGTTAATTTATATATTTTTTCTAATGCAAACATTACACCTATCTACATGTTGTATTAAAGATACACAGCTTGACATCATACTCACATGTGTTACATGAATCATAGTATCGCTTTCCAGACAATACTGTTATGCCATCTGGTGATGTCTGGGCCCATTTTTACAATTAGATGCTGGAAACAGGACTGTTTGTGAGCATAACCAAATGTATGCTCTGAAAAGGATGTCTCCTGCCCTTGAATTCATTACATCAGCTAACTGCTAGTTATTAGCATTCATTAAAATGGATGGGGCTACTGCTGTTATGGTTGTGGAAGGGTTGTTAGCAGGGTTCCAAGTTTGAGTGAAAGGCCATTGAAAGAAGCTGTGCAAATCACAAGTCGGTAATAATATATGGCTCCAACATTTGAAACAGCTATTGAAATTAGGAGAATCTGCCTTGCCCATCTGAGAGCTATTGGATGGTGATCCATTCCTGTCGTCCAGGACTGCTGGCGTACCGAACTGAACTTTAATTGAGATTGATTCCTCTCATCAATAATGCACTTATTTCAGACACTGGTGATGAATTTGTCGTTTTTTCCTTCGGTCTCCGGGCGCTCCTCTGACTCATTTACAGAATTGAGGTTTAATTGTTCCCGAGGATCCAAACGGAGGGCTTATGATTCAGCGCCTTGTTCCCTTCAGCCAAAAGAATCGTGAAATGTGAAAGTGGAACAGAGTGGCAGGCTGAGTGGCATTCAGGGTTCTTCCACCATCCTGTGAGAAAGAGTGGGCAGTTGAGAATGTCATCCGCCCGTCTTTTCTCCTCCAGTAAGGATGAACTGTGTGTGTTCGTGTGCGTTTTGTTTTACTTTTATTATGCTTCTTTTATTAGCTTATTTCTTTCATAGCTACTCTGTTTTGGAGTCTACATGCCCTTACAACATCTAAAACTTGATTTCATACAGATATAACCTTACAAATAGACCTCTGAGGATATTCTTATTTTAAGCATTAGGATGAGCCCAGCTAAATTTTGTTCAGGGGACCCCATGCTCTGCACTTTTCTGTGTTATATATTTTGCCTGTATGCATTTCCCCCAATATATCCCTGTCTTGTTGAATTAGGGAGGTATTAAGTTGTTCAAATTTGATTATTGCAATATGCAAGCACTCATTTAACATCAGGACTCTGCTGAAAACAGAACAGCCTGGCTAGCTCATGCTTGTCAAACTTAGCGCTTGACCAGTATAGGGCATGTATCTGTTAGAGTTGGTTTAGTTGATCAAACAGGGAGTGACCTGGCTTGTTGACCAGCATGAATGATGACTTGATTGTAGCATGTATGTAGTAATGTTGGTATTTAAACTTAAATCTAAAAAATCTACATTTATACTGTTTTCCACTAAAGCCAGATCAATCAGTTCAATTTGCTTGGAGTCCAATTTCTGATTCTTGATTGTGTTGTGTGTTGCAACATATGCAGGCTAATGTTGCTAACCAATTAATGTAAGTAGTGATCCAAATCACTATTTCTGTAAACACGTTCCCACACACTTCTCTTAACCCACTCAAACAGCATAAAGATCTCTGTTAATATCATGTAGACTTGTCAATAGAGATGGACTGGTTGGTGTTATTGGGGCCTATACTCATCATCATTTAGTTCGATTGGCTGATCGCAGAGACCGCTCGAGGGTGAGCTGGATGCCACATTAACCTTTCCAGGCAAACTTGGTAATGAATCATTGTGCAGAGCTTTTGCAATATTGATGAATTTTCTCTCAAGATGAATTGTACTTTAGAATCGACCACATATAAAACACTCTCACTGTACTGGGTTGACTGATGTACCCTCATGAGGAGCATCCGGTTAGTGGTGTTCCCCCACAAGGCAGAGACACATTTTACAAATATTTGAGCTAGAGGCAGATACGGCTCTGTACACTGAGCGGATTTCTACACTGGATTTAATGGACTTTTGCATTTGTGTGTGAGATCCGTTTTGCTATCTTGCGCTTGAATGAGGAACTGCAGGGTCCTGTAGCTGTCATATGATCTGACCAGCTCTCAGGATCAGCTAGAAATATGGACTGTTTGTTGATCGCATTTTTGGGCGGAAAATCAGCTGATACCAATACAAAGTTGTTTGATCCTCCTGTTTCTACTTGGCAGTGTGGTTTTAGTACACAGCATGACTTATAAAAAATGAACAAAACTTCACAGTGTAGCCAAATGCTAGGTATAATAATAATATTTTAAACAATTTGTGCCAATTTCTGACTACCCTGCATTTGGCCCTACATTTGGATCTACAGTGACATTTGGGGGAAAAATGTATAGCAGAAGAACATGTTTGCTTAACACAGTGTGTCATTTTGTACAGTACATGACCTCAGGGGTCCATTAAATGTTACATAACAGTTTATAGTATATTAATAGCCCATAATATCATGCAAAACATCAATAACAATAAAATAATTTTATCCATTTCCTTTTTAAGGAATCATAAATTCACTGTATTCATGCGTTCATATTCGCATCTGGAATCATCTGAACAGTAAAGAGTGTGTCTTGATTGGCTCAGCTAGTGCTCACAGCAGGTCTGGAGGGGCTGTGATAGGATTAGAGTGGAGATTGGGCTAATTTTATTCGTCAGGGGGCCTTACACAGATTGGCTGTGATTGATGGATGAGGTGAAAAGCTTGAGCATGAAATCTGCACCACATTAGTTGGTACCACCCTAGAGACGGAATCAGAAAGACTAATTAATAAAGTGATGGCTTTAAAACAGTATTATTCTTCATTGCATTAAGGTTCATTAATATATAGTCATTCAATGATTAGCCATAACATTCAAACCAATTCCCTAATATTGTGTATGTAAAACAGCTATGACCAAAGTGTGGGCTCTACAAGACCTCTGGAGATGTCCTGTAGTATCTGCCACCAAGATGCTATCAGTAGATTTGTTAAGTCCTGTAAGTTGTGAAGTAGGGCCTTAATGGATCGGATTAATTAGCCTTGGGCCTTTTGCTGGTTCACCAGTTCTCCTTTGTTAGGTCACTGCATACCAGGAACACCCTACAAGACTTCCTGTTTGAGGATTCTGTGATCCAGTCGTCTAGCCATCACAATTTGGCCCTTGAATTCTTATACTTGCCCATTTTTCTGTTCAATATCCGTATACCACCCTTTGACAGGTGCCGTTATGTTATGGTGTATATCAAAGAATTTTGTAGAAAACAAGAGCAGTTTAGCAGTTCGTAATACTCCCTTTCTCTTGGGTTACTGTCTCCTCCAGTGACAAAAGAAAATGTGTGTATGTGTGTAACCCACACGCATGCACATGCAGCACAGAGACAGCTTTTGGGGACAGAAGGCGACATTGTCGGTGGATCAGGGAGCTTTAGTGGATTTGCTGTGATTGTCAGTGTAACTCTGTTCAAACGAATGCACAATGCCACACCAACTAAACCCATATCCCCCACTGACACCACCATAAACACTGCTGACAAATGGACCTCTTTATTGTCTCACGGCTTTGTGCTTCGCTTCAACATTTCAAGTAACACCAATCCCTCAATGACTGAGCCAAAACGGAGGGCCATGTATTTACACATGCAGATTTACAGCTCTTTACTGATTGCACATGATTTACTAGAAAACACAAGTTTTACTTCTTTGTGGACATGCATAAAACCATGCAGATACAGGCCAGCAGCTTCAGGTAATGTTCATATAAACCATCAGAATGGGGAAAATTTAATCTGCTGATCTCCCGAGATTTTCAGACACAGGAGTCTCTAGCATTTAATTAGAATGGTGCAATAAAGGAAAACATCAAGTGAGTGACAGTTCTATGGATGGAAACAGCTTGTTTGTGAGAGAGGTCAGTGAAGACTGACCAGACTAGTTTGTGCTGACAGATCCTGAGGTACAAAAACGATAGAACCAGAATTTGGAGCCAACAGCATTAATCCATGAACAAACTTGTCTGGTATTAGCAGGCCAGGCTGGTGGATGTGGTGTAATGATGTGGAAAATGTTTTCTTGGCACACTTTGGGCCATTAACCCCAATCAGCTATCGCTTGAATGCCTTAGCCTGTATGTGTAATGTTGCTGACCATGTGAATCCCATCATGACTACAATTTACCCATCTTCCAACGACTACTTTCAGTACGATAATGCATGAGCATTATATTAATGCATGTTGTATATTATTTATGAATATAATTCCTAAGTGGTTTAGCGGTGGCTGTTGATGCAGAGGTAGGCCCTGCACTGGGGAAGTTGAAACCCAGTGGTGCCATGTGCCATTCGTGGCTGAAGAACGCAGTTGGATGCGCTTTTGCTGGAACGGATTTCATTCCTGTCGCTAAGCGACGTACCAACCAATCAGGCCGAGTGGCACCCATCTAGGAAGGCAAATGTTGCATGAGTGCATGATGCGGTGGCAGGTTTCACACACATCTGAGTCATTTCCATTCACCAACAGTGTCTGCTCCACACAGCAAAGATATCTGTGGAAGTTCCCTACTAGAGCTGAAGTGAGCTGCTTATTATGGGTGCTGAGGCAAGCCAGCAAGTTCGTGAATCGTTTGATGTAGGAACTTGTGTGTTCACATAGTGATTCCAGCACATTAGAAGTGTCTCTGAAGTGAGTCCCAGTCAAATCTTAAATCTTTGGGATGCAAGTCGAGTTCCTGAAATGTGAATCCAATTCCATTTTTGAATCTTTGGGATGCAAATCTGAGTCTCAATCCTCTGAAATGCGAGTCCAAGTTGAAGCTTGGATCTTTGGGATGTGAGTCTGAATTGAGTCTGTGTTTAGTGTCTGAAATGTACATTCAAGTTGAGTTTTAAACATTTTGAATGCAAATCTGAGTCTCGATTCTCTGAAATGTGAGTCTGAATCAAGTCTTGAATCCTTAGGATGCAAGTTCTAGCATGCTAATTTGAGTCTCAAGGCTCTGAAAATGTGAATCAGAGTCCATTCTTAAATCTTTGGGATGCAAATCTTGAATCTCTGTCTCTCTCTTTTAAACAAGCCTTTTGCTGCAACTTCGTTCTGTCCATCAGACTGATAGCTTTTCTATTAAGAAAGTGTGAAGCTCTATTGAATTTGCAGGCTGTGAGAGAACAGTTGGTAGTCCTAATTTAATCAGTTTTGTTTATATATTTTTTTCCTCAGGCTGAAATTTATCAAGTCAAATGTCTCAAGTCTAAATTGGGTCATTAATCACAACTCAGTCAACAGGCATTGATTTGAGGCCAATTCACACCTCCTGACAATCACAAGGTGTCCCAAATTCTGTCTTCCCAGATTATCTTGCAAGGTGGGGTGTATAGAATCCAGTCTTTACTCATCCAGTCTGCTCACAGTACAGTTGTAGATGACCAGATTTTGAATTGCAAATATTCAACATGTTTAATTAACATCTTGTAGTGTGTGGGGCACCCAGCATGATGCTAGCCAACATGGGTGTCTGATAGCTGACGTAACAGAATTGGCAGTTCCGCCAAGTGCGTTCAGCTGTCCGATGATGGTGCGTTAGCGACAGTTTGGAAAGATCTGGTGGTGCTTCACAAGTCTTGGAGAAAGAACATTGGAGGACAACTTGTAAGATGATGCTCCCTATCAGCATTGTGTGTGATGGGAGAGACCTAGCTAGTGGGGGGCTGGCAATGACTAAATTGGGGTGAAAATTGGAAACATAAAGTCAACTTGCAATCTTGGTGTTGGGTTGAATGAAGAAACAGAGCAGCATTAACAGAGATGTTAATGTAATCTTACAGTGTTTGGTCTCGCTGAAAGATAAATGGCTCTCCAGAAGCCGATTCATCTACCATTTGTGTTTTTATTAGGCGGGAGGAAAACTGAATCCACCCAGAGGACACCTGCATGAACAAAGGGAGATCATACCAAGCTCCTAACAGAAAGTGTCCAGAGCAGGGTGTGAACCCACAACCTAGACCCCTGGAGCTGTGCGACAAACACGCTACTTGTGGTGTCACCCTGACAAAAACTCCAATTTACTACAAATTACTCCAATACACATTTGAAAATGGTATTTTTAAATCTGTACAGCTCTAGATTGGTGCCACAACCTAAGTGCTTGTTTGTCAAGATGATGACAGGTATTATTATATTTTTAAAAAGTATATTACAATTATTTGTCATTTTTCCCCTAGGTTTCACTGCTATGACTCTTACGATAATGGCTGGATTGAAGGAATAGCTTGGTGAAAAATCGAACAATTTTTCTCTGGATGCAGTGATTTCTGCATGTGCTTCTTTAGTTTACAATAGGGGATGCTAATGCAAGTCTAATATTGCAAACAAATGCAGTACTTGTCGCCAATGTAAGTGAATACAAAATCCTCACTGATTTGCTTTAAAAATATAACATAACCCTACATAAACAAGTTATGCAAAAAAATATTTAGCAAATTTGCATGAATGCCATAACCTATTTAAGCTAAAACTGCAACTATATTATCATTGGTCATTCTACCTAGATATTACTATTCCACCTTTAAACTGGACTGCAGAAATAATACCACATGTTATGCTAAGGTAAAAGTAGTTTCATTTCTTCAAAATGGCTGCCCAATCAATTGGGTATGTGCTGAATTGTAGTTTTTATAGACTTATCATTTTAGAATTTCATATCATAATATACATGGATTTGTTTGTGTGAAGCAAATGAAAATCTGGATGAATTTTGAGCAGGTTTGGAAACATTTGGGGGCATTTATTTATGGAGATTAGACTGATTTGACTGTAATGTCGTGGTTTAGTCAATCTAGTCATGTGACTCTGCCTCTCCTTGAGCTGAGATCAAAACTTGTATACTATACATAAGGCTCATCACAAAATATCAAAAAACAAAAGGGGACATGCCGCTAATACATGTCAGATACTGCAACACCATCAAGGTGGAACGGAAATTCACATAAGAAACTAACATCTGCGTAGGGTAGCCTTGAAAATGTGCTGTGCTGGTCACCTCCAACTCCTTCTGCAGTCTGTACAGACCGTGCTGACTCCATCTTCCCACCCATAACCTCACTAACCATCATTTAGTGTGCAATGGATATTTTTGTACAAATCAACAAATGTCAATCGGCTATGGCTTAAGAAGTCCTGTAGTGTACCCAAGGCTTTAGGGAGGTTTAAGAACTAGAGGTATACATTGTAATGCTTGTAGGTTCAAAGGAATATTCTAAGCAATATAACAATGTAAATGTTTGTGTGGACACAATTCAACACCTCAGTCCTGATCTTCCTTCTTGTCTTCCTTGTGACTGTTTAAGCATTGGCTCCATCATCAAGAGACCACAATCACAGCCATCCATGGCTCAGAGTCCAAGAGAGCATTAATGGGCATAGGCTAAACCACGCTAGCCAACACTGCCGCTTGTCAGCTAAAATAACAGAACGGCCAGTCAGTGATCTTGTCCAAGTGTGTTCAGCTCTCCAAAAAACTTTGTGTTAGCAGCAGTTCCACAAGATGTGGTGGCACTTCACATTTCTCAAAGGAAGCACATGGTAACTTTCACCCAGCCTGGTAGCGTCATGTGATTTTCAGTTTAAAAGAGTCTCAGATTTTTCAAAGCTTAGTGCCATGAAATAGTCGATCCTACCTCGCTTGCAATGACAATTATCTGGAAATTTTCAAACTGTCAAGGCTAGCTCGGTGTATGCATGTGTTTGTGTGGTGAGCAATTCTGTGTGGACCATCTGACGGATGATCACAGAGCGGATTGCGCTGGACCGGTTACAGTATTTGAGCTAGCCAGATGAAACAACATGGCTTAAACACACATGCTGTTCTCCAAGCGCAGTAAGACTGAAGCTGGGAACCAACTGGTGGGTTCAGCAGTGAGCTTTGGCTGTGGTTGGCTGCAACACTTGAGCATGTGTTGTCATATGGGAAAATAAAATAATGTCTCTTAGAATTTGTTAAGTTTTTTTTTCTATAGATCTGTGTGTTATTGTCATCAGTTCACCCACCAAACAAAAAAAATCAGTAAAGTATTGTGACTGCAGTCAACATTGTGTGATGTTTCATGGCCGTTGGTCAAGCCGATAAAGTCTAATGTCATTAACTTGTAGATTTTGTAAAATAAAAAAGTTACAATCAGGTCCATAAGTATTTGGACAGTACCACAGTATTTTGTCATTTTGCATCTGGGTGCCACATAAAAGGATTTGGGAGTGTAGTGTAGACTTTAATTCAATGGGTTTGACAAAAATATGCATTAACAAATTTAGGGACTGTGCCCATTTTTACATGGTGTCTTCATTTCCACAGGCTCAATTGCAATCAATGACTGCCTGACGTTTGGATCCCATGAACATAAAGCATAGCGTTTCCTCCCTTGAAATGCTTTGCCAGTCCATGATGGCAGCCACCTTACCAGTTCCTGTTTGTCTGTGGGTCTGTCTGCCTTCAGTTGTGTCTTCAGTAAGTGAAAGACTGCTCAATTGGGTTGAGGTCAGGTGACTAAGAACTTGGGTTGCTTTCGTGGTATGTTTTGGGTCATTATCTATCTGTACTGTAAAGTGCCACCCAATAGTTTTTGCAGCATTTGACTCACTCTGAGCAGAATTCATCCTGCTACTTCTATCAGCAGTCACATCATAAATAAACACCAGTGACTCTGTATGCCACAGGTCTTGAACCCTTCCTTTCCTTTTCTATATTGAAGTTCATTTTGGTATAATTTTGGTATATCGGGTCAAAGAACCATGTTCCAAAACTAAGCAGGCTTTTTTTTCTTAGATGTTTTTAGAACAGTCTAATCTGGCCCTTCTGTTATTGAGTGTTACCAGTGGTTTGCATCTTGAATTAAACTCTCTGTATTTAAATTCATGAAGGCGTCTCTTTATTGTAGACTATGCCAATGATACGTCTATCTAGGTGGTACGTCTACCTCCTGGTATGCCATGTTACGTTGTGATGTTGGTGTTGCCTTTTTTTTAGTTTTTCAGTGTATTGATGGCCTTCTATTCATAAACAAGTGCCTAATTAACTACATGCACTATATGGAAAAAGTATTTGGACACCTTCTCATTCATTGTTTCTTCTCCTGCTTTTGTTGTAGTAACTGTCTCTACTGTCCAGGGAAGGAGGCTTTTTACTAGATTGCCTAGCATTGCTGCAAGGATCTGATTGCATTCAGCAACAAGAGCTTTACTGAGGTCAGGAGGTCCTGGGCTCAGAAGTAAGGCAGGAGTTGGCCATCCTTCTATCTATAAAGGACAGGGAGAGGAGTCGAGAGCAACAAGTAAAGATGTAACAAGCCTTTTTTTGTCAGAATCTGCCGAGAGTAAACAATGCATCAATTAGCTAATGAATGCATATTTAGAGCTGCTAATTGTCTCAGTGTTGTATTATTTACTCACAAAATCACTGAAAGGGTCCTGTTTGATACCAGCTTGTGTAAATAACTCTCAAGATACACAATGTTATTGCGTGAAGGCAGAGTTTACAGCATGTTCTCCACTTTTCACCGTTTATTGTTTTTTGTAACTTAGCGTAACATTTTTAGAAAGTTCTCTTTGACATTGCTTTTCTTTTGACATGCTGTTAATTGATTCATTGTTTGCTTCTGCCCTAAAATTTGTCCCAATATGAGGGCTGACCACAGTTTCACACTTATTGTCTTTATTGAAGCAGATTATTTTTGTAAACATGGAAAACCTTTAAATAATCTGCAGTAACTGCATTTATAGTTGCCTAAACTGTTTTCCTTACATTTACTAAGCTTATGTTTGGAAGCTTTTAATGGTTTCAGAACTGTCAGGCTTCATAACTGACATTATATTTACTGTTTATAAAAAAAAAAAAGAAACCGCACTTATCATTCATTGTGTAATGCTGTTTATAGCTTAGACCATTGTCAGTTGAAGCCTTTTGGACCACTAGAGCTGTGTTTTGGCAAGAATCTGGTGATGCAACTCTGTATATTGTGATTATTGAAATACTGTAAGCAAGTCAATACACTTTTTTTTTTTTTTTTTTTTTTTTTTTTTGAACAACTTTTTAGAAAAATGTCATGGTATAAAAAAACTGGTTTACATTGAAGTAGAAGATTCAAATGGCAAAGGATTACAACACTGCTATCTGTCTTTAAACACACTGTACCACTAAATGACACCATTCTTACACCCCTAGAATGTACAATCATGTCCAAATTCACAAAGGGCATACAACATAATGCTTGAACACAATGCTCACACCCAAATACTTGAACCAAAAACTTATATTTACTAAATCCAACCAAATGAATCAGGTGAGAAATTAGTCGTAGTGAATGACATGAGCGCAGATGCGGTTGCTTGCAGGTAGGAGGGATGATTAGACTGCTGGGCGCTACCCAGGTTGCCTCAAATCAGCCAGGACCTTAGAAGTATTGGCATGCCTTTCAGCAGCATTGGCACAACAGTTAAAACACTGCACCGCTTGAGAAATTACTGTGGCAACTGCTTGAATGGCTTGATGATCCCTCTCTGCCTGGTCATACTGCTGTTTAAAAACATCTTCAAGAATGGCTCTTATCTGTGGGCACTTCCACAGCTGTGTGGTGTTGGATGGTGGTTCCAAGTCCTCTGGCACCAGTTCATCTGGCAGATCTGCTGAAGGTGACCCAGTAAAGTTTGACGACTGTTCTATGCAGAAAAATACATTGATATGAAATGTTATATTACAGACCACCAGCACGTGTCCTTGTCCTGATTTCAAATGTAACATCTAAGTGATAATCTAATAAACAGGCCTAAATGTTTTGCCTTCTGAATTCTTCTGAGTAACTGGATTTACCCCTATCAATAAATCAATATACATGGGCCTATGTTTGCTCGTTTGTTGTGTAATGACCAACTTTAAAGACATTGCTTCAATCCAAAATATATTCCAAAACAATTAAGCACATTTGTTGATGGTGTTTGTCTCATGTTGAGCATTTGTGCACTTGTTTTCACTGCATTCACGTTCACACATTTCAGCAAATATGTAATAAAAGAAATGTCAAGGCAGGTCATCTTAAAATGTTTTTTGAGATAATTCAGTTAGTTTAGCCAAAAGTTTGCCTTACTCACGGTCATAAATACACATTAGACTGAGCCTAAAAACATGAGTAAAAGTGGAATGGCTGAAATTTATATTTTTAAGATTTTCAGTCTGTATCCTCTCCTTCCGGTTTGCCATGTATTTCTATCTGCAGGTTAGGACTCCTTACCATGACATCTCTCATATTTTTTTATTTTACACATTTTACATGTGTCACTTAAGTGAACATTTACACAAATGAGTATGAGTATGCATTCTGGGATATTTGGCTGTGCCAAGTCCACACAAGTCACGTCTTGATGCATCCTCAATAACACAGGTGGAACAAGAACACATCTGGGCATTTGGACTGTACTTTTGAATGAAACTGTCCTTAGGGTGCAATGGATGATGTTTCATGAGTTCACAGGAGCACAGACAGGCTTGTATAGACAAGAACACAGATGAGAACCTGGTTCTTCGTTATAGAGCTTATAAACATGAATTAATGTACAGAAAATCCTGCTGAAAAGGTGAGAACTTCACACTCCATTATGGTGATGTGGTGATCTAAGGTAGGGTAGGTAGGTAGGTTAAGTTTAGGTTATGGTAAGGGTTAATCATTTTCTGTTTACTTAATTTGATTTCTGTGTGTCTGGGTTGCATGAGTAATCTGTGTGTATGGACAGCGATCCGACGATATTTAGTACACATTGTACGAATCGTGAAAGTTTTTTTGTCTCGTATGAACAAATTCATTTTGACACCAGGCTGACCATAGAGTTATGATCTCCTGTCTCTTGACAAGCTGGCAGTTAGCAGAGATGTCAAGTAACGAGGTACAAATATTTTGTTACCTTACTTAAGTAGAAATTTTGGTTATCTATACTTTACTGAAGTAATGATTTTTCAGCCAACTTTTTACTTCTACTTCTTACATTTTCATGGTATTATCTGTACTTTCTACTCCTTACAATTTAAAAATAGCCTCGTTCCTCCTATTTCATTTCCATTTATTTTTATTCTGGCTTGTCATTGTTTATAATAAAAAAAAATTAGAAAAAACATTCCTACCATTTTGACACCCTATTGGTTTGAAAGCGATCCATCGCACCTGCACACGTCACATCAAGCCCCAGCAAGGACATAGCAGACGTATGTAGCCTAGTATGAAGATGTCCTTAGCCATACGTTTACATTCCAATAAAGATAAGATAAGATAAGATAAGATAATCCTTTATTAGTCCCGCAGTGGGGAAATTCACAAGGTTATTGATAACATGCCTACAGAAATCTTTTAAAATCTACACTTGTTGTAGATACACAGTTGTGCCACTCTGCATCTGTAAAGCCATCTACATATGTGTCCAAGAAAGAACCAAAAGGTCATTTTAGTCAGAACTGTGTTTTTATGTAGTGTAATTACACAGCTCTGGAGTGGACCTACGGTCTGACTGCTGCTCATCAAGTGTGAGGAAATCATAAATTTGAATTCCAGCTAGGGCTCAGTGCTCCATTGTCAAAAACCTCCCAGTTAGGAGGCATCATGTGGCAAGGGAAGTTTTAACCTACAGATGGGAATAAACATTTCACAAACCTAGGGGCAGGAACATCATTTTTTTTCAAGTTGATCCTTCACATTTTTTAGTGTATAAAAACCTCATCTGAGCTTTTGAGGGTAATAAAAATTTATGCAGACATGATTCTTTGGCCCAAGCTGTCATTAATTTTAATCATCCATATCCATATTTCACCACCACAACTGCAACAGGAGAGGTCCCATTTATCTCCCATATAACATTATTTGAGCACATTCTATTTACTGCACAGAATGTGCCATGATTTGTTGTGGTCTGCCATGCTGTGTGTATTTGAGGTAAGGGGAACGTGAGGGAAATGGTAATTTATGCCACTTCAGTCGTCTAGTTGCTATCTAGTCTTGCTTACATATAGCCTTAATATCCTCACTACTACATACAACACTGCCACTGGATAGCTGCAGTATAATAATAATTTAGCCATTAGCTAACCAACATGATTGAAACGCAGTAATAGAGAGTAACAGGGTTGCCAATTTACATTGAGTGAGACGTATGCAAATGGCTCTAATCATACACTCTCTTGCCATACTTGCCGTTTCTCACAGATTCTTAACGAAATCCTCCTTCTCCTCCAAAACAACCTCCAGATGAATTTGACTACAGCTGCTGCTCCGGATTTCACTGATTAAACACACTCGAGTGATTTGTACCAGCAAGGGCAGCTTTCTGAAGAAGATAAGCAGAGCACCCCACTACCACCACTAGGCCAACTGCATGGAAAACAGATGCTCCACCTCTTCAGCACCCCCTCTCCCCCAGTCTGCCCGTTCAAGGCTAAACTAACCTGTAATTGCACTTCAAGAAAATTGTATAAGTTGTCAGCTTTGGTGAGTAAACAGCAAACTGGAGGTAATTTGAGGAGCTCTTGTTTTGCACAGGAACCATAAGGTCCTATAGGGGCAGTGGTGGCTCAGCGGTTAGATCGCCGGGATATCGATAACAGGGTTGTGGGTTCGATTCCCGGGCTCGGCAAGCTGCCACTGTTGGGCCCTTGAGCAAGGCCCTTTACCCTCTCTGCTCCCCGGGCGCTGGAGTTGGCTGCCCACCGCTCTGGGTGTGTGTGTGTGTACTCACTGCCCCTAACACGTGTGTGTGTGTGTGTGTGTGAGTGTGTGTTCACTACCAGATGGGTTAAATGCGGAGGACACATTTTGCTGTACAGTCCACACTGTACAGTGACAAATACGTGCACCTTTATCCTTTTTACTTATGCCACTGCTAGACTGATTCTGGAGCAAGACGTATCGGGCCCATTTACCCCTGGCTTTAAGATGTATTTTGTATCTGGCTGGTATCTGGATACACAATTTGATGTTGACCAGATTCTGTTTACACTTCGCTGCATTCCTGTAACGAAAAGTTAATGTGACGGACAATTTAAACTGCCCGGGAACAAACTCTGCTCTCACCTATCCGTAATTAATCGCGAACACACGCAAACACACATTCAAACACATAAGTGAGAGCAAGGACGATCTAGCAAGAGGGAGAAAGAAGCCACTATTCATCAATAATTACTTGTGTTAACGTTTTGTCGACAGACATATTTCCGCCTCCGTCAGACGGAATTCGTTCACAGTAAATGCATTCTGTTGACACTTATTATGTATTACATACTTTATTTATTATGCCTATTAAATGTAGACAAGATCAGTCTCTGACCACCTCTGAATGTGGTTTAAGTGATCCGATCGCAATCCAATCACAGTGCGTCTTGTGGGTGTTTACACTTGGCTTTTCATGCAGACAGGTGAAATCCAAGCGTGATCCGATCACCAAAAACAGCAGGTGTTGGTGTGCTTTTTACTCAGGAAAGTAAATCAGATCTCATCTGGTCAAACTAGAGATTTTAGCATTTTGATGACAAGTGTAAACAGACACCAGTCAAAATAGATTCAGATACTATCTGGATACAAAACGCTGTTAATGCCAGGTGTAAACAGGCCCAAAATGTCCCAATGTTTGTGGACACCCCTTCTAATGAATGCATTCAGCTACTTTTAAGTTGCTTAACTCATACATATGTGCAAATGCACCCACAGAGCTTGTATAGTCCATGTAGAGAAGTATTGCCAATAGAATAGGACTCCCTGAAGCAGATAAACACCTATTGGCACCATGCCTAATGTCAGCGATCAGCTAGAGGGGAATGAAGCTGCTTTTGCATTGAGCTGTGGAGCAGTGGTACTGTGTTGTCTGGAATGATGGTTGGTGCCCCATCAAATATTTTTGCGATAAGCATCCTGACCTTATTAATGCTTGTCACTGAATGCAATCAAATCTACAAAATCTAGTAGAGGGGTTTATTAGTTTAACCTACACCTAAAATCAGCTTTTATGTTATCTCAAGCTTTTACGTTATCTTTCAATGACTGATTTTTATACTTATGCTAGTACTGATTCTCTTGGAGGCTTGTGAATGCTTACACTTGAACCAATCAGACTCAAACATGCAGCGCATGTGTGTGTGAAAGTGTGAAACAGAAGCCTGCTGATTCAATGAAAGAGACATCCAAACAGAGCCATATTCATATTTCCTCTGTCCTCAGAGTTCAATTCATCCAATTTTCTTTGAAATGACACCGGCTTGCTGTGGATACGCATCCATTATTTTACATTTAGGCAGAATGTGTCCTAGAACAAGAAACTGAGGAGGTGCTCTTATTTCAGTCCACCGCTCACGTTATGCTCTTTGTTTTCTGACGTATTTATTGTTCCTTGCGGCAGCAGCCTTGAGACACTCTTTGTGACCGTGTGTGTGTTCACCCACGCTTTTGCGCATGTGTGAAAATTGAGCTTTGCAGCTGAGTTCCCAGCAGTACTTGTTGATAGCAGGCAATATCTAGGATAACACTTTCTCTATCTCCTCCTGTGGTTGACAAAAGAGCCTCTTTCCGGAGCAGACCCCAACTATTGAATTCAGGAAAGAACACTGCAAGACAGAGCTAAAAAAACATTGCCTTTGGGTTCACATGGCTCAGGGTGCTATGTTGACTTTCATATGTCCATATATAACAGAATTGTGATAAATTTACATGTCAGTAAAGAGTCCCTTTAATTAGACAATTAGGCTATATTGATTTTTGTAACCACAGATTTTGGACATTTTAGCTATTGTGTCTATTATTTGATGATATTATTTAATACTTTGAAATATAGTATGTGTGATATGCTGCTAATGCCTTAATTAAAAAAAGGCTGTTGTGACCATTAACAAATAAAACCCAATGGAATTGACTGCAATTTCCATTAGATCCCATTAAAAAAAAAACATTTGTCTAGCATAGGTTACCAATTAAACCCTTTAATGATATACATTTTTATACAAACCCATCAGGAATACATAAAATAGTTATTGGAAATCAATATTTAACCAATAGCAGACAAGCTTTTCTGTATTTCTTATATATATATATATATATTACATTTGTTTTTGTTTAATATATATTAAATTAACTATGATATAAAAGACAACTAGAAGAAAATGCTTTCTTAATATTGAGTCTATATACTGCATTCTCTTATTGTGGCCTCATTAGAGTGAACCATCCAGGTCAGTAAAGTTGGAATCTTTTGAACTGGGTTGCTCTTTATCATGAGTTAATGTGCTACATACTATGTACTACGTGTGTGTGTGTGTGTGTGTGTGTGTGTGTGTGTATGTATGTGTATATATATATATATATATATATATATATATATATATATATATATATATATATATATATATATATATATATATATATATATATATATATAATCAGGAACGCTACCAGAACCTGGAAAAGCAGTAGCCTACTACACTTGCTAGTATACATATTTAAACTTTACTCACACACAGCTAGTGTCCTTGTATGTGGGCAGGTCATTTCACTTTCACAGCTAAACTGTCAATATGACTAATAACACAGATGACCAAGTGAGTTTCGAAGGTAGGAGGTCCACATGTTCGTTTGATTGGCTAGTTACATGAGGAATTAGTTCCAACAGCTTGGCTCATGCTAGCCGCATTCCTTCCCTCTTCCCTCTCCGCCACTAGTTTGTTGCATTTAAGAAAATAATAAATAATAGTCTTTCATATATTCATTTTGTTACAACACTAATTTACCAACATTCAAACATTTATGACTTGTTTATAGTGCTAGCTAGTTGTTCCCATGGACTTTCATTCATTAGCCAAGAAATGCTATGAGGGAGAACTGCCTGCTTGATCACAACATGCCATCACTTGTGGCTTAATGGAGGAATGTCTGCAAGCTTTCATCAGCTCTTTCCAATTTTATGGTCAGGTCCTTGAATTTTACACCATTACACCATTAGTCCTGTGATTCCTGGAAACCAATCAGATGTAGAATTTTACTCTGGTGTGATGTTCCTCTAATGTTTTTCATTATGATCGGGTATTGTTTGATGTGGTGTCTCTGCAGGACGCCATAAAGTCTAGCATGTTAACATTTCTGTTGGTATTGAAATTGGGAAATAAAAATACAAGAGCTAAATGAAAAGCCTATTTACAGTGCTAAAACCTGGAAGGTATCTGGTCACCTATTGCCACCTATTGCAAACCAGACTAATATATACCACATTTCAAATCTGTCAAAATATAAGTAATACTTTAATAAGAACTTTATTAAGGTTTTTATGACTTTTTGACTTGGCTTAGTTAACCACAGATCTGTAAGCAACTTCTGCCTCTTCAGCAGGAGGATCAGATGTATAAATGTGTGAACCATGTGACCAGTGATTGAAATGACCTGTAATTATGAGCAAGACCACTTCGACATAGCATTATGCCTGTCTGAATGCCAGTCTGTCCAAAAACTCATGTCAGGGAGGTAGCACCACTGTCCCCAGGATATTTTATTATATATATATATATATATATATATATATATATATATATATATATATATATATGGTCTGGTAGGTTTTCGCTGGAATTTTTCTTGCCACGTCACGTCTTTACATACTTACGTCACATGCACAGACTCTATAAAAGGATCTGGCCCCTTTCGCTGGTTACCCAAGCAACTGTGGTGTTGCTAGCTTATGGCGCTGATTCAAACAGAATGGAAACACAGTCTTCATCTGCTCATTCACCCACTGTGAAACCAAAGAAACGTAGAATTAGAATTGAAGAGAGCTGGCAAGCCAAAACACAGTCTGACCTTGGGTTCTCGCTAAAACCAGGATTAACACTAGCTTCACATTCGAAAGGTGGTGAGAACTCCATACCCTGAAAGCATTCAAAAGTGATGCTCAGTTGGCTTTTTTCTTGCTAATCAGGTTAAATATATTGTTTTTAATGCTAGCTGTTAAAATGGGAAGCCAGGCTTTCCTGTGGATTTTGTAACATAATGTACCTGTGTTAAAGTGTAGTACTGTACAGTTGTACTAATTGTCTAGCAAATTAGCTGGTTAGCTTGTTTGTTTGAAAAAACAGGGCTAGTCACTATTATCAGACTATTTCAAGTTCCATGCTCTGTCGTTTAGTGAACACAACCTATATGGCCTCTTAAACAGACCTAAACATTTAATAAACATGACTTATTATTTTAATGTAGAAAGCCTTTAGATTACATTTTCCTTATTTTTAGTTTTTTGAAGGACGTAATCACACTCTGCATTGAATATGTGACAGTAAACACATGACAGTATTTTACCCTAAATTAACAAAACAGTATAACTCAGTATAACACAAAAACTGTTTCACATGGCAAATTATTTACATTAAGCTGCATTAAAATAAAATGATTATGCTAATAAGAAAAGTAACTAGTAGTAGTATAATTCTCTTATATCCTTTGAGGGCATTTTCTCATTTCTTCATATTTATATACTCTGAATAATATATTATAATAATATATAATTATATACTTCTTCATATACTCTGAACTACTCAACTGACTTGACTGACTCACCAGAAAGGAGACCACACCACAGTGCAATTACACATTCTCACCAGGGTGGTCTCTAAATTCCCAAAACATATGGAGTAATAACATGTACAGTAATAACATGTTATATTATATTATATTATTCAACGTATGAAGTTATTTTTATTCTTTTACAGGAAGTTTGGTCTTATCACAACAGATATCAATAGCATAACAGGTAGCACAGTTAGCCAGCAATTTTAAATAATGTTAGCTATGCTAGTGAAAGACTTCCACCAGTTAAACTCACCTCAGCATGTCATTTACAGTCATTTAACCCAGCAGCCCAGAGATATAGAAACGTCACTGTTGCAAACAGTGCAGTGAGCAACGCTGTCCCATGGAGCTGCAGTATACCAAACAAAACTGTTAGACACTGACATTTTCCCCATTTTCATCTGGTCACTTCATGTGACTGGTATCTGGATTGCATCCTGACAAGATTTTAGCCTCATGCATTTACACTTGGTAGTGGAATGAGTCTTCGATTAGACTGAAATCTGTTAATTCGCTTGTTGCACGTCAATTATTACTGTTTTTTCGGTTGTACTGGAAGGGGTTTTCGTTGCCAAATATGTTGTGGAGAGATGGATGTATCTGGTTTCAATGTGTCTTGGGTGTGTTTACACTTGCACTTGGCTTGGCCTTCTCCTGATAATCCTGATACTCAAGACACATAAAGTGACCAGACGTAAATGTGGTCTAAGAGAGAGATCAGCTGTATATTCCACCCACATTGAGTTTTGTGGGCATCAGGGAGCTCCTATTAATATGCGGGAGACTTCCAAATCTTCCAGCAGAGGTAAGATTTCTGAGCTTTATTATTATATATTTATTTTTATTATAATTATATTTTATGCATGACATACCATATTGTTTTCTCTTATATGTGCTTTTCTATGTGGTACTGATTGAGCAATTCAGTTTACTAAAGCAGAGTTTCGCTAATGCCAGACTAATCAAACCCATTCGGCAATCAGTGGGAAAAAAACATCCTATACGGCTGTTATTGCAGTATGTCATTAAAGTGTGTCTGATTAGATATAAGCAGAATAAGCAGGTCAAGATACGTATTATTTATGATAGTGATTCTTGTGTAACAGTAACAGCATTTGTCTACTGCTGTAATTGCACTGATGTGATTGCTGCGTTGTGAAACTGAGCAGATCTTTTATGAAAAGCATTTAATTTGGTTAATTTGGTACAAATCATCCTTAATCCTCTCCAAAACAGAGCAGCAATATCTACTCGTCCACTCCTTCTCTGTACTATATACTGCACTTTACTTTCAGTAGCTTAGCGATGAGGGACAAAATCCCATTGCCACCTGGCCTTGCTGTGATTGCAGTCGAAATGGAGGTGACGTGAACACAAGGCCTCTTCCAGGCGGAGTTCAGATAGTGAAAATAGGCAACAAAACTTCACTTCCCCTATTCTGAACACCCATGTCCCCAGTGTCCCAGACAAAACAACTGCTTTTTATAAGAGTAACATAGTCAGGTAACTGGTAAAATGTCAGCCCTACTATTTCTGTTCAAAATGTCATTTCTTTTTTTATCCAAAATTGGACATTTGGATAATGGAAAGTGTAGGTTACGATAAAAATGGGATGTGTGAGAAAGTTGTAACCAGGTTTGTACAAAGTAATGTCTGAGCCTCTGAAAAGTCTGTTGAATGGAGCTCCCTTTAGCTCCCACTGCAAGTGTTCAGTTAACACTGTGAGTGTTAAATCACAGTCCAGGTATCTTTTCTCACACTAGTCGCAAATCAATGTTTTTGGTCTTGTCTTGGTTGGTCTTATATTCAATCATCCGTTCATCTTGTTATCCACTCCTTTCTGGCCAGGGTCGGTCGTGGTGGGTCTGGAGCCTACCCAGGATCATTGGGCACAAGGCAGGAATACCCCCTCCACCGGGCGCCAGTCCATCGCATGGTACCACACACAACCATTTACTCACACTCTCACAACCATGGGCAATTTAGCACAGCATTCATCACCATGTGTGGTTTTTTGGGAGGCAGGAAGAAATCGGAGGAGCCAGCATAACTTAATCATGTGTCAGTTTCAGTGTATTAATAATTATTATTTTATTAAAAACAATTATAAATATTAGGAATAACAATGATAGGCCTAAAATACATAACAACAATAATAATCAGCAACAATAATATGATGCAGTAAATGTACATTTACATTTACATTTACGGCATTTAGCAGATGCTGTTATCCAGAGCGACTTACAAAGTGCTTTGCTATTTACCCAAGAAAACCTTAGCTAGTTAAAATAGACTAATAATTCAAAGATACCTTTAATGTGGCCCTGCACTTCATCCTGCAGCACCTCGACAGTCCAAGGACAGTCTAGTGGATTTCTGCCTGATTTTTAACACCATTGTGCCAGAGCTCCTACATGTCAAACTGTCCAAACTGTCAGTTCCAGATCCCATCTGCCAGTGGATCACAGATTTCCTGACCAACAGGAGGCAGCAGGTGCGGTTTAAGAAAACAGGGCCCTCAGTCTTGGAGTACCGAAATGCCTGGTGCTCTGCTCCTTGCTCTTCAGTGTCTACTCCAACAATTGCATTTCCGAGGACCCCTCTTTAAATTTTTTGAGGGTCGCAGAAGGACACTATTGTGGTGGGCCTCATAACCAACAATGGTATCTGGGTGGAGCATACACAATGCACAAAAGACTGTAGAGATGGTTGTTTGTGGACTGCACGTTCTTACCCCACAAACATCCATGGCTCTGTGGTTTCAACTGTGGCATCGCTCAAGTTCCTGGTCACCACCAAATGAAGTGGGAAGGGGAACACAGTCTGCATAGCTAAGCCAAGAGAGTTCTACACAGCGCTCCTCAAGTTCATACTCACATCATTTATTACCCCCTAGCCCACCTGACTTGGATCGTTCACATCTAACAAGAACGGTCTCACCTCTTATGATCTCAAACTACAACTATACTAACTCACACACATAAACTGTGCATGTCTTTCAGCTGGGAAATCAGTTTTCCGCTCTGTTTTTAGCCCCTGGCCAACCTGATAAAGCCTAATCGGCCTGACTCTTTTTAATGGTTGTAAAAAGTCTACCGGATCCCACCACGCACTTTGCTCACCTTGGACCTCCATTAAGTGTCCAGATAAAGATTATTCTGTGAGCTTAGGTCCTCGAACTGCGTTCCCACAGGAGAGGAAATGTCCAAGACTGCACGTCCCCCATTACGCCAGTAATTCACTCTGCTTGTCTGTATTTTTGTCTCTGGCAATGAGTGCTTTGACCCTGCGTCTGTCTAACTGCTGGCTGTTGAAAGGGTGGTGAGGTTATTAAACAAGCAGGGGTCTGTGGTGGGGGGTCTGTCGCTACGTCGGATGAATCTTAAAGGCAAACAGCGTGCAATTTCCTCAAGGCAAGAGAGCCTGGGGGTGATTTGTTGATAGCGATGTCTACAGTTTGTCCTTGACTACTTTTTGTACATTTACTTTGTAGTTTTGTTTTAGTTCACTTCTGGGGTCTCTCTCTCTCTCTCTCTCTCTTTAATTCCTTTTTGTTCTCCCTCTTTTTCTGTTGTCTTTCTCTTACCCTCTTATATGCTAAAAAGTACATATGAGATCATGCTTTCATCAAATACTTGCAAGTAAACATTTAAAGAAATGTATAGTGTGTTTGTCATAAATAACTATTTTGAAGCATACTTTTAGTTAAGAATTGTGTTTAATTATATGTTATTTAATATACTTCTTAAATTATTGTGTTGGTATAGACTTTTTAAAATAAAGTGTATTAAAAAACAACTACTACAGTAATTCACTTATAGCATACCTGAAATGTCACATAAAATGATAAGGATACTGTAATCCCAAAAGTTGTGTCTACCTAAATAAATGAAGTCTTACACAACTGTTTTGAATTAGGTGAACATTCATTTACCAGATCTTTGCGTTGAATCAGCATACAATAATAGAGTGTATTCCAGCACACACAAAAACAATAAACTGCCCTGATGTTGGATTAAATCATTTCTCCCATGTTGGTGTTTTTTAGTCAGCTGTGCTGATTTAATAGTAGACAGTGGGTTTCTGTGTGGAATACAACCTTTTTGCTTCTGGCACTACCTGTTAGCATACTGGACCATCCGTGTGTAGTTGTTCCCTTTAGGCTACATTCACCTATGCATTTACTTGTATATCTACATAGTGTTGTAGCTGCCACATTTGCTGAATGCTATAGTGACCATGCATTCAGAATTAGCCCATCAGCATTTGTGAAGATGGTCATTTGTAACATGTTATTTTGGTAACATCTGATAGAGATTGTTAAATTTGGATTTTGTAATCCTTGGAAGGTGTAGCATTACATCAATTTGTCCCTTAACCTCCAGTGAGTACAAAATCCATGTTTTAGGACATTTTTAATATACTCAGTGTAATAATAATACAGTTGTAATACTTAAATATGTGCTTGTTTCACTTTAAATGTTTGTAAAATATAGATTTAAATAGAACTTAAAATAGTTCAATTTTAACACAGTTCATGTTAGGGCTTTGTTTTATTTTAGCACTCTTTAAGTAGACTGGTCATTGGTGTGGCTATAAAGACACTTTAGTGCGCTGTAGCATAATAAAGTTTAACATATGAGAGTCTAATTTTGTCACTAGGGTGTCCTCACATTTATCTATTGCCAAATCATGTCAAATCAAATCAGTAATCAGTAAGAGAACAAGAAATCAATAATATAAAAAGACATAAATAACTAAGACCCCAAGTGAGCATGCCAAAGGCGACAGTGGCATGGTGAAACTCTCTCTCAAAGCTGGAGGAAGAAAACTGGAGGGGGGACCAAGACTCACAAGGGCCAAGAGCCATCCTCCTCGGGTCAGAGCTATTCATAAAGTATTGATAAAAATCACAGAACCACCACCAGGACTGTTCTACTTCTCAGGTGTGCAAAATAATCCTGATATCATAATATAATAATCATAATATAGTATCAT